>NC_056691.1:1430500-1737333 GCF_018350215.1 Panthera leo
TGGGAGAAAATATTTGCAAACCTCATATATGATATAGAGTTAATATCTAAAATATAAAAGAAACTCATACAACTCAATAGTAATAATAATAATAGTAACCCAATTAAAAAAGAGGCAAAGGACCTGAATACACATTTTTCCAAAGAAGACATACAAATGGCCAATTGGTACATGAAAAGGTGCTCAACTTCACTAATCAGGGAAATGAAAATCAAAAGGAGATATCCTCAAGAAAATAAAAATAGAACTACCATATTTTCCAGCAATCTCACTTCTGGGTATATATCCAAGGGAAACAAAGTCAATGCTTTGAAGAAATATTAGTACTTCTATGTCGACTGCAGCATTATTATAATAGTCAAGGTATAGAAATGGACTATCTATCTATCTATCTATCTATCTGTGAAGGAAGCCCTGTCATTTGCAACAACATAGGTGAAACTGGAGGGCATTATGTTAAGTGAAATAAGCCAGACAGAGAAAGACAAATATTGTTTCATATCACTTATATGTGGAATTAAAAAAAAAAGTTGAACTCAGAAACAGAGACTAGAATGGTGATTTCAGGACTAGGAGGTGGGAAATGGGAACAGGTTAGTAAAGGCTACAAATATTGTTATAAGATTAATACATTCTGAAGATTTACTGTACAGCATGGTGACTACAGTTGATATCACTGCATTGTGTAAGTGAAATTTGCCAAGAGGGTAGATCTCAAGCACTCTTAGAAAAGGCAGCTATGTGAGGTGATGGATATGATTGTGGGAATCCTTTGATAATGTATACATATATCTTTTTTAAAAAAAATTATGTTTATTTTTGAAAGAGAAAGAGAGAGAAGAGTGTGAGTTGGGAGGGGCAGAGAGAGAGAGGGAGATACAGAATCTGAAGCAGGCACCAGGCTCTGAGCTGTCAGCACAGAGCCCAATGTGGGGCTTGAACTCAGGAGCTGTGAGACCATGACCTGAGCCCAAGTCGGATGCTTCACTGACTGAGCCACCCAGGTGCCCTGACAATGTACACATATATCACGCCATCACATTACACACTTTAAGTATATTACAATTTTATGTGTCAATTTTACCTCAATAATGTTGGAAAAATTATTTAAAATAACACACAGGGGGTCCTGTGTGGCTCAGTTGGTTAAGTGTCTGACTCTTGATTTTGGCTGGGGTCATGATCTCATGGTTCTTGGGTTCAGGCCCCACTTCAGGCTTTCTGCTGTCAGTGCAGAGCCTTCTTTGTATCCTGTGTCCCCCTCTCTCTCTGCCCCTCCCCTGCTCACACTCTCTCTCTCCTTCTCTCAAAAATAAATAAACATTAAAGAAAAAATTTTTTTAAAAACCACCTGCACAAAAAACGAAAATAAAATTCCTTAGTGACCATTGGACTTGGGATAATGTTATCTCCCATTCAAACTATTCTTCAGGTTTTTAATTCAATATTTTCTCTAAGCGTAGAAAGGCTATGGGCCAAAGCTACTTGGTGGTTCTGCTTGAAAAGAATCTATATTTACATATTTAAGATTTTCTAAAGAGAGTTGGAACTTTTAACCTCTTCACAACTGAGATAAAACAGGATTATTTTTCTTTAAACACTTCCTCTATAGTCTTAGCAATTTAATTTAGGGGAAAGTCTAATTCTTATAACAATACTAAACTTCCCATTCAATTTGCTGAATTCTTTATGCTTCATATCTGAAATTTAACAATGTATTACTAAAATTTTAGTGTTACTTTCTTTTATTACCTATAAAAGGCAGCATTTTTAGCAAAATGCCTTAAAAGTATTAATAAAAATTGACTTCATTATCATTTTTTACTTTGAATTCATTGAACCATGTGGGAGTTAATCTTTTGGCCCTTACACATGCAGAACTCTTTAGGGATCATTGTGTGTTTTGTGCATGGAAGAATTAGAGAATTGGGCTTTTGGTTTATTTCTCCAATATTCATTTGAATTGCCCTTGCTTCATTTTCAAAAAGTAGTTTCCTGGATCTCTATTCACTTGTGTACTGCACTCTCTCTTTCCCTTTGTGAATTTGGACAATTCATACCCCTACCCTGTTGGTTTCCAGAAGTTCTGGTCTAGGAACCATTGTTGCTTAGCAACAGGTTAATGAGCTCTTCTTTTCTGTGGTACACTACAAAAGAGCTGATGAGAACCTCCACATACACATCAAACAACCACAGACACTGTTTCTTAAGCTGTATTATTGATGGATTGTATGAGTTTGTCTATCTTTAAACTGCAGCAAGATAGAAAATGTATGTTTTAAAATCAAATGTTTCCTATTTACATAACTTGCTTGACTTGATTTTAAAACAATCTTTTTTCTTAAGAAGAATCCTTTTCATTGAAATAACCTAAATCTTTTCTCGCTATGTTTAAACCAAAAAAAACCAGGCATGATTTTAAGCTGATTACAAAAATTCTTCCAGGATACCTTTTCTTACCAAAGTTTGCTTCATAAAAATAGCATTTTGAATAAAGAAAGTAATGACAAATTAGTCTTTGTATATCTTAAATCAAATTTAAATATACAGCAGAAGCCAATTTGGGATTTGGAAATGCAGTACACCATATTTTGAGAAATCAAAATCTTTTCAAAAACACCTTTAGGAAATGCTAAAGTCAGGTTCTACTGAACTGGGGAGCAAAGGAAGCAAAGGCAAAGTTTGGTGTTTTCTCATTTAGTAATAAAATATCACAACATTGAGGACTCTTCACTTGCCAAACAAACTGTTCTAAAAATCCCTGTTGCTAGGGAAGGACATAAAAAAGAATGCTGAGGGGCGCCTGGGTGGCTCAGTTAGTTAAGTGACTGACTCTTGGTTTCGGCTCAGGTCATGATCTCATGGTTCAGTTCATGAGTTCAAGCCCTGGGCTAGGCTCACTGATGACAGTGCAGAGCCTGCTTGGGATTCTCTCTCTCTCCTTCTGTTTCTGCCCCTCCTCCAGCTCAATCTCTCTCTCTTTCTCTCTCTATCTCTCTCAAAATAAATAAATAAACTTTTTAAAAAATGCTGAAGTCACTTGGAAAAAAATACTTGATTATCTAAAAAATAATAATAATAAACTCAAGGGGCACCTGGGTGGCTCAGTTGGTTAAGCGACTGACTTTGGCTCAGGTCATGATCCCACAGTTTGTGAGTTCAATCCCCAGGCTCTGTGCTGACAGCTCGAAGCCTGGTGCCTACTTCAGATTCTGTGTCTCCAACTCACGCTCTCACTCTCTCTCAAAAATAAATAAAACATTAAAAATAATAATAATAAACTCAAGCTTAAATTTTATAAGATTTTAAAAGTTTTGATACTTCTTGTGCTGGCCAAGACAGTGTAAGCACACTATGGCCTACTTCTCCCACTCATTACAACTAACATTTCTGGACAAAATTATATATCAACTCCCTGTGGACTCTGAAAAGTAAATAGTGACAGAAAAATTGGAGGGTGGGAATCAACACTCAAGAAGAAGTACTCTTTACAGGAATGAGTTTCTCAGACTATTCCAAGCTTTGACATGAAAGTGGTCCCAGTCACAGAACTCCCTCCCCACTCCCCCGTTGTCACATGCAGCAAGAACTCCAAGAAAAGCCCTGTCTTTCTGGCCAGAGGTCCAGGAAAGGATTTTTTGTGAGCCAAAGAGATTTCAGGGGGAAATCCCTGTGTGTATTCTCACTCTCTCTCCTTGATAGGTAGATAGATACATAGATGGATGGATGGATGGATGGATGGATGGAGATATAGGTTTGGTTATAGATAAAAATAGAACATATCTTGCTCTTTTTTTCTTTCTCAGCCCTACTTGAGGGAGACCCCAGTTCTGGAACTATGAAAAGACAGGATGGGCAACAAAAAGTCCAAAAAGTTTCCTA
The DNA here is from genome assembly GCF_018350215.1 of Panthera leo. NCBI lineage: Eukaryota > Metazoa > Chordata > Mammalia > Carnivora > Felidae > Panthera > Panthera leo. The sequence goes on from NC_056691.1 coordinate 1,434,383, forward strand.
TGATTCAAATAGTATGTTGGGGAATTTATAGGGAAGAGAACTAGAGAAGAGGAGCCCTCAATGCTGCACATGACCTGGTGCAAGTCCTGGGCTCGGACCTAAGCTGTACATGCACAGACAGCCCCAAAGACGTGAGCAAAAGCTCTGAAATCAGAGCTGTCATTGGAACCACCATCCACAGAAGAAGACATGGTTTTCAGTCTGTATTTAACTGGGTTAATTGCCTACTTAAATCAATATCCTCCAGGGGATTATAACAGGTTGCAGTGTCTGACAACATAATATTCAAAATGTCCAGGATACAATACAAAATTCCTGGAGACACAAGGAACCAGGGATATATCATTTATTCACAAGGGAAAAGACAACACATGTCAAGCCAAAAATGATACAGATTTTCGATTATCAGACAAAAACTTGAAAGCAGCTATTATAATTATAATATTATAAGCTCTTAATATAAATAGGAAGAAATTCTTGGCAGAGACACAGAATTTCCAAGTGGGAATTTTGGAACTGAAAAATATAATTTCTGAAATTAAAAAACATGTAGTATATGGGCTTCATAGCAGAACAGATATCACAGAAGAAAGAGTCCGTGAATTCAAGACAGATCAATACAAATTAACCAATCTGAGAAACACTGAGAAAAAAAAAGACAAAATGAACAGAGCTTCAGGAATCTGTGAGACAATGTGAAAAAAAAACCCTAGTATTTTTGTCATTTGAGTCTAAGAAAGATGGGGCAGGGGGAATTGGTGCAGAAAAAAATATTTTGAAGAAATAATTACTGAAAAGTTAAAATCTGGTGAACAAAATAAATGTACAGGTTCAAGACACCCAGCAAAATCCAAGATGCTCAGTTTGTCGTGGTCTAACTGCTTAAAACCAAAGACAAAAAAAAATCTTGACTGCAACCAGAAAAACAAAACATCACATTCAATACAGGGAATAACAACTTGAATTGCAATAAGCACAGATGTCTGATAAAAAAATCGTGTAGGCCAGAACACAGTGCAACGATACCTTTAGAGTATTAGTGGAAAAGAATCATCGGCCCAGAATGATATGCAGCGACAATACATTTCAGAAATGTGCTGGTTCTAAGACGTGTGCACAGTTTCATCGACGCTCTTTCACTTCAATAGTGGAGCCTACTTCCCGTCCCCTTGGGAGCGATCCAGTATTGGGGATTCACCTCCAGTTAATGTTATACGGCGGAAGTGACACTTCATGATTGCGCAATTTCAGTTACCACCCTCTAGTTGATAGTAGTGGGCGTGGACATCATTGGAGTTTCAGTTACCACGGCACAGTAACCATATAACGGCACAAAGTACAACCTGGCCGCAAGCTGCTGGGGCTCCTCACGAAACTGCGAAAGCAGAATGCTGAACAAAAATCAAAATAGCTGCACTAACGCTTCCGTGAAGCTTGATTTTAACCCACGGAACCTTTTCCCTCCCTCCCGCAAACCTGCCCATGTCGATTCTTAGCTTTTTGTTCCAGGAACCTGGTACCACCCTGAAGACATGGTGAACAAGGCTGGCGGCAAGTACGCACTTTGTGTCCAAACCAGCTAGCCCCTGTATTTTTCTGTAAGACCCCAGCCCCTTCCTCCAGGTGGGCTTGCAATTTTGAAGGCCTTAGCCTGCAGCAGCCTCCCTGGCCTGGCCAGGCAATGAAGCTATTATTCCTCTTTGTCCCAGACTCTGTCTTCATGTTATACTTTGGCTCCAAAGCGCAGAGGTCGGTTTTTGACGACGCTCAGTCCACCCGTCACTGTGTAAATAACAGATGGCGTCATGCTCAGTGACCCGTGAAGTCACTTCTTGCAGAGTCTGTTGGTGACCGGTCACCATGCACCTCAGTTGACGCACAGACGGTGGAGCATGTGGTTGTGCTGCTCCCTTATCTCCAGGGAGAGACCCACATGACAGTTTATAAAAGTGGGTCAGTGAAGGTGAGAATTTGAATCCAACGTAAAGGGGGTCGTTGGAGAAATAGGGGACCATAGCATGCCAGCATTGCCGTCTTGCAGGGCCCCAGATGTGCTGCCAGAGGGACCAGTCAAGGTGAGGGTATCAAATATGTCAGGAAAGGGCGGTGACAAAACGTGTGAGGATGTCCCGTTCAAGTCACCTGGAGATATTTTATGACGTTAAAAGCACAAAGGAGAAAATGTTGAAAGCAGATCCGGACTTAAAGGATTATGACAAGCTGTCACATAAGTCATACAACTTATGAAAAAGGCAAGCACTCCTCAAAAGACTCTTAATAAACTTCTTACAAAGACAAAAAACACCACTTTCTCTGTATTGCTAGTGTTTGCAGTTGCAGGGTACAAAATAAATATTAATTTTACTGTCTTATTTTCTTATACGTTTATCACTGACAGTATACGTTTTTAATGTTTTTAATTTTAATTTTTAATTTAATTTTTAATATTTTCTTTATTTTTTTGAGAGAGAGAGGGCGCAAGTGAGCGAGGAGCAGAGACAGGGGGAGAGAGAGAATCAAGGCTCACCCGAAGCGGGCTCAAGCTCACCCTAAACGGGGCTCAAACTCACAAACAATGAGATCATGACCTGAGCCAAAGTCTGATGCTTAACTGACTGAGCCACCCAGCAGCCCCGAGTTTTTAGTGTTTTTATGAAACTTTCTAGAAGTCACAGAAACTCATAATTTCACTCATTGATTACCACGATTGCACAACACAGTTTAGCATGCCTGGCCATTTTTACAGTTTCATACTGCTGCGTAAAGCAAAGACTGTCTGCTTTATTATGTTAGGAGACTCTGTGTGCTAAAAGTCTAAACAGTTCTCTGGAGGATGCAGATATTTTTGTTTCAGCCGGCCATCACGGGGTCAGCCTCACACCACACAGGCCTATCTTGCCCTCTGTTGGTGGTGGTTGCAATGCTGGTTAATTTTCAAAGTGCTGCTGCTTTGCCTCACACATGCAGCTCCTGGCTAAGCACGGACATGTGTTTGCTCGCACACAGAATTGGGGAGCTCCCTTTCCAGCACTCTCCTCTCCAGGATGTCTCCCAGACTCTCTGGCTTCCAGAGGCTGCTTTACCTGGGGTTCTTGCTAGAAAGATGGGGTTTCTCCCTGATTATTACCTGCCAACATGCCCCATGATTTTGTCAAAAGGAACTGCCCTCGGGCAAAATGAAAGAAAATGGAGGAAAAAAATAAACATACATTTCATCCACATTCTTCGGACCACAGGTCACTTCTTCCCGCCTTCCGGCTAAAAACACAGTCCTCTCAGGGATGAGCTTACTGCTATCTTGTTGGCCTCTGCAGTGCTTCACAGCTAGGGTAAAGTTCAGGTCAAGACTGAGAGAGAAAAAAAAAATTGGGAAGAGACAGATATCACTGCCATACTGTGTGGCACACAGGAGCCCAACTACCAGACTTTTAAAAGAAAGTTCCAGACTTGTTTCCTATCAACAGTGTGAGAGTTCCAGCTCCGCCACACCTTCATCCTCACTTGGTAATAAGCACTGTTCATTTTAGCTATTCTAGTAGGGGTGTAGTAGGATCTCATGGTGGTTTTTAAAAAGCTTTACTGAGACCTAATTCACATGTGACTCATCCATTTAAAGCTTGAAATTCAATAGTTTTGGTATATTACAATACTAATTTGTTTTAAATTGTGGTATGGTAAAATACATATCAGATAACATTTCTCATTTAACCGTTTTTAAGCGTACAGTTGGCTAGCTTTAATTGGATTCACAATGGCGTGCAGCCATCACCACTCTCTACTTCCCAGACTTTCATCACCCCAAACACAAAATGTACCATTAAGCAATAACTCCCATTTCTTCCATCTCCCCAGCTCCTGGTAACCTCTGATCTGACTTCTTTCTCTGTGAATTTGATCATTCTTCATATATCATTTAAGACAAATTATATAATACCCTTTTGTGTCTCACTACTTTCGCTTTGCATATTTGCTAGGCTCATCCATGTTGTAGCAAGTATCAGTACTTCCTTTTTATAGCAGAATAATATTCCATTGTGTTTATATACCACATGATTGTGGAATGATTGTGTTATCAATCCATTCATCTGTTGATGGACATTTGTGTTGTTTCCACCTTTTAGCTAGTGTGAATAACGCTGCTGTGAACATTGGCATACCTGTTTGAGTCTGTGCTTTGCATTCCTTCGGATAAATACATAGGAGTGGAATGCTGAGTCACATGGCAATTCTATTTTTATCTTTTTTTAAATGTTTATTTATTTTTGCAAGAGAGAGCACATAGCGGGGGGAGAGGCAGAAAGAAGGGGACAGAGGATCCGAAGCTGGCTCTGTGCAGACAGCAGAGAGCCTTATGTGGGACTCGAACTCAAGAATCCACCATGACCTGAGCTGAAATTGGACGCGTAACTGACTGAGCCACGCAGGCGCCCCCATTTTTACCTTTTTAAGAAACCAAAAAACTGTTTTCCATTGTGGCTTCAACATTTTTTATTCCCACCAGGGATATATGAGAGTTCTAATTTCTCTACATTCACATCAACATGTAATATTTTCCATTTTTTAAAACTGTAACCATTCTAGTGTGTTTATCTCAGTGTGGTTTTGGATTGCATTTCCATAATGACAAGTGATGTTAAGTATCTTTTCATGCTTATTTTCCATTTGTATATCTTCTTGGGAGAAAATCTATTCAAATCCTTTTTACTTTTGAATTGTGTTTGGGGTTTTTGTTGTTGATTTGCAGGAGGTTTTTTTAAGTTTTTATTGAAATTCCAGTTAGTTAACATATAGTGTAATTGATATTAATTTCAGGTGTACAATACAGTGATTCAACACTCCATACAACATGTGGGGCTCATCACAACTGTGCAATCCTTAATCCCATCACCTATTTCACTCATTCTCCTACCCCACCTCCCCTCTGGTAATGATCAATTTACTCTCTATAGTTAAAAGTCTATTTCTTAGTTTGCCTCTCTCTCTTTTTTCCCCTTTGCTCATTTGTTTTGTTTTTAAATTATACATATGAGTGAAATCGTATGGTATTTGTCTTTCTCTGATTGACATATTTCACTTAAGTGTTATACTCCCTAGCTCCATCCATGTTGTTCAAATGACAAGATTTCATTCTTTTTTATGGGTGCATAATATTCTATTATACACACACACACACACACACATATATATATATATATATATATATATATATATATATATATATATATCTCACATATTCTTTGTCCATTCATCAGTCGATGGACACTTGGGCTGTTTCCATAATTAGGCTATTATTTGAAAATGCTGATGTAACCATTGGGGTGCATGCATCCCTTTGAATTAGCATTTTTGTATTCTTTGGGTAAAAACCTGGTAGCATAATTACTGGATTGTAGGGTAGTTCTATTTTTAACTTTTTGAGGAAACTTCATAATGTTTTCCAGAGTGGCTGCACCAGTTTGCATTCCTGCCAACAGTGTAAGAGAGTTCCCTTTTTCCACATCCTTGTCAATATGTATTGTTTCTTGTGTTGTTTTTAGCCATTCTGACAAGTGTGAGGTGATATCTCATTGTGATTTTGATTTGTATTTTCCTGAAGATGAGTGATATTGAGCATCTTTTCATATGTCTGTTGGCCATTTGTATGTCTTCTTTTGAAAAATGTCTATTCATTTCTTCTATTTTTAATTAGATTATTCATTTTTTTGGTATTGAGTTGTATAAATGCTTTAAATATTTTGAATACTAACCCTTTATCAGATATGTCATTTGCAAATATCTTCTCCCATTCTGTAGGTTGCCTTTTGATTTTGTCGATTGCTTCCCTCGCTGTGCAGAAGCTCTTTTATTTTGATGAAATCCCAATAGTTCATTTTTGCTTTTGTTTCCCTTGCCTCAAGAGACATATCAGTAAGAAACTGCTGTGGCCAATGTCAAAGAAGTTACCACCTATGTTCTCTTCTTGGGTTTTAATGGTTTCGGGCCTCACATTTAGGTCTTTAATCCATTTTAAATTTATTTTTGTGTATGGTGTAAGAAAGTGGTCCAGTTTCATTCTTTTGCATGTTGCTGTCCAGTTTTCCTAACACCATTTGTTGAACACTATCTTTTTCCCATTGAATTTTCTTTCCTGCTTTGTTGAAGATAAACTGACCATATAGTTGTGGGTTAATTTCTGGGTTTTCTATTCTGTTCTATTGATCTATGTGTCTATTTTTCTACCATTACAATACTGTTATAATTACTACAGCTTTGTAATGTAACTTGAATTCTGGAATTGTGATGCCTCCAGCTTTGCTTTTCTTTTTAAAGGGCACTTTGGCTATTCAGGGTCTTTTGTGATTCCATGCAAATTTTAGGATTGTTTGTTCTATTTCTGTGAAAAACGCTGCTACTTTTTTTAAGTTTATTTATTTATGTTTGAGAAAGAGACGGCATGAGTAGGGGAGAGGCAGAGAGAGAGGGAGACAGAGTATCCAAGGAAGGTCCACACTACCAGCACAGAGTCCGACGCGGGGGCTCGACCCATGAAACTAGGAGATCATGACCTGAGCTGAAACCAAGAGTTGGATGCTTAGCCAACTGAGCCACCCAGGCGCCCCAATGCTGTTGTATTTTGCTAGGACTTGCATTAAATGTGTAGATTGCTTTGGGTAGTATAGACATTTCAATAACATTTGTTCTTCAAATCCATGAGCATGGAAGTCTTTCCATTTCTTTGTATTATCTTCTATTTCCTTCATCAGTGCTTTATAGTTTTCAGAGTATAGGTCTTTCACCTCTTAGGTTTATTCCTAGGTATATTATGGTTTATGGTGCAATTGTAAATGGGATTGTTTTCTTAATATCTCTTTCTGCTGCTTCATTATTAGTGGATAGAAATGCAACAGATTTTTGTAGATCAATACTATATCCTGTGACTTTATTGAATTTGTTTATCAGTTCTGGCAGTTTTTTGGAGGGATCTTTTGGGTTTTCTATATATAGTATCATATAACCTGCAAATAGTGGAATTTTTACTTCTTCCTTACTTACTTGGATGTATTTTATTTGTTTTTGTTGCCTGATTACTGTGGCCAGGACTTCTCATACTATGTTAAATAAAAATGGTAAGAGTGGAATCACTGTCTTGTTCTGATTATAGGGGAACAATTCTCAATTTTTTCCCATTGAGGATAATGTTAGCTATGGGTTTTTCATGTGGCCTTTATTATGTCAAGGCATGTTCCCTCTAAGCTTACTTGGTTCAGGGGCGCCTGAGTGGCTTAGTTGGTTAAGTGTCTGACTCTTGATTTCACCTCAGGTTGTGATCTCACAGTTCATGAGTTCAAGCCCCATGTCAGGCTCTGCTCTGACAGCATGGGGCCTATGTGGGATTTTGTCTCCCTCTCTCTCTTCCCCTCCCCTACTCATGCTTGCCCTTTCTCTCTCTCTCTCTAAAAGTAAATAAATAAACTTAAAACCTGCTTTGTTGATGTTTTTTTAAATCATTAATGGATACTGTATTTTGTTGAATACTTTTTCTGCATCTATTGAAATGATCATCTGGTTCTTATCCTTTCTTTTATTAATGTGATGTTATCACATTGATTTGTGAATATTGAACCCCTTTGCAACCAAGGAATAAATCCCACTTGATTGTGGTGGAAGTTTTTTTTAATGTATTGTTACATTCAGTTTGCTAATATTTTGAGAATTTTTGCATCTGTGTTCATCAAGGATATTGGCTGGTAGTTCTCTTTCTCAGTGGTGTCTTTAATTGGCTTTGGTATCAGGGTAATGTTGGCCTCATAGAATGAATTTGGAAGTTTTCCTTCCATTTCTATTTTTTTGAATAGTTTGAGAAGAATAGGTGTTAACTCTTCTTTAAATGTTTGGTAAAATTCCCCTGGGAAGCCATTTGGCCCTGGACTTTTGTTTGTTGGGAAATGTTTTTTATTACTGATTCAATTTCTTTGTTGGTTTTAGGTCTGTTCAAACTTTCTATTTCTTCCTGTTTCACTTTTGATAATTTATATGTTTCTAGGAAGTTGTCCATTTCTTCCAGGTTGTCTAATTTTTTTGCATATAATTTTTCATAATATTCTCATATAATTGTATTTCTTTGGTGTTGGTTATTTCTCCTCTCTCATTTGTGATTTTATTTATTTGGGTCCATTGTCTTTTGTTTTTGATATGTCTGGCTAGAGGTTTTTCAATTTTATTAATTTTTTCAAAGAACCAGTTCCTGGTTTCATTGATCTGTTCTTTTTAAGTCTCTATATCATTTATATCTGCTCTAATCTTTATTATTTTCTTCCTTCTCCTGGCTTTAGGCTTCATTTATTGTTTTTTCTAGCTCCTTTAAGTATAAGGTTAGGTTGTTTATTTTAGATATTTCTTTTGTCTTGAGGTAGGCCTATATTATCTATACTTCCCTCTTAGGACCACTTTTGCTGCATCCCAAAGATTTTGTACCATTGTGTTTTCACTTTCATTTGTTTCCATGTTTTTAAAATGTTTTCTTTTATTTCCTGGTTGACCCATTCATTGTTATTTAATCCTTGTGTATTTGTGCTCTTTCCAGATTTTATCTTGTGGTTGACTTCTAGTTTCATTGCATTGTGGTCAGAAAAGATGCATGGTATGCCTTTGATCATTTTGTATTTGTTGAGACCTGTTTTGTGACCTAATATGTGATCTATTCTGGAAAATGTTCCATATGCATTTGAAAAGAATGCATATTCTGCTGTTTTAAGATGAAATGTTCTGAATATACCTATTAACTCCATCTGGTCCAGTGTGTCATTTAAAGCCAGTATTTCCTTGTTGATTTTCTGTTAGATGATCTATTGATGTAAGTGGTGTGTTAAGGTCCCCTACTATTAATGTATTATTGATTAGTTCCTTTATGTTTGTTATTGTTTTATATTATATATTTGAATGCTTTCATGTTGGGTGCATAAATATTTACAATTGTTGTATCTTCTTGTTGTATTGTCCCCTTTATGATTACATAGTGTCCTTCTTTATCTATTATAGTCTTTGTTTTAAAGTCTATTTTGTACAATATAAGTATTGCTACTATAGCTTTCTTTTGACATCCATTTGCTTGGTAAATATTTCTCCATCCCCTCACTTTCAATCTACAGGTGTCTTTAGGTCTAGAATGAGTCTCTTGTAGGCAGCATATAGATGGGTCTTGGGTTTTTTTTTTTTTAAATTTTTAAATGATTATTTTTGAGAGAGAAAGAGAGTGCAATCAGGGGAGGGTCAGAGAGAGAGAGAGAGAGACACAGAACCTGAAGTAGTCTGCAGGCTCTGAGCTGTCAGCACAGATTCTGATGCAGGGCCTGATGTAGGACCTGAACTCATGAACTGTGAGACCATGACTTGAGCTGAAGTCTATCACTTAACCAACTGAGCCACCCAGGCACCCTGGGTCTTGTTTTTTTTAATCCATTCTGTCACCCTATGGCTTCTGATTGCAGCATTTAGTCCATTTACATTCAAAGTAATTATTGATAGATATGTATTTATTGCCATTTTATTACTTGTTTTCTATTTCTAGAGATTTTCTCTGATCTTTTCTTGTCTTTGTCACCTTTTATCTTTCCTTTCCACTCAAAAAATCCCCTTAATATTTCTTGCAGGACTGTCATGAACTCCTTTAGTTATTATTTGTCCGGGAAATTCTTTTTCTCTCCTTCTATTCTGAATGATAGCCTTCCTGGATAGAGTATTCTTGGCTGCATATTTTCCCCATTCAGCACATTGAATATATCATGCCACTCCCTTCTTGCTTGTGAAATTTTGTTAAGAACTCTCCAGCTAGCCTTATGGTTTCCCTTTGTAAATTGAGTATTTCTTTTGCTTTCTGCTTTTAAGATTTTTTTCTTTATCACTATATTTTGCAAATTTGATTATAATATGTCTTTGTATTGGCTTGCTTTTGTTGAATTTGATGAGACTTCTTTGTGCCACCTGGATCTGGATGTCTGTTTCCTTCCCCAGATTAGGGAAGTTTTCATCTATTATTTCTTTTTTTTAATTAAAAAATGTTTATTTAAGAGAGGGAGAGAGAGAACGAGAGAGTGAGCAGGGGGAGAGGGGGAGCAGAGAGAGAGGGAGAGAGAGAATCCCAAGCAGGCTCTGTGCTCACTGTGCAGAGCTGGACAGGGGTCTCAATCTTACAACAGTGAGATCATGACCTGAGCCAATATCAAGAGTCGGAGGCTTAACCAACTGAGTCACCCAGGTGCCCCTTAAGCTATTATTTCTTAAAACAAATTTTCTCCTCTGTTTTCTTTCTCTACTTCTGGGACTCCTATAATATGAATATTATTCTATTTGAGGGAGTCACTGAGTTCCCTAATCCTATTCTTGTGTTGCCTAATTCTTCCTTCTCTCTTTTGTTTAACTTCATTACTTTCCATTACTTTGTCTTCTAGGTCATTAATTCATTCCTCTGCTTCTTTCAGTCTGCTGTTCATTGCATCAAACCTGTTTCTAATCTCATTTATTGCACTCTTCATCTCTGATCATTTCTTTTTTAACTCTTTTATTTCTATGGTAAGAGTCTCACTGATGTCTTCTATTCTCTTCTCAATCCCAGTAGTATCCTTATGATTGTTGATTTAAATTTTCCATCAGGCATGTTACTTATATCTGTTTTGCTTAGATCTCTGACCATGACCTTATCTTGTTCTTTCATTTGGGATAAATTCCTCCATCTTCACATTTTGTCTAAGTCTCTGCCTTCTCTGTGTTAGAAAAGCCAGTTATTTATCCTCCTGCTGAAAGTAATGGCCTTATGAAGAAGAGGTCATGTAGTGTCCAGGGCCAGGTTCTTCAGGGCGTGTCTCTCTTGTATGCTGCATGCACCCTGCTACTGTGTTATGGCTGCTCTACCCTTCAGGCCAGTCTTGTGCAGATGTTTGGTCCCTGGAATGAATGTGATGAGTTTTAATTAGGTGTGATTTGGTCTATTTGTGCAATGAGACCTGACACCACCTCCACCATAACAGGCCCTACAGAACTCTCTGTTTGGGAGATGTGGTGTGAGCAGGTGTTTATGCTGGTCTTCTGGGGGAGGGGGTCTGCCACACTGGGACTGAGGTAAGCATGACCAAGAAGGGCAGTCCCGACAGAGCACAAGGGGATGGGGCTTGGTGTAAGCAAGTTAGGCTGCCAGTGTCAGCACTATGCTGCTTCCCACAGGTGACTCTGTATTATGCCAAGACGTTAGGGAGGGAAATGATGCTGGCCTGCTCCTTTGTTCCTAGAGAGGCATCTCTGTCTATGCTGCCTCTCAGGGAAGCATTCCAAGAAGAGCTCATAATCTCCCCACTTTGTGCCCCAGGCACTCTTCAGATCCCTGTTTCCATGCTGTCTGCCCAGAGTTTGTTTGCCTACCTTCCCTCCAGGAGTAGGGCAGGGCCCTCAGGGTTCTATCCCATCCAAGCCTGCTGACCTTTAGAACTCCGGCTTTAAGACCAGCTGGCTATAAGCACACACAAAATTCAGTCTTTCTTATTTTCCAAGCCAATGGCTTTGGGGAAACATTCCCCTTGTGCATTCTCCTGTGTGCCCCTCTCTCCCTCTCACCCTTTTCCATGACCATGCCTCCCTCCTGTCTTCTCTAGAGCACTCATTATTATGTTTCTCCCCTAAACCACATCTCTGCACTTCCTACCTTCTTTGAGGCCTTTTCTCTCCCTTTAGTTGTGGAGTTTGTTTTTTCAGACTTCAGATCAATTTCTGGGGTATTAGGATGATTTGATAGTCATCTAGTTTTGTTTGTGGGATGAGGCAAGCCAGGGTCATCCTACTATGCCATCATTTTCCTCTACTGAGATCACTCTTGTTTTTCTAAATTTTCTAATTTCTTAACACCACTTTTGCTGTGTTCCATAAGTTTTTGTCTGTTGTGTTTTCATTTATATCCATCTCTAAATTTTCTTACTTTCCCTTGTGAATTCTTCTTTGATCCATTGGTTGCTGACAAGTGTGTTGTTTTAGTTTCACAATTTGGTGAATTTTCCAGTTTCTTAATGTTGTTGATTTCTGTCTCTATTTCTATTGTGGTTGGTGAAGATACTTTGTATGATATTTATCTTTTAAAATCTATTGAGACTTAGTTTATGGCCTGATATATATATATGGTCTGTCCTGGAAAATGTCCCAAGTGCACTGGAGAAGAATGTGTATACTGTTGTGTGGAGTGTTCTGTAGGTGTCTGTTAGATCTATTTGATACATTGTGTTAAGTCCTCTATTTTATTACTTATGTTGTCTGGTTATCCTGTCCATTATGGTGAGTGGGATATTGAAGTCTCCACTTATTATTGTAAAATTCTTTACTTCTCCTTTCGATTCTGTGAATTTTTGCCTCATATATTTGATGATCTGTTTGGGTACATAAATGTTTTATGTACCTAATGTTTTATTGAAAATTTTATAACTATATAATGTTTTTCTTTGTCTCTAATTTTTTTGACTTAAAGTTTATTTTGTCTGCTATTGGTATAGTCACTCCTATAGTTTTTGATTACTATTTGATTACTTTTTACATGTAATATCTTTTCCATTCTCACTTTCCAATTTTGTCTTTGTATCTCCAGTCTCTTATAGAAGCATATAGTTAGATCATGTGTTTTTAATCATCCTTCCAACCTCTATCTGTTGATTGGAGAGTTTAATTCATTTACATTTAAAGTAATTTCTGGGGCTCCTGGGTGGCTTGAGCGTCTGACGCAGCTCAGGTCATGATCTCATGGTTTGTGAGTTCTGGTTTGCTGCTGTTAGTATGGAACCCACTTTGGATCCTCTGTCCCGCCCACTCTCTGCCTCTCTCCTGCTCATACTCTCTTTCTCTCAAAAATAAATAAACATTAAAAAAAATAATAAAGTAGGGGCACATGGGTGGCTCAGTTGGCTAAGCGTCTGACTCTTGATTTCAGCTCAGGTCATGAACTCACAGTTCATGAGTTTGAGCCCCACATCAGGATCTGTGTTGACAGGATGGAGCCTGCTTAGGATTCTGTCTTCCTATCTCTCTGCCCCTCCCTGACTTGATCTCTCTCAAATACAAATACACATTAAAAAAAATCTTAAAAAAATAAAGTAATTACTGATAAAAAGGCACTTCTGTCATGCTACTTGTTTTCTCTATGGTCTACAATTTTTGTTGTTATTTTCTGCATTTCTGCCTTCTGTCTTTTGGTTTTTTGTTGTTATAAAATGCTTAATTTCCTTAATTTCTTTTTGTGCAGTTACCATGGAGATTACATTTATCAGCCTAAAGTTGTGACTTTCTAATTGTAATTTATAGCTGCTTAACTCCAATAACATTCAAAATCTCTGCTCTTTTACAGCTCTATTCTGCCCTTTTTAGCTGTTGATGTCACAAAATTACATCTGTATACATTGCCTGCCACAATATATAATAATTCTTTCAAATGCGTTACTGTCCTAAGTCATGTAGAAAACGTTATTTGGAGTTGTAAATCAATGGTACAGTAATACTAGCTTTTACACCAATAACTGTTCTTTCTTTTAATGTATTAGTCTCTTAACTCATGTAAAAAACAAAAAGTACAGTTACAAACCATTATTACAATAACACTACCTTTTAAAGATGCCCCTGTATTTACTTTTATTGAGATCTTTGTTTCTCCATATGGCTTTGAGTTACTATCTAATACCATTTCGTTTCACCTTGCAGGACTCCCTCCAGCAGCTCCTGCAGGGCAGGTCTAATGGTCATAAACCATCTCAGCTTTTATTCTCTGGAAATGTCTTGATTTTCCCCTCATTTTTGAAGAATAGTTTTGCTGGATGTAGGAATCTTGGTTGATAGTATTTTTGAGCACTTTGAATATATTGGCCCACTGTCCTATGACCTCTACAATTTCTGATAAGAAATCTGCAGATAATCTTATTGGAGAACTTGTATGATTTGCTGCTTTCAAGTTTTGTTCTTTGTCTTTTGAGAGTTTGATTATGTGTTTCAATGTGGGTCTGTAGCTTCATCTTACTTGGAGTTTGTTGAGCTCCTTGGATGTTTATATTCATGGCTTTCATTAAATTTGAGAAGTTTTCAGCCATTATTCAAATGTTTTCTCTGCCTCTTTCACTTTGCTTTCTGGGACTCCCACGATAAGTATGTGGCTACATTTTGTGTTGTCCCATATTTCCTTTAGCTCCATTTCTTTTCTTCAATCTTTTTGCTTCCTGTTCCTCAGCCTGAATAATTTCCATTGTTCTATCTTCAAGTTCACTGATTTTTCCTTTTGCCTGCTCAAATCTATTTTTGAATATTGCTAGTGAATTTTCAATTTCAGTTATTGTACTTTTCAGCTTCAGAATTTCCCTTTTTAGGTTTTCTCTTTATAGATATGCCTATTTTGTTCACACCTCATTTTCTTGATTTTCCCTACAACTTCCTTTAGTTCCTTGAACATATTAAGACAGTTGTTTTAAAGTATTCGTTTCATATATCTTATTAAGTTTATTTCAGGGGCAAATTGTCAAATTGTTTTTCCTTTGAATGGGCCACACTGTCCCAATTCTTTCTATGCTTTGTGTGGATTTTGGTTGAACACTGGACTTTTGATTCTAATAATCTGGGAAGTCTGGTAATCAAGTTTTCCCCTTCCCCCAGGGTTTTCTGGGTTGTTTGTTTGTTATTGTTTTGGGGATTTTTGTTTTTGTTTGTTTGTTTGAGGTTGTCTCTGTGCAAAGGATCAGCCTGAGGTATAAATATAATATCTTCTTAGGTCTTTTCTGAGCCTTTCCTTGGGCAAGTGCAATCATTTTTAAATTTTCTCTAGCCATGCAGTTATTTTTGAATATCCAATCTTTAAAGTCTGGCTCATGAAAGGGGAAAGGTGAAAACTGAAGGGGTGAGAAAAGAGCACTGGCCATTTAAATTTCCTGGAAGTCAGCTCAGCCAGAGGGGGAGGGGCTTGTAATGGGGGAATCATGAGGGGTATGGGGAGGGGTGCAGCAAAAATGGCTACCTATCTTTTTGCATCAGAAGCAACAATCAGCAGTGAGAACACAGATCACCAATATTTGGAAGACAGGGCCCTTTTTGTCCACCCTCGCTCCTAGAGGCTGTATGTAAGCTGCTCCAAGAACATGCACACAGCTGCCTGCCATGTGGCTGGGGTGGGGATGGGGTAGCTGCTACTGTGTTAAGAGCTGAAATTGACCAAAATTAACCAAAATTTACCATCCAAGCCTTCCTCTGTAAGTTGCAATGCTTCAAAACATTCCAGAATTCCAAAATAGTTACATCAGATTCTGCCAGTGCCATTTTTGTCTAGATGGGAGACTTGATTCCTGGTGATCCCTACTCCACCATCTCCGTGGAATCATTATCTAGGTTAATTTTAAATTACTATTGAGGGAAGACCTTTTTTTAGTCCTCTAGGTGATGACTTTGGAAGATGTGATTTTCCAATCTGTTGAGAACAGGCACTACTTCTGGTTTTGTGTGAACCTCAGGTACTCTACCCTCCCACCCTGCCCAAAGTTTTTTCCTCTGCCTTGGGTAGCTTGCTCACATGCATGCACTAGTCAATTCTCAGCTGAATATTTCAAGATGATCATCTGCAGATCTCTCTTTACAGCATTCCTCTCTCCAGTATTCTACCCTGAGAATTCAAGCCACTTTGTCCAACTCAGATTCCCAGTTCTATCCCCTCAACTTGAGGAGGCTACCAGGCTCTGTGGGTTCCCTTACTTATATCATGGCCCAGAAACTTCCACCAGGGCAGTGAACTAAGTCAATTGTAGGGCTCACTCACTTTGTTCTTCATTTTTCAAAGATCTCTGTTCATCATTGACTAATGTTCAATGTCATAAGAACAATTGTCCCCCTTACTTTGTCTCAGTTTTTTTGGTTGTTGTTGTTTCAGGTGGGAGGATAGTCAGTCCCTATTACTACATCTTGTCTGATAGTGAGACTGAAGCTCTAATTTGAAATTAGTATCTTCCTCACATGATCTCTTAGGACATATTCTTTGATTTCTCCATTGGTACTAATCAATGTCTTTCCCAAAGGTTGGCTTTGGTCAGTCTAACTTTAAGAAAAGGGAAGAGAGATTTAGATAAGGTGATGAGTGTTCTAGAAATCAATGCTGAAATCACAAACCGGGGCTCAAGGGCAGAATCCAGCCCACAGCCTATTTTGCTTCGCTTAAACAGTATTTTTTAAATGGGATAATTGTAAATAAAGATCTGGATTTCTGGCTTTCCTGAAAAATGTGAAGTCTGGCAATGCTGGCTCAATAGTCCTTTAAGGTTTTTAAAGTTTGTGCATGCACCTCTGCAGGCGCTGGAGAAATTATCGAACACCATGCAGGCATTAAAAAGAATTAGAGGGGTGCCTGGGTGGCTCAGTAGGTTAAGCGTCTGACTTCAGCTCAGGTCATGATCTGGCAGTTCGTGAGTTCAAGCCCTGCATCGGGCTCTGTGCTGACAGCTCAGAACCTAGAGCCTGCTTCAGATTCTGTGTCTCCCTCTTTGCCCCTCCCCTAATCACACTCTGTCTCTCTCTCTCTCAAAAATAAATAAACATTAAAAAAAATATCTTTCTTGGTAATAAAAGTTATCTTTATCTTTTATCTTTTTATAGTAGACTGTGAACTTTTGGAGAGGAAGATAGAAATCTGAGTCACAACATGTACTTGACAAATATAAAAAATATGAATGCTTAATAAGCATCTACCTAATGGTTAAATTTTTAAAAGTTAACTTTATTTACCATACGATTGCTAGACTTATAGGTCATAGAAATGTCATGGAAAAATAGCATATGTTTATAGCTGTAAGGAGTTCATGATGTTTCTTAGGAGACCTTTGTGAAAAAATACAGATACTAGTTTCTTAATTAAGTGAATCATGGTGAGTTAAATAAATTAAAAAAAAAAGACAGATGAATCAAATTTAGACCTGGCCAGTTCCTTACCCATGTGGCTCAGCAGTGATTCAGCATATAATTTCACTTAAGATTTAGAAGGCATGGCTTTATAGTAACTGTGTCTTTTAAGGACAGGGTATAGGAAAGGTCTTATCACGTATGTCATGAACACATGTCTATTTTGGATATTCAGCATTACTTTTCCCTTCCTAAGGTACATAGATGTCTTTCTCAGAAGTTGTATATAGTTTTGGTGAGATGATCAATCCAGGTATATTCTTCTTCATATTAAAATCAAAGGAGCCATATTCTTTTTGCTGTGAGGCTGGAGACATTTGGTCTATTCAACTCTTTTTTTTTTTTTTTTTCCCTATGATTTTGAATCTTAAGCAAGTGACTACAGGACAAGGGAATATTGGAGTTCATTATGTTACCTTCAGTGCCCCAAATGTATTTTTACATGACTAGTGCTTGCCATCCCTCATTTCTGCCCACTTCTAATCCTCGTTCCCCAACTTTTGTAAATTGATTTCTACTTTTTAAAAAATGTTTTATTTTTGAGACAGAGAGATACAGAGCATGAGTGGGAGAGGGGCAGAGAGAGGGAGACACAGAATCCTTAGCAGGCTCCAGGCTCTGAGCTATCAGCACAGAGCCTGATGCAGGGCTCAAATCCACAATCTGTGAGATCATGACCTGAGCCAAAGTTGGACGCTTAACCAACTGAGGCACCCAGGTGCCCCTATAAATTGATTTCTGAGTCCTTAATATCTGTATAGTAAATGCCATTTTGCTTATATTAGAGGGAGTTGTTTCAGTTGCTTGTAACATAAGAGCCCAAACCCTACAGTGTAATATGCTATCTTGCCTGTCCAGTTGACCAGGCTGTGTAGTTGGCTACAAGTTAATGTGAGCAACGTGGGAGAGAAGTCTGCTACAATGGTTTACACAGGCTTGGGCTGCATTCACAGACCTACCCAGATCCCAGGAAGTCAGTCTTGATGTACACTGTGCTGATCAGGCAACAACTTGGGTATCTGGTGTGAGCAAATATTCCTAAGACTACTGACACACTGGAAAGGCATATCTTATGTATGTCCTAGGTGGTAAGAGCTCTACAAACTATGTGATAGAAATAGTGTGGGCTGAAAAATTGAAAATGCAGGGTAGGAGCGTTATAATTTCTATATTTCTGCAAGTGCTAGCCATCCATCAGAGCTGAAGAGATTTTTTTAAGAGAAGGCAATTTGTAAACTATAAAGCATTGTGCAAATGTGATGTTATGTTGAAGTATTACTAAGTAACTCATTGAACAAATTAAATGTAAGCCAATACGATGCAAGGCTGATGCAATTGCTCAGCTCTTTAGGAATTAAGATCTTTCGATATAGTAGCCACTAGCCACTTGTAGCTATTTAATAAGAATTAGGTGAAATTAGAAATTTAGTTCCTTGGGTTTCCTGGGTGGCTCAGTCAGTTAAACATCTCACTCTTAATTTCGGCTCAGGTCATGAGCTCATGGTTTGTGAGTTGAAATCCCACATTGGGCTCTGTGCTCATGGTGTGCAGCCTGCTTGGGATTCTCTCTCTCTCCATCTCTTCCCCTTCCCCACTTGTGCATACTCTCTCTCTCAAAATAAATAAACTTAAAAAAATTTAGTTTCTCAGTTGTATACATCAAGTGCTCACTAATTACATACAGCTAGCAGTTACCATATTGGACAGGATAGCTCATTTTTCCTCTATTACAGAAAGTTCTATTGGACAGTACATCTCAAGAAAAACAAATGCTAGGATAAGATTAGTGAGTCTATTGTCTCTTCTATTTTAATGACACGGAATATTTTATTTTGAAATATAGTGTTTCCTGGTTTGACAAAACTGGAAGTATCTGTACTGAAATCCTTACTCCCAGTTGCACTGATGTGGAGATGGATGCCCTAGCCCTTCAGCCAGGGCTGGGGCTGCCTGTACCCCCATCTGGGACTTGCTGCAGAGAGGGATGGGAGGAGGCAGTGGTGAATAGAGAAAGAGCAGCGGTTTCTTGCTTTCAGCTCTTCCCAGGCTCAGGCTACTGCTCCACCCTGAAGGCATCTGCATTTAAGGCAGAACTGTCTCCCTGCATTCCCCAGGCACTTGTGCTCTGTAGCTCAGCAGGCAACCCTGACCTCTTCCTTTGGCAGCAGAGTCTGTGCAGGGACCTTGGGCTCAGTTTCCAGAGAATGACTGTGTGTTCCTGTGTTCGAGGCTACAGAGTCTCTGGAGGCAGTGAGGTTCATGTGTTCCAGCCTGGTCAGGCCTGTGCTCTTCATACTCTGGTGTGAGAGAAGTGCTCCTTTCAGAAACATTTTGTATGGTTTGAACAAATGTAACAGATCATTTAATGATTATAACTAGTCTCTAAATAATTAAATCTTCAAATGGTTTTGTACTTAAGAATGGAAATTCTTAGTTAAAAAAAATAAACTTCTCATTTTCATGTATATCATGCTGGGAAATAAAATTTAGTTTACAAAAAAAAAATATCATAATTTTGAAGATTCCATCAGGCAGTATTTAAGGGATGACTATTAAGGTCTTCTATCCAAATAAGAGAGACTATATGCCCAACCGAGTACTGTCTTCCAAAGCATCCCTTGGATGTTTGTCCCCTTTTCCTCAGCAGCTCCCAGTGGTGAGGGTGGGAGTAAAGACAATTTGATGCCGGAGTGTCCCATGTCAGTAAGGACGGACGTCTGGAGAAAGAGGTCTTTGATGCCCGGGAAGTGTTGGGAAGGTGGCTGGACATTCCCACAAGTGGTGGAGAAAGGACACAGGCAATCAGTCCTTTGCAGACTTCAGAAAGAATGGACACCAACAATTGTAGATTTTCCTGGGAAGGGAAAATTGTGGTGATAAGGAGTGCAGTAGCCCTTCAGCTAAAATGGTCACCAACCGGGGGTGCCTGGGTGGCTCAGTCGGTTGAGCGTCTGACTTCAGCTCAGGTCATGATCTCACACTCGTGAGTTCGAGCCTCGTGTCCGGCTCTGTGCTGACAGCTCGGAACCTGGAGCCTGCTTCGGATTCCGTGTCTCCCTCTCTCTCTGCCCCTCCCCCACATGCACTCTGTCTCTCTCTGCCTCTCAGAAATAAAGAAAACTAATAAAAAAAAAAATTAAAAAAAAAAGTCACCAACCGATGATGTAAAATGTTTCTTGCCATGCATTTGGGAACTTCCGCTACACTTGAAGAGTGCTAGAAATGTGAATTTATAGAAATCTGTTTATATTTTCCCATTAACTTACAATTAAAACATTTTTTTTACATTTATTTATTTTTGAGAGACAGAGACAGAGCACAAGTAGGGAAGAGGCGGCGGGGGGGGGGGGGGGGGGGGGGGGACACAGAAACCAAAGCAGGCTCCAGGCTCTGAGCTGTCAGCACGGAGCCGATGCGGGGCTCGAACCCACAAACTGCCAGATCATGACCCGAACCAAAGTCAGATGCTCAACCGACTGAGCCACCCAGGCACCTGACTTATAATTTAAAACTATAATTGTATATGCCTGTTTAAAAAATTATGGTTGAAAGAGAAAATAAATTCACACCTGTGAATAGGACTTTTAATCCATATAACTAAAAACAAAAAGCACTTTCTAATTCCAGAATACTAAAACAACAACAACAACAAAATCTTCAAGACTGTAGATATGTGTGTGTGTGTGTGTGTGTGTGTGTGTGTGTGTGCGCGCACTTCCAGGTCATTTAAGTTGACAACAGATTAGAGCTTTAGTACTAGGTAAACATTACAGGTTCAAATCCCAAGCAGGGATTAATGTTTTCTGCCCAGGTCACGGATTCCATGCTTAGCTGTTCCAGCCTGCTGTTCTCCCAGTATATGCTAGTGATTATACGAGTGGGCGCAGAGCCAACTTTCACCTTCCTTGAAGCAATGAAAACTTACCTTTTATTGCTGGTGGACAGAAGCCTCAACTAGGTAGATTATTAATTAAAGGTGTTATTCTACTATAAAGCACTTTACTTTGGAAAGGATCATGTAAATAAGACAGACAGTATTTTCGCTGTAGATGAATTGATCAATAATGAATTGGCTGAAACATGAAAGAGCTGAAAATAAGTATTTGTCATTGATTTTCCATGCATTGATAATTCTGCACACCATGGGCTCTTTATCTATTAATCACAACTTTTTTCTGAGATTTCATTTTGTAATTTTTGTGAGGCATAGGGCCTTGTCCTTTTTAGCGTTATTGTTTGTTTTTTCCGATTTTTCCCTCACTTATATGGCAATCTCCTGGTGAAATTAAAAGTTTTATCATGTGGGGTCTAAGTGAATTGTCCAAAGATAAAGTGGTTGGAAATGAAAGTCCCCAATCATAAGTTGTCATGTGCTGTGAACCCAAGAATATAATTTTTTACTAAATTTTAATTACAGATAATTTACTGTAAAAGTAATGATATTCAAAAAATTTAACTGCAACCAACCCCCAACTCTGAGTTGAGGATGCAGATTACATAAAAGATATGTCAGCCAAACATTTTAACAGCCACTAATGTTAGTCAAAAAGAGAAAAAATTAGTTTTTTAAAAGGTGAACACATAGTTAAATAGGGCAAGTAAGCATAATGAATTTTATATTTTATACTTATGAAAGTGAATTTTAAAGTTTCAAAAAGTAAAATAACTTGTCCATGTTCTCAAGCATAAAGTCTATATAATTATAGTTAAGCAAAAGTATTAAATATAAAAGCCAACATTTACAGAGCATTTGCTGTGTGGTAAGCACACAGATTATCTCATTTAATCCTATAACAATCTGAGAGGTAAGGACTATTAACATCTTCATTTACAGATGATAAAAACCGGGGTTTAAAAAGGTTGAGTAATTTGCATAAGGTCACAGAGCTGGAGGAGACAGATGTGGCAGTCTGACTGCAGAATCCTAGTACTTCACACTGTCTTAAGGTGAAAAAAACTTATTCCCTGAATCCCAGATACCGGCACTAAAGCATTTAAAAAATTAAAAGCAGGGGTGCCTGGGTGGCTGAGTTGGTTAAGCAGCTGACTTACTGCTCAGCTGGTGAGATCGCTGACAGCCCAGAGTCCGCTTGGAATTCTAGCTTTCTCCTGCCTCTCTCTGCCCCTCCCCCACTCGCACCTTTTCTCTCTCTCTCTCAAAATAAATAAACTTAAAAAAAAAAGGTTGTCTTTATTTATTTATTTACTTTTTAAAAAATTTTTTTTTAAATGTTTTTATTTATTTTTGAGACAGAGACAGAGCATGAGCAGGGGAGGGGAAGAGAGAGAGGGAGGCACAGAATCTGAAGCAGGCTCCAGGCTCTGAGCTGTCAGCACAGAGCCCGACGTGGGGCTTGAACTCACTGCGAGATCATGACCTGAGCTGAAGTCGAACACTCAACCGACTGAGCCACCCAGGTGCCCCTTTATTTATTTTTTTAATGATTATTTATTTTTGAGAGAGAGAAAGACAGAGCAAGAAGATGAGGGGCAGAGAGAGAGGGAGACACAGAATCCAAAGCAGGCTCCAGGCTCTGAGCTGTCAACACAGAGCCTGACGTGGGGCTCCAACTCAGGAACTGTGAGACCATGATCCTGAGCCGAAGTCCAACGGTTAACCGACTGAGCCACCCGGGTGCCCCTAAAAAAAAAAAGGTTGTCTTTAAAAAAATAAATAATTAAAAGCAAGCATGTTTAAAATAAGGGCAGCACATAGTGAAGGTAAACATGGAATGCAGTGCTATAAATGAAAATACAGTGAGTGATTAAAACTATCAACCTTGTGGGGCGCCTGGGTGGCTTGGTCGGTTGGTTAAGCGTCCGACTTCGGCTCAGGTCACGATCTCGCGGTCGGTGGGTTCGAGCCCCGCGTCGGGCTCTGTGCTGACAGCTCAGAGCCCGGAGCCTGTTTCAGATTCTGCGTCTCCCTCTCTCGGTGACCCTCCCCCGTTCATGCTCTGTCTCTCTCTGTCTCAAAAAAAATAAATAAACGTTAAAAAAAAAAAAATTAAAAAAAACAAAACAAAACAAAAAAACTATCAACCTTGTGAGCCTGCAGTGGGTTACAGAAGGAAATGTGGCTACTTCTGGGGTGTCAGTATTTAATGTGGCCTTAAATGGCTAACTGCATTTCTAAATAGCACACAATCCTGGCTTCAGCACTAATTTGGTGCATGGGTAAGTGGCTTAGCTTGCACAGTCTGTTTTTAAAAAATTAAACGTTTTTATCAAGATACTAAGAACATTTTACTTATGTATATATCACACTGGCTTGTATTTGAGGTGAAGTTATAAGAAAAGAAATGAAAAAAATCCCACTTGCCTTTTCAGGGACGGAGAGTATGGGGGCTTCTTGGAGCCGCATGGGCGCAGGCTCCATCTGCTCTGCACCTGCTGTCTGGGCTTGCTCCTCTACGGAGGTTTCTTCAGAAAAAGAACAGATGGGAGGGCTGGAGGTAAGTAAAAATGCCACTTTCAAACCCTGAAGAGTTCTGAGTTTCCAAATGCTTCGTTCTGCAAGACATTAATCTGTTTTTTAAAATGTTTTATGGCAGCGCATATGCTTACAGCGTTAACCTCATTTTACAAGCAATTGCGACAGAGATGTGGAGCAGAAATCACGAAAGGATCTCCTTCCAGAAGATGCTCCCAGAGCGACCGGGGTTTGAACCGCTGTTCTTGCGAGGGGCCGCCCAGCTGCTGGGAAGCCAGGAGGTTCGCAGTTGGCACCAACTAGAAAGGAGGCACTTGGGGCGCTGTGACGGACGTGTCCCCGCTCAGGGGTCATCAGTGGTCACCTGGCACTAAGCCGCGGGGCTACACCTGACCTGCGAGTCTGGCGATCAAACCGGCTCCTCGGTGGGTGGGCGGGGTCTGAACCGCCCGCCCCCCCCCCCCGCCCGCTCTCCCCGAGAGGCCGGGGTCCGAGGCCACTCCGGTCGTCAACCGCATCTGCAGGGTCCTGTCCCTCGCTAACCAAAGATGGAGGGAGCCCGTCCCTCCATCCAGAGCACACGCAGGAGCGCAGCGACCTGGTTGCTCCCTCCACCCTGGACACAGCCACCTGCTGCTCCTCGCTCACCCCGACCTCCAAGCTCTCACCAGCCTGCCCCCTTTCCCTCCGCAGTCACCGGCCACAGCGCTGGTTTCGCCTCGGGGTGACGGCTCTCAGGGACCGGACCGGGTCTCCTCGGGGTGACGGGACCCGCGAATGCGGACGGGGTGTCCTCAGAATGACTGGACCCGGGGACGGGGGTCTCCTTAGAATGACGGGGCCCGCGGAGGAGGACTGGGTCTTCTCGGACCCGCGGACGGGGGTCTCCTCGGAGTGACGGGACAAGCGGACGGGGGCGGAGGTCTCCTCCGAGTGACGGGACCCGCGCGCCCCGGGACGGGGTTTCCTCAGAACGAGGGGACCCGCGGCCGCGAGGCCTCCAGGGCGCCCCCTCCCGCCCCCCCGGGCAGGCCGCGCGCCCCTCCCCGCGGGCCGCCCTCCGCCGCCGCGCGGCCGGGATCCGGGCTGGGTTCGGGCCCCGCAGGCCGCGGCGCCGCCTCTTCCGCCCTCCGCCGGCCCGCGTGCGTCAGCCTGCGCCGCCCCGCCCCGCCGCCGCCGCCGCCGCCGCCGCCGCCGCCGCCGCCGCCGCCGCCGCCGCCCGCGCGAGGCCGCCTCAGCCTGGCCCGGGCCTCGAGCGGCGCACGGCGCAGGTCCCTCCCGCCATGGCCCTGGGAGGCGGCAGCACATGGCGGCCGCAGCGGCCATGAGCGCGCCCGCGGCCCGCCCCGGCCCCCCCTAGAGCCCGCCGCCGCCCCGGCCGCGCCACGGCCCCGCCGCCCCCGGCCCCGCCGCCCCCGGCCCCGCCGCCCCGCCGCCCCGCGCCCGCCGCCGCCGCCGCCATGGGCGTGCAGGGCTTCCAGGACTACATCGAGAAGCACTGCCCGAGCGCCGTGGTGCCGGTGGAGCTGCAGAAGCTGGCCCGGGGCAGCCTGGTGGGCGGCGGGCGGCAGCGGCCCCCGCACACGCCGCTGCGCCTGCTGGTGGACGCCGACAACTGCCTGCACCGCCTGTACGGCGGCTTCTACACCGACTGGGTGAGCGGCGGCCAGTGGAACCACATGCTCGGCTACCTGGCCGCGCTGGCCAAGGCCTGCTTCGGCGGCAACATCGAGCTCTTCGTCTTCTTCAACGGCGCGCTCGAGAAGGCGCGGCTGCACGAGTGGGTCAAGCGGCAGGGCAACGAGCGCCAGACGGCGCAGCAGATCGTCAGCCATGTCCAGAACAAGGGCACCCCGCCGCCCAAGGTCTGGTTCCTGCCGCCCGTCTGCATGGCGCACTGCATCCGCCTGGCGCTCATCCGCTTCCACGTCAAGGTGCGGCCCGCGGGGGCCGGGGCCGGGGTCGTCGCCGCCCCCCGCCCCCCCCCGGGATGGGGGGAGGGGCGGGAGCAGGGCGCAGGCCGGGCGAGTCCGGGGTCGGAGGGCGCGGGGGCGCAAGATGGACGCGCGGCCTGGCGTCCGGCGGGCGGGGGAGCCCGGAGCCCCGGCCGCGCCGCGGGCTTGCGAGGTGCGGGCCCCCCACCCTCCCCTCCGCTCCGGGCGCGACGCTCGTCTCGCGGGTGACCGTGCTCGCGCAGCAACAGGTTTTCGGTGCGAGCGAGTGGGCTGCGCGGCCACGCGAGGGGGTCCCGGCGGGGCTGTGCAAGCCGCTCGCTGCTGTCACACGGCGTCCTAGCCGGGGACAGCCTGCCGGGGCCTGCCGAGGTGCACCGCTTTCGAGAGGCGACACGCGCCTTGGGTCCGGGTTCCCTCCGAGACGACACTTTTGAGAGAAATTGTCCGAGTTTTGTGTGCGCCAGATTTCAAAGAATTGTGAGATCTGACATGACGGAATCTCGTCGGTTCTGGGACTTACAGTCTTGGGTTTTGTGCATCTGTTGCGAAAGGCGTAGCGGCAAGAGTTAGGGCGAAGGGGAACGGGAACCCGATTTCCAGGGATGATGTCTCCGCACGGGGGGCCTCGGCCACTTTGGGCCGGGCACCCCGGTAATCAGAGCCTCTGCTGTCCCTTTGGCAGAGGGCTCCACGCTGCACCCGGGCCAAGGGCAGCTTCGGGACCCAGCAGCCACTGCAGAGATAACATGCAAATCAATGACCCTGGGCTTCGTTTGGATTGCTTCCTCGTTCATTGCTTTTTGTAAAAAACTGGGGGGCTGTTTTGGTTTTCTGGCTCTGGCCACCGTGTCTGTCTTACAACTTGTTTGTCTTGCCATTATTTCTGCTCGCAACCGCTTGAGCCCAAAGTTTCTGAAATTCAGTCTTCCTGACTGCCTGAGTTGAGATGGTGGTGGGGAAGCCTAAAGTGATAGCGGAAGTCCCACCCCAACCCTGTTGCAATTGGTGACGGGGTTTGCGAGTCTGCGGGTCGAGGCGGCTGGGAGATCGGGGATTGGTGTGTGGGCCTGGCCGAGACACAGCCAGCGTCCCCTGGGAGTTTGGGTGAGCGCCTAGGGCCGCTGGCATTTTCTGCCCTGGAGCCCGGGCTCAGGGAAGTAAGGCAGCCTGGACTCCCGGCCGAGATCCACCTCCTGACTGTGTCCGAGAAGTATTCCGAGAGGAAACTAGCGCTGAAAAGACAGGATGAGCTTTTGGTCAGACGACTTTCAAATATTAGGAAGGATTGGATTCGGTGTGTCTATCTTTGAGAGCGCTGCTGAATTCTTTATTTAACTGTAAAAAAAGTTTATCTTTGCATCCCTGTGAATGTGTGGCTTGCCTACTAGGTGCTCAGAAGTTTGACCAATGTGTGAATGTTTGGACACTAGA
This sequence comes from Panthera leo, assembly GCF_018350215.1. Taxonomy (NCBI): domain Eukaryota; kingdom Metazoa; phylum Chordata; class Mammalia; order Carnivora; family Felidae; genus Panthera; species Panthera leo. The sequence goes on from NC_056691.1 coordinate 1,461,125, forward strand.
TTTAAGATAATTTCTTCCACTTAGCTTTCCAGACACAAGACGATATTTTTTGCTTTAGTTAAGCTTTTGATTCCCAATATAGAAGCATAGTATAGTGTTGGTTGCTCAGGTTAGTGCAATAATAACTCAATTACCTGGAGGCCGCTTGACCTGGCGGTCTCACCGTTTTGGAAGACGTCTAAGAAATTTAGCTACTAGAAATTTCTCAGCAGCCAAACAAGAGATCAGGAAGTTTTGGTACGGTGACCCCCCCCCTCCCCCCCCCAAAAAACCCCACAAAAAACAAAACCAAAGCTTTCTCTTTCCTCCTCACTGGAGAAGCAAATCTCCTTATAGACTGCCCTCTTCTTTTCAGATGTGGTTCTGATAAGCTTGGTTATCTGTTTCTAAGGTCAGCGTGAGAAAAGGGTGTAGAGGAAAGTCTGCCAGAGGCAGGAGCACCATTAATAGCAAGAAGTGACACTTCAAAAGGGAGAAGATTAAAAAAAGCCGTAAAAATCAGACATAATTCTGGGGCTACTTTGGAATAAGGAGAACAATTTTATGTATTTGAGGAGCCCCTGAGGGTTCTCTTAAGAGAATGGAGCGATGTGTACTATTTTTAAAAGATGCCCATTAAAATGGTTAAGTAAATTAAAAGCATGAGAATATATCACTGTATACCTGTTAGAATGGCTAAAATAAGCCATACCAACACTACTAAGTGCTGGCAAGAATGCTGAGCCTCTGGAAGCAGTTCACGTGGCTGGTGGGCATGCATGCGGGCGCACCACCCTGGAAAACAGTTCCGCAGTTAATGTTAAATATACATTCACCCTGTGACCCAGCAGTCCCTCTCCTGGGTAATTACCTAAGGAAACTTTTGTTCATGCAGGAACCCTACTTTGGTGTTCCTGGCAGTTTTATTCATAATAGCTAGTGCTGGAAACAAACGAAATATCCTCTAGTGGGTGACTAAACAAACTGGTCCTTCCATAGGGTGCAGTCTTCCTCACCAATGAGAGGGAGGAAGTATCGATACAGATACAGACAACTACTGGGATGAATCTCTAAGAATTTATGCTGAGTGAAAGAAGGCAGGCTCAGAAGGTGTGATTCTCTTTCTATGACATTCCCCTGAAGATGAGGCTGCATTGATGGGGACCAGATGAATGGTTGCCAGAGGGGTGGGGTTGGAGTTGGGCGTGGACATAAAGGGACAGCAGGAGCTTTTTGGGGTGATGGAACTTTTCTGTACCCTGATGGTGGTGGCAGTTACGTATTTTAAAACATACAGCTACACGTCAGAAGTAGTAAAAGTTCATTTTACTGTACGATAACCACAATTTTTTTCTATATAAATTATATAAAATTGACAAAGGAATTGACGTAAAATCTCACTCTATGTAATGTTGGGCACGTGAGGCACATGTCTTATAAAAATCTGCCATCTTGTTGGCCTCCTAGGCTTTTGTAAACTGGCAGAAAGGCTTAATTTCCTCAGTTTTGCTTAGAGAAACCTTTTTTGACTTAGAAGACTATGTCTTTGGTAGAGTAATAATTGTAATTTTTTTGTACAGTAATAATGATATATTTTTAACCATTAGAAGTTGGCGTATGAATCGGCTAATTTTGTTGAGGTGTTTGGACTGCCTGGCCTGAACTTGGCTTCTGCTAGGTACTGGGAGTGTTTCCTCTTGTGTATTTTGAGTCATCACAACCTTTGAAACTTCAGTGAGGGACTGATTTATTTAAAAATCTTGGTGGCATTAAATCCCTAGACCTTTTCTCAGTGATCCTGCTGCAAGACTGGAGTCGGCGTGCGGGTTTAAAATGAAAACCTTCAGATCTTACCCTGAGTCGGGGCTCTAGCGTGTTTACTTAGAGCTGACATAAGAAAGCCGAGATGCTGTTTTATGACAGTGGAAGTCTGTGAGTGAGATTCGGCTGTGACTTGAGATTTGGGGGATGACAGTCCCTATCCTGGCGTACCTGGTGGGACAGGGACCGACTTGTGGACAGGGACCGACTTGTCGGGTGCCTGCCCTTGCTGGGCCCTTTCACAGAGCTGTCTCATTTGGCCTGCGCAGGGTTTTGTTACTCATTTTGTATGGAAAGAGACAGAATTGCTGAGTAGGCGACATCGGGGGACAAGTAACCAGTAACTTTCTCAAGAGGGAAGTGCGGAGTTGAAGGCAAAGTTCAGTTTCTTTGTGTAAGAATGCCTCGGGGGTGTGCCTGCCTGCAGTTCACTCCCAGGTCAGATCCCATAGCACAGCGCCTCTGCTCTGTTTTCCAGCCACTGTGGGAGTGGGAGCAGCAGGGTTTCTGCCCAGAGACGCTAAACACCAGCAGTACACCTTGTTCTCAAGGACCTCAAATTGACCAGGGAATACTTAGGTTCAGAATTGACCACATTACAAGTAAAACCAGTCATCCTTTTAAAATCCTTAGTTTAAAATATTTACTTTCTTCCATTGTACGGGTTTTAGGCTGGCTTATCTCAGCCTAAGGTCTTCAGGGTTCATCCACGTTGTAATGTTGTGTCAGTTTCCCTCCTTTTTAAAGGCTGCGTAATATTCTGTGGACCGTCCATTTGGTCTGCCCACAGAGGCTTGGGTTGCTTCCCGTTTTGTCTGTTGTGAATAATGAAGAATGCTGCAGTGAACTTGGGTGGGCAAAAATCTGACCGAGTCCCTGCTTTCAATTCTTTTGGAGAAGTGCCCAGAAGTGGAATTGGTCGTTGTATGGTAATTCTGTGTTTAATTTGTTGAGGAATTGCAATGCTGTTTTCCACAGCAGCTGCCTATGTATGTTTTATATTATACTTTGCACAATAATATACTACCAGTAGTTTCAATTTCTTGACATTATGATCACAGACTACATTATTCAGCTACTTGCTTTTTTTTTATAAGGATGTAAAAAACTTTCCATGTCTATATGGTTCTAATTCTTTTATTTTTTATTTTTTTTTAATGTTTATTTATTTTTGAGAGAGAGAGAGAGACAGAGTCAGAGCGTGAGTAGGGGAGGGGCAAAGAGGGAGACACAGAATCTGAAGCAGGCTCTAGGTTCTGAGCTGTCAGCACAGAGCCCGATGCAGGGCTTGAACTCACGAACTGCCAGATCATGACCTGAGCTGAAGTCAGACGCTTAACCTACTGAGCCACGCAGGCACCCCTCTAATTCTTTTTAATGCCTGCATGGTGTTCGATAATTTCTCCAGCGCCTGCAGAGGTGCATGCACAAACTTTGAAAACCTTAAAGGACTATTGAGCCAGCATTGCCAGACTTCACATTTTTCAGGAAAGCCAGAAATCCAGATCTTTATTTACAATTATCTCGTTTAAAAAATACTGTTTAAGCCAAGCAAAATAGGCTGTGGGCTGGATTCTGCCCTTCAGCCCCCGGTTTGTGATTTCAGCGTTGATTTCTAGAACACTCATCACCTTATCTAAATCTCTCTCCCCTTTTCTTAAAGTTAGACTGACCAAAGCCAACCTTTCCCCTCTGTCTGCCTTGTTCGAACCCTTTTCAGTCATCAAAGTGCTCCCGTTTCCTGGGGCTCCTGAAATAAGATAATAGTCTGCTTCTCTCCATTACATGTTCTTCCTTCTCATAATCCCAGCGTCGCCCCTTTGAGGGTACTGCTGTCCGTGTGCTCATGCGGCACCTGCCTGGTCCCGTGGCCTGCACAGACCTGACGGACAGCTGGTGGTATGCGCTTGAGACCGAGTCTACCAAGCCCCATTCACACAGCTGACCACGCACCCCCTGCCTCCTGTCCTTCACATCCAGTGGCCGTTGTGTTTGTGTTTGTGCTTGAGCTTTAGCCACCCCAGAGCAGGACCCTGTACTTAGTGGGAAACTTCACTGTTGACTTCAAATGTCGTCTCCCCTCTGCAGCCCGACCCCTTTTGAGCTGGTCTTCACTGTGTTTCTGTTCCACCCTTTGTGCACTTGGTCTGATGCTGCTTGTAGCCCTAGCTGGTTCGAGTCTCATGACTGTCCACTTCGAGGTTATGCTCCTTGCCTAGAGTCCCCCCCCCCCCCCCCCCCCCCCCCCCCCCCCCGGTATTTTGAGCCCCAGCCTGCCTGTCCCTCCACCAGCCCGGCCACCTTCCACGTGCCCCACTCCTCCTCCTCCTCCTCACTCCAGTACCGCCACCATGTTAACTCACCACGTGGAGCCACCGGGCCTAACAGGCGCTTGTGCAAACGCATCGGTGGTTGTGAAACGAGATCATCATGTGTTTACCACTGTTGGGAAAAAATGATATAGAATAATAAAATTGAGCACAAAGTACAGCGCAAGACTTATACTGAGGGTAGATACCGTTTCATTCACCTGTGTCTGGGCAGTCGTCAGAGTCGCATCTGCATTGTGACCGGCCTCCCACACCCGTCACTTCACTGGTGGAACTCATCCTGCACACCATGTCGTGCCGCCTGTGGGCCCCTCGGGTCAGTCATTCCTGCCAACATCTTGAACAAACCATTGATCCAGACTCCGTGTTGAGGCTCAGACCCTCCTGTGATCTGAGCTCTTTCCACCTGCCTGCGTGGCTCCCGGTTCCTGTGTTGTGCTTCATCAGCGCTCCAGCCAGCCCACTCACTGCTTCCCCAGAAACGGCCTGCTTCCCCGCTCTTCTCGAGGCGCTCCTTCGTGTCTAACTGCCCACATCTGCTGGTCGGAATTTTGCTCATACTTTAAAGCCCATCTCAGGCACGGCCTTCCTTCACAGAGCCTCTGATGTTCCCAGAGGTAGGCCAGGGACAAGCGCAGCGCCCTGCTTTCCTGCGTTCCACCTTGTTGTGGCTACCCGTGTGCGTATCCCCAGCTGTCAGCTCCTGCAGGGCTGGGACTCCGTTCACTCCCGCGTGGGTTTAGTATGGGTGTCGAACTTTCTAGTCACATATTTGCTTTGTACTATTTATATAGACAGAGAAATTTCATTATTTTCTTCTAACGTCTGGATCAATGCCATTATGTAAGACTTATTTTCTCACCTTAAATTTCTGATAATCTCTTTTCTGACTGGTTCCCAGTGATGATTCTTCTTCCCTTTGGCAAATACTGAGTGCCTGTTACTGGCCAGGCATGGAGGAGCGACTACATAGGAAAGAAAGGAATCCTCCAAGGAACTTAGTCTACTGACAGGGGGCTTGTTCATGAAGACTTCTCAAGTGTCACCATCTTGAAATAAGGTAGATCGATCTGAGTTTCAACTTCATAAATTCTGAAACTTAAATTTTCATGTATTGGAGGGGCACGTGGGCAGCTCAGTCAGCTAAGTGTCTGACTTTGGCTCAGGTTATGACCTCACGGTTCGTGACTTTGGCTCAGATTATGACCTCACGTTGGGCTCTGTGCTGACAGCTCAGAGCCTGGAGCCTGCTTCGGATGCTGTGTCTCCCTTTTTGCCTCTTCCCTGCTTGCACTCTGTTTGTCTGTCTCTCAAAATAAATAAACATTAAAAAAAGTTAAAGTAAAAATTTTCATGTAATGTATTTTGGAGTAACATTTTTAACAAGGACAGGATTGCTAGGAGTTAGCTGAAGCTTGAGGAGATTAGTATAGTAGGCTAACTAAACACTGAGGACAAATAATGTTGGTGTTTCTTTTTTTAAAATTTTTAAAAAATTGTTAAATTTTTAAAAAGTTTATTTATTCATGAGAGAGAGAGAGACAGACAGACAGCATGAGTGGGGGAGGGACAGAGAGAGAGGGAGACACAGAATCTGAAGGAGGCTCCAGGCTCTGAGCTGTCAGCCCAGAGCCTGATGGAGAGCTCAAACTCACAAACTGTGAGATCATGACCTGAGCTGATGTCAGATCCTTAACTGACTGAGCCACCCAGGCACCCCAGTTTTTAAAGTTGATAAAGTTTAATTTACGTGTTCGTTATGACATCCACACTCTTACTTGTTTTTTTAGTGGAGAAAGAAAACAGTTTTATCATTGGATAAGCAGTGGCATCAAGGCAATCTATTAAAGAGATCGCAACAAAAAAAAGAATCTCAGCCTGTCACATGGCCTGCAGCCACAGTCTGTGCTAATGGTGCGCTCTGATGTTACCGTCTAAAGGAAAAGTAAAACCTCTGTCTTTTGACAAGTAGGAAGTTACCTCTTGGAGCCAAGTGTCTAGGCTTCCTGAGAGATTGGGGAGATGGGACACAGCCCTCCTTTTATTATTATATGTTTTTAATTTTATTTTTTTAATTGTGGTAAACTATAAAGGTTTTTTTTTTTTTTATACCGTTTTAACCATTGTTAAATGTACAGTGCAGTGTCACAGAGCACGTTCACTGCTGTGCAGCTGTCCTCATCACCCATCTCCAGAACTTCTCATTCTCCCAGACCTAACCTTGTCCCCACCAAACACTAACTTCTGTCCCCCACCCCCTCCCAGCCCCTGGCACCCACCACCTGCTCTCTGTCTCTGAATTTCACTGCTGTAAGGACCTCATGTAAGTGGAGTTGCCCAGTATTTGTCCTTTTATGACCAGCTTACTTCCCTGACCATGGTGTCCTCAAGGTTCATCCATGTCATAGCAGGTGTCAGGATTTTATTCCTTTATAAGGCTGACTAATATTCCATTGTGTGTACACACCACATTCCCTTTATTTATCTGTCGATGGACACCTAGGTTGCTTTTGGCTATTGTGAATGATACTGCTACGAAAATGGGTGTACAAATATCTGAGTTTCTGCTTTCAGTTCTTTGGGAATATGCCTGGGAGTGGAATTCCTGGAATGGAGGGTGGTTCTGTGTGCAGGTTTTTGAGGAATGGTCCTGCTGTTTTCCATGGTAGCTGCGCTATTTTACATTCCCACACCCAATGTGCGAGGCTTCAGTTTCTCCACATCCTCATCAATGCCTGCTTATTTATGTTTTTTTTTTTGTGTGTGACAGTAGCCATCCTAAATGGGTGTTGAATGGTATCTCATTGTGGTTTTGATTTGCATTTCCTTTATGATTAATGAAGTCGAGAATCTTTTCATGTGCCACTCCCTTATTTAAAAAAAATTTTTTTTAATGTGTTATTTTATATTTGAGAGAAAGAGAGAGAGAGAGAGAGAGAGAGAGAGACCATAAGCAGGGGAGGGGAAGAGAGAGGGAGACACAGAATCTGAAGCAGGCTCCAGGCTCTGAGCTGTCAGCACAGAGCCCGATGTGGGGCTCGAACCCATGAGCAGTGAGATCATGACCTGAGTCGAAGTCGACGCCCAACCAACTAAGCCACCCAGACGCCCCTCCACTCCCTTATTTTAAAAGAAATTCTTTTTCCTGGCTTTTAAGACCACTGCAACCAATTCTTAGAGAATACAAAAGAGATGTGTAAGGTAAGAAGCTGTTCAGCTCTGATTCCAGATTTCATGATGGGTGAGACGTAGTTTTAGACATCTCTAATGTATGTTATAACTTTAAATTGCTCTTTAAACAACAGTAAAAACCTTCCACCAAATCGGAGTTAACTTTTACGTCCTTGTTCCTGTGCTGGACTTGAGCAGGATCTCACCCACCTAGGACCTGGTTACTAGAGCTCAGATCAAGGTGTCGTTTTTGAAAAAACAAAAGAATTTAGGTGACTCATATCCTCTTATGTTCAGGTTAACTGACATCTTCTAAATCTCATAGGTGGCAGGAGGGTGTGTCGCATTCTTCCCTAAGCTGGCGTGAAACCATTCTAAACAAAGACCTCACACGGTATTTTTGTTTTCTTTATATCAGAAGATCTATTTAAGACAACTCACTGTGTTTCAGGTCCCATATGTTTGAAAAGTGTGAAGAAGCCCATCCTTTCTCACACAGTTTCTTAAAGACAAATGGTAGCGGACTTTTGTCAGCACTTATTGATGAATGACTGAGCTGTTTACAGGTAGTAGCTCATTAACTGTCGCTGCTGCCCTGTGAGATAGGGAGGGCATGATTTGCAGATCAGGAAGGGAAAGTGCAGGAAGTGTTAGAGCAGTGGGGCTCACCCACCTGGCGCCAGAGACAGAAACCTTCCTGTGCCAAGTGCCTTGACCCTGGAGATTAGGAGTATGTAGCAGTGTGAGCTCGTCATCTGACGGGACCGTCCCCATAGCTGTTGTCAGCATTAATAAGTAGCTATACTCTCAGAGTAAGCTTGGGGAACTTTTTGGTAAGCATTTCTTGTGAAAATACAGAGTTCTAATGGACATGCCTTTTTTAATGACACGCATGAGATGAGAAGATTCACCTGGGGTTTGGAGGCTGGAACACAGGCTAAGTGTCGGAGGCTGCATCGAGGCTCAGTGCAGCGTCCCTCACTGGGACCAGCGGCGGGCGTTTTGCCAGCTGCTGAGGCTCTTCCACCCCGATGGTATGTGTTTCTGGAACCAGGTGGGCATGGAGGCAGGCGAGGCGCTTTGTGCTTCCCACGTGGTTCCCAGCCAGGGGCCGGAGCCGGAGCCGGTGCTTGAGTTGTGCGTGCAGGGGCTCTGGGGTGCACCCCACATCTGCCCAGCAGTGGCAGCCACAGCGAGTCAGTGAAGGCCTAGTGCCTTTAAGGTGGTGGTGGTGGTCTCGGGGAGCCAACCCAGGGTTTTCCTTACTGAGGCTATACACAATTCCAAGTTTGGCTCGCTCTGGGGGAGGGGAGGCTTTACCCCCTACTACCACTCGCTTGTAGGAAGGAAGGTCTCAGGGCGTTGTGCTTTAGCTTGCTTTATAGTTTCTTGGAGTTAAGCTGAAATAATTATCCCAGTATTGTATGTGATAATTTTTACTCACTTCTAAAATTAGAATTAAGAACTAGGTGTACCAGTTTCGTTGTATTGCGCCCAGTTTGCGCCTGGAGCTGGAGGCCAGGGAATCAGAGAAGCAGGTGCTGTCCATGGGCAGGTCAGGTGGGAGGCGAGCCCGGGAGCGCAGGGTTTGCAGGCTCAGAGAGAAGGTGCTTGGAAGAGAAGGACAGCCAGTGCCTATCAGACCCTGCTTCTCTGAAGCTTAACCTCTGGCATTTAAGTAAAAAAAAATTGTTTTTTAATTTTTGAGAGAGAGCAAGAGCGAGAGTGAGAGACAGAGAGAATCCCGAACAGGCTCCATGCTCAATGTGGAGTCTGACATGGGGTCCATCCCATGACACTGGGATCATGACCTGAGCTGAGATCAAGAGTCGGACGCTCAACAGACTGAGCCACCCAGAGGCCCGTGTGGCATTTAATTTCTATCTTTAATTAAATCATTACTTCTCAAGTCCTGTTTTGATGCAGCCTAGACCCTTGTCCTGTCCCCAGCTGACCTTGCACTGACCCAGTCCTGCACCCTCGCTTTGATCAGGCTCTGTGATGCGGGTCCTGAGGCGTTGTCCACGGGCCCTGGGCAAGTGGACTTGGTTCACATGGTTGTGGGTCTGTAATGACCCAGGCTCACCTGTGGTGGGCTCTCCTGCTTCCCGAAGCCCCACCATCTGCGGAGAGAGATGTTTTCACATAATAGGCTCTTTGACTGTGCTGTTCATGCCCGTTAATGCTTTGTTCACCTGGCGAAGTAGCTTAAAATAGTCTTCCAGCTGGTGTCTTGTAGACTGTTGACTTTTTTCTTTTTAAAATAAACTTCTTACTGTGGAATAATTTTAGGTTTATAGAAAAGTTGCCAAGATGGTACAGAGAGTTCCCGAATATCCTTCCCTTTGCTTCCGTGCGTGGTAACAGCCTGTGAGCACGCACAGTCGTCAAAACTAAGAAGCTCGCTTCGGTGTGCACGGTGAACTGGGGTGTGCTTCGTTCCCATCTCTTCCCTCCTTCCACCTGGGGCCTTTTAGGCTCTGGGCTGATCTGGGGTGCCCTGTGGCCTTCAAGTGTCTCGTCTCCCCGGGCCCTTGTGGGCCAGGACAGCTCTCAGCCTCTGCTTCTTTGGTGACCTTGGCACTCTGGATCCGTGAGCAGCTGTTTTGTAGGCTGGCCTCCAGTTTGGGCTGCCTGATATTTTCTCGTGGTTTTTTTTTGGGGGGGGGGGGGGCCCAGAGGTGCAGTGCCCTTTTGTCGCGGCGTACCATGCTGGAGTCTGCCGGCCTCTGCCCCGGGACACCACTTCATCCTGTTTGCTGGTTTGCTGCTTCGCTGCTTCGGAAGTGGTCTTTTAGGGCAGCCCCTGTTTGAGGGGCTGGTGTGGGTGAGCTTCAGCTGCTGGGGAGGGATTTCACGTTATTGCTGGAATTCTTCTGTAGGGCATCTTCTTCCCCTTTGTTTGGACTCTTATAGGCCCGTGTATCTGTCTCATACTTTGGGGTAAAACCCAGCATGACATTCTTTATTTTCTTGCGCACGCTGTTCCAGCTTTGGCCATTGGGAGTCTTTCGGGTGGGTTCCTGTGTCCTTCATTTTCTGAGCACCTCCTTCCTTTCTGGTACACAGGTATGTGGCTGCAGGCCTGTCTTGGATTTCCCTGCCCCAGCATCACCCATTTTTCTCAAGGGCCCTGGTTCCATTTAGTGAACGGAATTTAGAAACCAGATGGAGGTGGGGTGTTCTTGCTCCTAAGGTGTGGCTTTTCAGCCCTTGGTTGACAGCTGGGAGCTGTGCATGTGCTCACTTACGTCTGATGATTTCTCTGCCTGTCTGTGTTGTCACCTACACACCAGTTCGTAGGATGTCTCCATGGCTCAGCTGGCACCACAGGGTTGTGCCAGCCTCCTCCCTTTGCCCCAGCGTAACCCCGTTCTCTGACAGTGGGACACCTGGCTCGTCCACCACACATGAAGTGGTCTCAGTGCTGTCACCTGCACCCCTACACCCTCGAGATACACATTACCAAGAGGGGTCAGTCCTGTCTGATCTGGTTTTAATTTGCATATGTTAAAGTTCATTCTCAGTGTGAGATGTGCAGTTGTATGAGTTGGACAGTGCATAGAGTCATGTGTGTCCACCACCCAGACCTCTGGCTCTTATCTGTGTCCTCTTGTGGTACGGCCCCAACAGGCTTTCATCACTCGCCTGTTGGGGAGGATTGTGTCTCTGTCACCTTGTGGTCTTGAGGCCATGTTGCCTTTCCTCAGTTAAAGGCATGGTATTTTTTTTAAAATATAATTTATTGTCAAATTGGTTTCCGTACAACACCCAGTGCTCATCCCAACAGGTGCCCTCCTCAATGCCCATCACCCATTTTCCCCTCTGCCCCACCCTGCATCCACCCTCAGTTTGTTCTCAGTATTTAACAGTCTCTTATAGTTTGCCTCCCTCCCTCTCTGTAACTTTTTTCCCCCCCTTCCCATCCCCTATGGTCTTCTGTTAAGTTTCTCAGGATCCACATATGAGTGAAAACATATGGTATCTGTCTTTCTTTGCCTGACTTATTTCACTTAGCATAATACCTTCCAGTTCCATCCATGTTGCGATAAATGGCCAGATTTCATTCTTTCTCATTGCCACGTAGTATCCCATTGTATATACAAACCACATCTTTATCCATTCATCAGTTGATGGACATTTTTTAAAGTTTATTATTTTATTTTATTTTTGTTTTATTTTATTTATTTATTTTGAGAGAGAGAGGGACAGAGAGAATCCTAAGCAGGCTCTGTGCTGTCAGCACAGAGCCTGATGTGGGGCTTGAACTCACTAACTGTGAGATCATGACCTGAGCTGAAATCAAGAGTCAGTTGCTTAACTGACTGAACCACCCAGGTGCCCCAGGGCGTGGTGGGTTTTAATGGTGGGAGACAATACCAGCATTTTGGAAGTTGAGGGAAACTTAAAGACCTATGAATTGTACATTCCTGGCTTGGCAGATGAACTTCAATCCAGAACTGGGACCTAGGTGTTCTGGTTCTGTCCCCCCTTGCCAGCACTCAGGGTGCCTGAGGTGGAACCATGAGCAGAACCGGGGGGGGGGGGGGGGCGGGGCGGGGTGGCCCTCCTTGCTTGGAGGTTTGAAGTCTGTGCTCATGGGCTTGGTTCCTTCATCTTTTGTTTTATGAAGTTAATTCTCTTGGACAGCTATTTGTCTCATGCTGGGTATACTTTGAGGGAGGATTAAGGTATTGTTAATGATTTGCAGATTAGTGTTGTAGTGACTTAACAAGAACTCATTCACTTTGCCTTTTTTATAACTTTTTATTTTGAGAGAGCTAGAGAGAGAGAGAGCACTCATGCGCGCACTTGAGCAGGGGAGGGGCAGAGAGAGAGGGAGAGAGAGAATTCCAAACAGGCTTTGTGCTAGCAGCACGGTATGAACCGTGAGATCATGACTGGAACCAAAACCGAGACTTGGATGCTCAACCAATTGATGAGCCACCCAGGTGCCCCAAGTTGACCAGTTTTTTGGCCATTGAAATATACACACTTACTGGCAGGCTCAGGGGTGAGCAAGGACGTCACTAATACAAACATATGCACTCCTTACATGAATGAGTGGCATGTAAATTGTCTCTGTCTACCCAGCCATCCTCTTTGCTAGCTATTTATTTATTAAATTAGAAAAAAGATGTTTATTTTTGAGAGAGAGAGGGTGTGAGCAGGGGAGGGACGGAGAAAGAAGGAGACACAGAATCCAAAGTAGGCTCTAGGCTCTGAGCTGTCAGCACAGAGCCCGACGCGGGGCTCGAACCCATGAACTGCCGGATCGTGACCTGAGCCGAAGTCGGATACCTAACCAACTGAGCCACCTAGGCGCCTATTAATTTTTTTCTTTTAAGGAAGTTTTCATTAAGCATAATTGCACCATCCCGACAGAACTGGTGGCATTTGCTTTCTCCCTTCAGTGCTTTCCTACGGAAGCAGCTCTGCGTGGCTCTGCACAGGGGCTTGATTCTGAACGGTTTGCTTGTGGGAAGCCTTCCCCACGTTTGCCTCCAGCACAGTGGGCTGCCCTGTTGACCTGGCTCATGGATGTTCAGTCCCTTTCTCCTGAGGAAGCCTGTTCCTTGGACCCGTGTTATGCTCCCCACGCTTGTTACCAGTGCACTGGTTTCTTAGGCTCCCTTTCATGGAGTAAGGTTACTGGGTCAAGTAGTGCGAACGTTTTATGGCTCCGGAAAAATGCAGGTTGTTTCCTCTGAGTTTTACTCCCATGGTCTCCCGTGCTCACCTCGGTCAGTGCACCTGCTCTTCCCCCTGGAGGGCCCGTGTGGGCGATGGCACAGGGCTGGCCCTGCTGCCCTTCCCGGGGGGGCTGTGACCGGCCTGTGGGTACTCAGGAGCACTGCCCCTGCCTCAGTGTCCCGGGAGAGCGGTTTCATCAACTCCCTCCCGGGACACTCAATATTGAGTGTACGGTGTGCGGCTCCTGCACGTAATTCTGTGCCCTGTCCACAGGGTGCCCGGCTCTGGAGCAGGCAGCCACGCTGCCTCTTCACCTCCTCGGAGGGGTGGGGGGCGAGGGGTGGCCACTCACAATCTCCTCTCATTTTGGGGCTTCCGGGCAGATTGTGAAGATTTATGATGAAGGATGCCTGGATGACAGCCGGGGGTTGCTGGTGGTTTAGAAGTACTTTAGGACATTGCTGTCATTAGAAAGTTCTACGTCCTGAAGTGATGGGGGTTGGAGGCTTGGGCTGGGAGATGTGGAGCTGGCCTGATGTCAGAACTTTTTAAAACTGTACTTTTCCATGTTAGTGAAGGGACGAAACTGCGTTCTTCTAAGACCTTGTTGTTAGATGAAGGGACAAAACTGCGTTCTTCTAAGACCTACAAGTGAATTGACTGTATGTTATATTTTTCTTGTGAGGTAAAACATTTTTATCAAAATATTTATCAAGAGAATGCAGGAAGTTACTTTTCCTTTATGCATATTTCCTTTCAATATGCCTTGCTTCTGAGTGAGATTTCATTATAACTAACTTTCCAACAAAATATGTGACTACTTGTCCTGTGAAATTTGGTGAGAGATGGGAGAGATTGTATGGTCCTACCCAGCAGGTGACCAGTGAGCACTCACTGTTTGCAGGTAATCTAGTTTTAATTTTAATTCAGTATAGCCACTCATTGGACAGTATAGTTCTAGAAATTTATGTTTAAGTAAATTTACATTTATGTTTTTCACCTTTAGGGCTCTTTGGGGAGTTAATTTTCCGTTGTTAGCTGTATCATGGGATTTAGTTTAAAATTCTATTTTCTTTCTTTCTTTTTTTTTTTTTTACATTTTTAAAGTAGTTTTTTTTTTTTAAGTTTATTTATTTGTTTTGAGAGAGAGTGTGAGAGTGAGTGAGCACAAGCATGGGAGGGTGAGAGAGAGAGAGAGAGAGAGAGAGAGAGAGAGAGAGAGGGAGAGAATCCTAAGCAGGCTCCATGCTGTTGGCACAAAGCCAGATATGGGGCCCAAACTCATAAACTGTGAGATCATGACCTGAGCTGAAATCAAGAGTCAGACGCCTAACTGACTGAGCTACCCAGGCGTTCCTAAAATTCTGTTTTCTCAAATACCTTAACTATTGTAGAAACAAACAAACAAAAAACCCTGCCAGATTTCAGTTGGTTAAATCAGTTTGGGAAACAGGAGAATTGATTGTCTTTGACTTCATATATTTTAGGAAGGTGGTTTTCAATGCCTTTTGGTATGTTTTTGGGAGCAGAGAGATTTGCAGAGCCTTTTACTTTTCTCCCGGTACTGCCACTGCCCTTCCCTTAGCATGCTGCCGACCCGGAGATACGGGGGGCAGACCACTCACAATGAGAGAGCCAGTACAAGGAAAGAAGCCATGGCTTGTGGTTTTCATCACTGAGCAGGCAATGAGGTTAGCCCTGGTTCCCATGGCGGTCCTGTGCTGGGGCTGCACTGCCAGCTCTGGTCCTTTGCACGGGGTAACCACATTACAGTGATGTTTGGGGTAAATGCTCACCCTTACTACTATCCCCATGTGCCAAGTGCTTTAGGGTGTAAATAACTAGTGGATTGGTAGGTGGTGGGTAACATGTGGCTTCTGTGTAAAAGACCAATCCTTCTGACCTATTTGACTTATTCCTACTTGGAAGAAATTATTTGGTTTCCCCAGGGTGGCTGGCTTCTCGCTGTCTCTTGCTTTGACACTTCTTTATTTTCTTCTTCTGTCCCTTTTTGCTCTTTCTGTTTTCCTTCATAATACTGTAAAGGGAATCAACTGGCATTGTGTATTTTGAAGCAGGTGATCTTTGAAACGGAAAATTAATTTGCTGGCTAGCTGGGATTTTGGTTACCGACCAGGAGATGGTTCCCACAGAGATTTCTCATGTGCGCCACGTGCCGTGCCCTTTATTGTGGTTTTTTGACTCTTTGGCCCTTTTGGGTGTTTCTGTGTCTGGGATTTGCAGATTTTGCACAGGGGAGTCTGTGTGGGTGCTGCAGCGGGGCGGATCTGACCGCGTGCTCTTCTCTCTTGCACAGGTGGCTCAGAGCATTGAGGACCATCACCAGGAAGTGATCGGTTTCTGTCGAGAAAACGGCTTCCACGGCTTGGTCGCCTATGACTCCGATTACGCGCTGTGCAACATCCCCTACTATTTCAGTGCCCATGCCCTCAAACTGAGCCGGAACGGGAAAAGTCTCACCACGAGCCAGTATCTGATGCATGAGGTCGCCAAGCAGCTGGACCTGAACCCAAACCGTTTCCCTATCTTTGCCGCTCTGTTAGGTAGGTGGGCAGTGTGAAAACTGCTTCATTTGATAGGGTTCTACACTAGGAACACACTGGTATTTAAAAAAAAAAAGTCAGTGTTGGAATGTTGTGGATTATACTTAACCAGGGAATGTGCCCCTCCTCAGTAGTATTCCTTACTCAGTATTATTTTTTGGTGCAATTGATAATGTGCTTCTTTTGTTCATACATATTTGTTTATGTGTTCTGTTCAGGCTGAACAACTAATTTTGGGAATAAATTCACTGATACTTTGGGGAAAGTGACATTTTAAAATCACCAATGTTAAGCACATTCTCACTATGGAAATTAGACATTTAACCCTTTGGCACAAATTATGTTTGTTTCCGAAGAAAATACGTTGTGCAGTTAGCGCTGTCGCTTTCCTGCATGTTGGGGACGCTTACTGCTTTGAAAGGGAAACAACAGACATAAGCTATCTTGCCTTGTTTCTAACACCTACATTTCAAGTAGATGTATAAATATCTTTAAAAACTTCCTTGGAGGAATGCTTCATGCTGGATGCCTAGAAAAGACGAACTCTTGTTTTGATTAAAATTTGATACATTTGTTCCTGTAAAAATGACTTTCCGATAGGTATTATATTCTCTGTCACTTTTGTTTGCAGTTTGCAGTTTTTTTCTTTCTTTTCTGTCCATCCTGGTCTGGTACAGCGTGCATATCTACAGCTGCTTGAATACCCAGCTCTAGAGGCTGCTTTTCTAAGAATCATGATCACGATGTGGGTGGGTGTGCTCCGAGCAAGGCCCTCCTGTGACTGTGGCCTGTGGGCCACAGTGGCAGGTAGGGGGCCGCTTGGGACACACAAGTGGTTGTGTGTGAACGCTACGTGGTCTCCAGATTAGTGGGATCTTCCTGTGCATTCTGTGTTCTCTGCATTCTGTTTCCTCTGGAGTGTGTAAAACGGCAATTATACTGTGGGCTGTTTTTAGATTTCTATGTATCAGAACATTTATAAACATTCCAAAAGGTTTTACATAATTAAAAATTACACTGAAGGAGCCACAGTTTTTCATGTATTATTTGGAGTAGCATTTCAAACTGTGTGTAACCACATTAGTCAAAAATTCTGATTTTGAAAATTGTCCTTGTTTGAATCTAATCTCAAATATATGCTGTTCAGTACTTGGTATTTTCTGTCCATTTCTGACTTGGGATTTTGGAGAATTAAAACTAATTTTCTAAGTATAGTTTCATATTTTCAAATATTATAATGCAAAAGGTATTTCTCTGATGTTAAAAGTGATTATGTAGATGGGGATATTATGAAAAACTTTATATTAAATATTATACAAAATGACTGCGGCATATTAATTGAACTTAAATGAGTTGGAAAATTGTATGCTTCCAGAATATTGAATCCCTTAGCTAATTTGCAATATGGGAAGGTATTCATTTATTATATTTAAGAAACGTTGAATATATTTTTGTGGAGATAATTTAAGCTCTGTATTCTTCTAGCTAAATTATTATGTGAAATTTTAAAATAAATGAAAAGCAATAGTTAACATTTTGAATAATCTAATAATGAATTTAGGGCTTGGAGTTTCTATAAAAATTTAGATAAGTTAAAAAAATTTAGACAAGTTATAGGTAAGTTCTTTTTTTTTTTAATTTTATTTTTTATTTTTTAAAATTTACATCCAAGTTAGTTAGCATATAGTGCAACAATGATTTCAGGAGTAGATTCCTTAGTGCCCCTGACCCATTTAGCCCATCCCCCCCTTCCACAACCCCTCCAGTAACCCTCAGTTTGTTCTCCATATTTATGAGTCTGTTCTGTTTTGTCCCCCTCCCTGTTTTTATATTATTTTTGTTTCCCTTCCCTTCTCTTCATCTGTTTTGTCTCTTAAAGTCCTCATATGAGTGAAGTCATATGATTTTTGTCTTTCTCTGACTCACTAATTTCACTTAGCATAATACCCTCCAGTTCCATCCACGTAGTTGCAAGTGGCAAGGTTTCATTCTTTTTGATTGCTGAGTAATACTGCATTGTGTGTGTGTGTATGTATGTGTGTGTGTATATATATATACACACACCACATCTTCTTTATCCATTCATGCATCGATGGGCATTTGGGCTCTTTCCATACTTTGGCTGTTGTTGATAGTGCTGCTATAAACATGTTGCATGTGTCCCTTCAATACAGCACACCTGTATCCCGTGGGTAAATGCCTAGCAGTGCAATTGCTGGGTCGTAGGGTAGTTCTATTTTTAGTTTTTTGAGGAACCTCCATCCTGTTTCCAGAGTGGCTGCACCAGCTTGCATTCCCAACAGGTAAACTCTTAATTGGGTAAACATTTTTAGTTTAGGTTTGGTGTAAAGGTTTCAGTGTTCTCAACTGAGAAAGGATATTTCCTTTCCCTTGTTGTAACAGGAAGAGCAGCTATAGGAGTTGTTTTGTTGTAGAGGTTGGGTAGAATATTCAATTAAGTATGTGACCCAGATTTTAACAGACTGTTACTGATGTTGGAATTGACTTCATATTTTTTTTCAAATAGAAGCTTCACAAAAATCCAAGACATGTCCTACTTCACAGTAAAGTTCTGTGCAGGTGTGAGCACAGGAAAGCAGTGCAAAGCTCAGCAGGACAGTAGGACTTAACTCTGCTCCTCAGGACTCCTGGATTGTATACTTGTATGTTTAGAATATTAAGGTTAATTAATTAAGAACTCACCTTGTTTTGCTTTCCGTTAGCAGCCAGTTAATGAATCTGGCTTCTCCGTGTGGAGGGGACTAAATCATGATCTAAAAAATCACAGAATTATTTAGGAAGTTACCACTTTTAAATATCACCGAGAGAAGTAACATACTAATGATGTTGGTATGCTGGCATTCGAGAACTACAGTGAAGGGAGAGTGTTCCCCAAAAATGTGGTTTCTCAGCTGGATGCGATTCTTGTTTTTGACATAGCCCTGGTGATAGGGCACCCAGCCGAGTGGCATTCCTGGTGGTAGGGTGGGCTGTGCTCCGTCATCTGTTTGCGGGTGGTGGTGGAAGTGACCAGAGGAGGTGGCACAAATCATTAACCTAGCTCAGAACGATTTTGTAACTGTGCACTCTGCCTCTGCTGTGGAGCCCAGGTGACAGAGTGTGGTTTGAAGCCTGGGGTCTCACGAGCAGATGAAAGCTGTATCCGTTAACCCCCGCAATGTCAGACCGACCTGAGTACCTGGCGGCCAAGCGGCTCAGGCTCTGTACAGTTTGTTCACCTCGAATGCTGTGGGAACTGTCCTGTCCACATCATGCGGCAGCTGCAAGAGATCTGCCTGCTGTGTGTGGTTCTCTAGTAAAAGATGAAGAAGCATTTTCAGTTTTTCTGTGGAAGTTTTACGTGACGTGTCGAAGGAGGCAGTCTTGCGAAGTCCTCGCAAAGTCTGAAGTGAAGCTGCAGAGGTATCTGCAGATGATGATGCGTGTGGTGTTGCCGGCTTGCCCCGTGTCGCTGACGCCGTGTTCCTCACTGTGCCGTGTCTGTGTTGCAGGGAATCACATTCTACCTGATGAAGACCTGGCTTCCTTCCACTGGAGCTTGCTTGGCCCAGAGCATCCTCTAGCCTCACTTAAGGTACAAGTTCATTTCTTCTCCAACATGGGTGGTCATCAGCTTTTGAGTTTGCTGTAATTTTAATATGTGAATGACATTCCTTTATCGTTGAAGGAAACAGCTGCACAGCTAGGATCGCACCCATCCCCTCCCTTCCGGGTCCGCACCGCCTTAGAACACACACACACACACAGCCTCCCTTATCTTGTTCCCAACCCTACACTTTAGGGAAATTTGTGAATGACCTTAAAAATTCTCTTGGAGGAATTCACACTGTGTTCCTAGGTAGGTGGAGATCTTTTAGCTATAGGTTTTTAATATTGTTTTACAAACATTAATATTTTCAACAGGTGATACAGTTGCCTGTTACTTGGATCATATCTTAGCACATTTTGATAAATTTCATAACTCTATAATCTAAAATTGTAAAAGTCTAATTAAGGCTTTAATGTTTTCTGAGTGATGGAAGAGACCCAACCAAGTTCATCAGAGAAGTGTTCCCTTTGTACTGGTTTTGAATGCTTCGTCTTTTTTCTCTCTCTCGCCTTCCTGTTGCGACCGTGATGAGCGTGGGAAAGCTGTGCTTCCCGCTTCTCTAACGTGGGAAGTTGGAGTCTAACGTGGACTCAGAGTCCCCTTTCCTGGCGGATCGGCACCGTGACCACAGCTGCCATCTGTCAGGTGCCGATGGGAGGTCTGCTGGGCAGCCTGGGCCTCGGCTCCTGCAGTGAAGGGGGCTACTTGCCATGCTTCCCGGAGGCACAGCTCCCTTGAAATTCTGCCTCCTGTCAGAATTACCTTCCCTTCACAAACTGTCTCCATCCGTGTTTAGGTTCAAATTGCTTTTTGTGATTTAACTTGGAGTGAACTTTGGAGAAACCTGATCATTCAAGGGAAACTCTTTATTGCCTCTTTGCTCCGACTCCTTGCCGCCTGGACCCCGCTCTTCGTTGTGCTAACAGTTCTCGGGCCCCGGGTTTTCACCTTCCGTCTGAAAGTCCGTTTTTCTCCTCTTGTTAGAAATTACTTGTTTTCCTTGCTTTTTCTGTGCTTGAAGGAGAGTAGCTTTCTCCTGCTGTTGGCCGCAGTGCTCTTCCCGTGTCCTCATGGATGAAGTGCTGCGGTCTGTGGTCCGGGTGGCCCCACTGCTGATGTATGGCCTGCAGGCAGGTGCACTTGCGTTAGGTGTTGTGCTCCTCAGGTTTGCCGAACAGGAGCTTTTGTAAGTGGAGACGAAGGGAAGCCTGGCTTAATACAAGGTTCGTGCAGTTGTGGATAGCGGCGGAGAGGCTCCCGGGACCCCAGACCATGTGTGCATCTCGGCCGAGCTGGCCTTGGTCACGTGTCAGAGGTTAGACGGCAGCACTGTTTGTGGGGTTATTGGGGAACCAGCTCAGTCTGCTGGCAGGTCACTAACATCATTAGAGTGTGTCTTTCCTAATTTTGTGTTAAGAAAAATGTTAAGTATGTAAAAAATTGAGATGGACAACGTCCATCCATGTATCTAATTGGTTCTACAGTTAACATTTCGCCAAGAAGTAGATTTACATCTGTCTTTGCTTTTTAACTCCACTATTTGGAAGTTGCAGATACCCTGCCACTTCACCTGTGAAAACTTCAGTTTATATCATAATTACCTAAAATTAAGGCTAATGTATCTTAAAGTTTATTTATTTATTTTGAAAGAAAGTGAGAAAGTGTGAGTTGGGGAGAGACAGAGAGAGAGGGAGAGAGAGAGAATCCCCAGCAGGCTTCGTGCTGTCAGTAGTGCAGAGCCCAACGTGGGGCTCGAGCACCTGAACTGTGAGATCCTGACCTGGTCCGAAACCAAGTCAGTCGCTTAACTGAGCCACCCAGATACCCCGAGGCCAATCTCTTTCTTACTTCTCTTACTATTATCATGTCAACTGCATGAACAGGAATTCCCTAATCACTTAGGATTAAGTTCATACTCAAATTTTTCCACTGTTCCTGTAAGGCATTTGTGGCGTTGTTTGTTGTTTTCGTTTAGTCAGGATCCAGTCAGGTTTTATGCATTATCATCATGTGTATTTTGAGTATCAGCTGGGGGTTTTGTGGTGTGATGGAGAAGCAAGCCGCAGTTAAGTTTTCAAGGACTTGATAAGTTGTAGGCATTTTAAAGTCACATTCTAAAATGCAAGCACATCTGCTTTGAGTTCACATATCGCAGAGCTTTTTTGTGTTAGTCCTTTACACACACAACATCTGTGTGCTGCGATGTCATTTAGGCCCCGCGACACATGTTGGGAAGTGGGATGCGATGGTCTCCTTTCTCACGAACATCGCTGCTGGATCCCGCTGTCCGTATCCTGTATGCTTACTCCCACTCGTGAAAGTAACTAGGTGACTTGAGAATTTGGTTAGTTGTTGTGTGTAACCCTTTCTCCTGATTTTTAGCAGTCTGTGGTATACACAGCTCTCACAGGCATCTGATTCATGTCGCCAAGTGCACTTGTTGCCCTTCCTTGTCCTGCTCTGTAGCATTTCACCAAGGTCATCCCCTCCAGATTGCTCTTCACAGAGGGTGGGCATTACATGAACCCGCTGCCTAGTGAGCCCGGAGCACCCCTTGCCGTGGAGCACCACAGTCTTCCCCTTCCCCCTGCGACCTCCCCGTCCACAGCTCCGGTTGTTAGGCGAGCACGCCCGGGGTGGGCCTGTGGGTGCAGCATAGCGCAGACGACCCGGTTGCAGGGTGATAGCTGCAGACAGCGGGCTGGGAGGGGAGCAGAGCTCTGTGTGCCGTGTTGATGATCAGGGTTGTGTTCCCCGCAGTGAGAGGGCAGTGGTGGACATACTCAGAACCTGGAATCTCCCAAGGGCAGTAGAAAAGCGGAGGTGAAGCAGCTAGGCAGGATCCTTTTCAGATCTTTCGTTTCCATAGAAGAGGTGCTGGGAAGGTGGCATCATGTTTCTCAGATTTGATTTGTCAGTAAAGAATATTTCATTTGTGTTCAGGACAGTAGGAGGCCATGTTATATGATGGAAAATTCCAGAACCAGGGATGGGGCCTTTGGAGCCCGGGTTAGTCAGCCCTGGCGGGAGTATCCCCTGGCCATAAGCATGTGCTGAGTGGGCTGTCTTTCTTTAATGTGCTTTTTGAGTTGTTACTGCTGTATGATTTTGAGTCCTAGTAAGTGGTGGAAGTTTTATTTTGAGTAAGCACTTAGTTGTTTTAGTTTTAAAAATGTTTTTAGGTCGGACCATTATTTTAATGGTTTTTGTGTTCCTAAACTTCATGTTAATTTTCACGCATTTGGTGTTTTTATCCCCATCAGTTGTTCTGACCCACGGGTGTCTCTGCCACGGAGCCCCTTGTCCACCTGTTTGGTTGAGCCCCTTTGCAAGTGTGTGCTGGCCTTTCCTGTCCCCAGACCCCCCTCACGTGTTGGTCTCCCCCGTCGTGGACGGGCCTCTGTTCTGTGTTCAGCACCACACCCCAATTGTGGTCAGTGGGTAGTGCTGGTGTCCTCTAGGCCCCCCTTCCTGCGCGGTGCTTGGAACACCCCCATAGCTCCCTGGCTTGCTTCCGCCTCTTGTGGAACTCTGTCCACGTTAGCCTGTGCGTGCCCTCCTTTCTGATTCGAATACCCTGCCTTCCTTCAACCAACGTTACCTCTCTCTGAGGCTTCTGGACACCAGGATGACCTGTCAGGTCACATCAGGAACATTTTATCTTAAATTTTATCTATAGACTTTAACCCAGAGTTCTTTGCTCTGAACATGTGTGCACACGTCTGTTTGGACCCGATTCCCCTTTCTCTCAGGTGTGTGCCTGGGGGCCAGAATTGCTGGTTACGTGAGAGCTCTGTGCTCAGCTTCTCGAGACGCGACCAGGATGCTTTCTGTTAGTGGCTACACCGTTCACTCCCTTCCCAGCGGCCTGTGAGGTTTCTGATTTCCCCGAATCCTCACCAACGCTCGTTATTGGCTCTTTTATTTTTAGCTGTCCCAGTGGGTGTGATGTGGTTTTGATTTGCATTTCTCTGATGAGTAATGATGTTGGACATCTTTTCCTGTGCTCCCTGACCATTTGGTTATCTTCTTTGGATAAATGTCTATTCAAGTCCTTAGTCCATTTTTCAATTGGGTTGTCTTTTTATTATTGAGTTGTAAGAGGGGTGTGTGTGTGTGTGCCCTTTTTTTTTTTCTTTTGTATTCTGGGTACACAGGTGTCATCGGACACATGATTTGCAAATACTTTCTCCCATCCTGTGGGTTGTGCTTTTAAAAACTTTCTTGATGTGGCTCTTTGATAATTCTTTTGAGATTCAATTCATCTCAATACCACCTTTCACTGCTCCTAGTGACTCCACTCAGTCACTTTCTGTCATTTAGGGGAGCCTTGGGGGACCTTGCCAATCTTCCTCTTTACCTTGCAGAGCCCTTATGAGCTCAGTGCACAAGGGCAGCCAGACAACTTGGCCGCACATCCTCTGCCTCCTGGGCCCAGAGTGCTGCCCTGGGTCTCCTCCCAGAAGAGCTCCGTCTTCCCTCCTAAACTTCACTACCCCTCCCTCTGTTACCACCCCCTGCTGCTGGTAGTGTTCTCACGCGCTGACACTCGCTGTTGGGCCTCCGGGGGCCCGCCACTCACCTGCCGGTGTCTCCCTTCCCCCGGGAGCCCGAACCTCCCGGTGGGCCCTCGCCAGCTGGTTGGGCAGCTCCACCTGCCTCCGGCTCCGTGTCCACCTCCTCCCTCGATGGGAGTCGTGGGCGGCGCCGTCCCTGGCTGAGACCACACCTGACCTGACAGTGAAAATGTACAGTCGCGGCTGGGGAAGGACCTAAACAAACGGAAATAAGCACTGCGCTCATGGATTCAAAGACTTACTTAGATTTTACTACTTCCCTATCAGAATCCTAGCAAGCTTGTGTTTTTGTAGAAATTGAAAACTGAGCTTAAAATTCACGTGGAACTGCAGAGGACCTAGAATAAACCACAAGAGTGTTGAGAAGGGACAAGAGAGTTGGAGGGCTTCACATCTCCCTGTGAGGCTGTGCTAACCCAGGAGGTGTGGTCCTGACACGGGCCAGTCACTGGGTCAGCAGAGCGCAGTAGAGCCCAGTGGAGGCCTGGACACGTGGTCGGAAGGGGGAAGGGCTGGTGTTTTCAGTAACTGGACATCCCTGTGCAAAAGTGAAGAGAATATAAACATCAACTCCAGAGTAAAAATCAACACTAGAGGAAACGTAAGAGGAGACCTTTGTGACCTGGACTGAGGCAAGGATTTCTTAGTGAAGTGCATAAAAAGCAAGTGGCTGAGGGAAAGGAACAGAGTGTGTCTCTGGTAAGGAACCCGTGGCCAGAATTTGTAAAGGACAGCGCAGTAAGAAGATACAACCCAGCCAGAAAAGATGGGGGCACGTTTGAACAGGCATTTTCTGGAACGTCCAGTAGGTGCACAGAGGCCCTCCGCGTCATTAGGGAATGGCGGTGGGACCGCCACTGTGGCCACTGCTCTGCCAGGTGATTGCTGGGAGCACAGCCAAGCGGCCACCCGGATGTGGCCGGGCAGCTTCTTACAACTTTGAGCACGCACCTGCCATGTGACCCACGGGACCTCAGACCGACCCCACGGTTGGCTGGTGAATGGTGGGTGGAAGGGTCACACAGGGAGGCCTGGGAGTGGGGAAGGAGCAGACTTCTCTTCACCGAAATGGCAGATGCCAGACACTGAGGAGCTCTCTGAGACTCCTGTGTGAGCCCAGAAAGAGTGGCGCCCGGAGAGGAAGCAGAGGGCAGTCGCTGTCTGGGGCTGGCTGTGAGGGCACGGGGGCCATGGGGCTGTGGAAGGGCTCTCTTTCCAACTGTGTGGCGGCGGCACTGAGGTCTGCCTTCCTCAGAACACGGTGACCTGTCTGCCTGAGGCTGATGGGTTTTATTGCACATAAAATACCTCTGTAAAACGGATTTGAAAATCACGGTTCCCGGTGTGAACTGGACTGCAGGTGTCCGCAGGTAACCCTCCCTCCTGAACGTGTCGTACACATGCGTTGCTGTCTTCCAGGCTCTCCTGGTTTTACTGCCCCCACTTACAGGCCCTTCACCCCATGCGGGGCTGCCCCCGCTGCCCGTTCCCCCGGCCAGGCCCACGGCCATGGCCCTTTTCCGCTCGGTCCGAGGCTGGTCTGTGCTGTGTTCTCATCCGCGGCCCTGCACACCCGCCCCTTTGCTCTCGTGGACCTCGCTTTGTATTTGTGCTCCAGTCTTCCCCACCTCCTCCCAGCTCCCTGTTGCCCCACATGTCTCCTGAAGATGGTCTCTAGTAATGTGTCCAACAGCTTAACCCCGTGTTGAATTTGGGCCGCCACAGTTGGCCTTTGTTCAAGGCTGCTGAGGACACAGTTGACATCCATGAATTAATGAATGGTTTTCACCTCCCGGGGGCATGAAACACTCAACCCTCAGCCCCCCCTGCTCTCCTCACCCTGGCAAACCCCTGCCTTGCTTCCTGGACCCCAGCCTGGTTCTGTGTGCCTCATGTGCCGTGTCCCCTCCCTGACTCCTGTTGTGTGTGGGTTCCCGAGGGTCCACCCGCACCGTGCTGTGGCCTCATGCTTTCTGGCACGTGTCGATGACCATCCAGTGGACCCAGTGTCCAGCGAGACCCCTTCCCCGACTGCAGCGTGTGTCTCACCCCCACCCACCAGGGCATCTCTGTGTCCACACCAGATGTGGCCCTCCAGCTTGTTGTCCGTGTGGGTTTATCCTGTTTCTTAGAGAGTGATACCAACTGGCCCTGTGATGTCCAGGGTAGAGTTTGGCGGGTGTCTCTGATTCTTGCCCCCTCCTGCATCTGGTCTGACTCTTCCTGACCCGCCCTGCCCTTCCTGACCGCCTCTGGTGGCACTGCTCAGCTGTGTGTGGAGCCCTGGGCCCTTAGGCCCCACTTCCCCACATCTGACATAGTCTGACCTCATACCTCTCCTGCGCCTGGTCTTTCCGTGGCTCCCTTCGTCAGTAGCGTGGATTTGGGTTTCATGGGCCTGTTGAAAAAAAAGGATGGGGGGGGAGGGCTACTGTAGTGTTGCCTGTTCTTAATTAACCATTTCAGTAGGAATATCAGAAGGAAAAGAAGCTCGCCACCTGCCATTGCTTCATAGGAAAGACGTCTCAACCTTAGAAGAGGTGTCACTTAGACGGTTGGAGACCAGGGTGTGGTCTGCCTTGGGGCCGTGGCCGCGCCGCTCACTGGGTGCTTCCGCGAGTGCCTTGGTGGACCCCTCTGTCCTGTTGGGACATCCAGAGTGCACCACACGGCGGTGGCCTGAGGGTGAAATGCAGTGATGCTTGTCTGCGGGGTTCTCTGAGGGACCTCCTGGAGCCCGGCCAGCAGGTGTCTCCACGTGAGCCTCTGACGTCCGGGCGTTGAGACGCTGCTCCGTATGTACCGTCCTCACACTTTGCAGCTTTCCTAATGGTGATGGGGGGTCAGGTTCTGCTTCAGCAGAGCCGTTAGTGAAACTGGTGCCTTCCTCTCACCTGTCTTCCAGCGTGCGGCCAGGAGGTCGTGTGGGAGCCGCAGTACCAAGCCCCAGAATCATGGTTTTGTGGTGTGTTTATTCGGTTAGTGTGCGAGTCTGTGGGAATTGACATGGCTCCAGAGCTCAAGCCAGATGCTGTGCAGCGACCGGCCTGAGGGGGACCGAGTAGCCATGACAGTCACCCTGTCCTGGCAGGTGATGTAACAGTGATGTGCGTTCCAGTTTGCTTGTGGCTTCATGTTGAGCAGTTAGCCGGATGAGAGGATAAAGAATTGAACATCCATGCACTTGCAGAAACATACATGATGGATGGATAGCATTTCTGCAAAGTTTGGACACAAGCTGAGAGAGATCTTCATGAAGGGTGTTTTTGTTCCTGTTTTTTTCACTTAGTCAAAATTTATTTTAGACTAACCAAAATGGTAGCACTGTACCTGTGTAAATACTTGATGTAAAACTTCTTGAAAATGTTGATGTTATTACCTAATCCCTAACGGCACGCTATAAGATTTTCAAAAGCAAAATAAAATACCAGTGAACCTTGACATAATTATGATGACATAATTATTAGCAGAATAAAAATACAACTACAGCATTTTCCAAACAAAACAGAGACACGAATCTGTTGTAATTGGCATATTTTTACCTTTGCTTCACTTTCAAGTATTTGGATTTCTAACATTTATATTTTCTAAGTATCTTTATAAAAAAATATTTTAAGTCACAAACTGTATTGTTTACCATAAACTAATGTGCTACGAAGTCAAACGTCCAGCTACATGCATCCGTCTCCCCATCTGGTGTCCCCTCTAGACGACCTTTTCAAATGTACTTTATAAATATTTTCGCTGAAGTCAGCTGTGCAGCCCTTTGTGCAGGTGGGGACAGCGGTGGGTGATGAGGTATCCCCTGTGGTGACCTCCTGGGGGCTGCACACCCACACGCTTGTTGCTGTGGGTGCTCCACGAATGTCTTCTTGTTTCCACGAACATCTGAGATTTCAGATTCCCATCAGTATAATCAGTATAGACTTCAGTGGCCCCGGATCATCTATTCTGTATGAAGGAAACAGGATAAAGATTACTTTAAAAAAGTTTTTTAATGTTAATTTTTGAGAGAGAGAGAGAGAGAGAGAGAGAGAGATGGTGTGAGCAGGGGAGGAGCAGAGAGAGAGGGAGACCCAGAATCCGAAGCGGGCTCCAGGCTTCCAGCTGTCAGCATAGAGCCTGATGCGGGGCTCGAAGTCACGAACCGTGAGATCGTGACCTGAGCCGAAGTGGGACACTTAACTGACTGTTCAGTGCCCCATGTAAAGATTATTTAACCAACAGGTGAAACTTCACTGTTGGCTCTGTTCCCCGGGCCTGGAATACCGCATATCCTGGGGTTCAACTGCATGTGTGCACGCGTCTGTGATGCAGTGTAATTGGCTCTTGACTAGTTCCCAGGGTGTGTGCGGGGGTACATTTTCCTATTCGGAAGCTGGTGTACGTAAACCTGCTCAGCGAAGTCGTATATCAGAATGCCGATGCTCGTTTCCTGAAGATGCGGCAAAGATGCACGTGCCGCGCCGCTCACGGAGCAACGGGCGTGGGGTGGGGGGAACACATTTGGGCTCTTGTCAGCATGCCGGCGTGAGGTGCAAAGACAAGAGCCGAAGCGAAGAAAAATTCTCAGAATATTCGTTCTCTAAAAAGGAGAAAAAAGTCATCCAACACAAAAATATGATCTGTGGATTTGGGAACACCCATTTTCTTTGTTTTAAAAAGCAAACAAAACGCGTGAATGGGATTGAAACCTCCGAGGAGCAGGGCAGGATGTGTGCAGAAATGGAGCATGGGCCAGTGCCTTGACCTCGTGAGAGAAACGACTGATTGTACAGCTAGCTTCCCCTTGTCTTTGCGGCTGTGACACCACGCGGGATGCCCCGCGTCCACACAAGGTGGCCGAAGCCTTAGCCCACAGGACACTCACCTGCCGGTGTGCTGTCGGTCACCTCTGGAAGGGAGTTGCCGTTTCAGTGGAAACGTTTCATCCCATCATGTGAAAGTCGAGGCCCTGTCAGATGATCCTTTCTGGTGGCACGTTTCAGAAAGTGTTAGAGGAGACTTTAGCGTAATCAGCATCCATCTGGGAGAGAGTCTTGGATTTTAGTGGAATCCTTTGCGGCTGTGACATAATGCATTTAACATTTGAAATGTCATGTGGTAACTGCGTTGTGTCATTTATTATTGTTATTTTTTGATGTTTTATTTATTTTGAGAGAGACCACAAGCGGGGTAGGGCTGACAGAGAGAGGGAGGGAGAGAATCCCAAGCAGGCTCCGTTCAGTCTCCTGAACTGTGGGGCTCGATCTCACCAACTGCAAAATCGTGACCTGAGCCGAAGTCAGGAGTTGGATGCTTAACCGACTGAGCCACCCAGACGCCCCTGCTTTGTGCCTTGAAGTGACTTTGTGGAAAAATGTTTGATTTTTTGAAACGTAACCGAGATGACATGACAGACTTACGTAAGTAGTGAGACACTAGAGCATGGCTTAAAGTTGATTCTGTAGTGGGACCCTCGTTATTTCCTTCTTTAGGGATGGGAAGAGATTGTTTTCTCGCGGTGCCAGATGCTAACTCAGGTTGTGGCCCTTGAATGATTAGTACCATAGGGAGGGGGAATCGGGGCCCATTGCTGCCTGTGACGGCCGCTGCTTGCTGCACTGAGAGGCGTGTGGCGAGGGCTTCCGCGGACTTGGTTGTGTCCCCGCACAGTGGGTGTGTCCTGTGCTGACACCACTGGATTCCGAGCAGCCCCAGCAGGGGCACGGGCCTGTGGGCATGTGAAAGAGCTGCCTTCCTGAGCGCCTTCCACACCCTCCACCTGTCCTGACCCACGGGAGAGAGCGGCACAGTAGGAAACGGGCCCGTGGGGGAAAGATGAGGCTCCGTGTAGGCGGCCTCGGCTGAGGGAATTTGTGTGGAGGTGACTGCCAGCTGCCACCAAGCAGCGCCTGCTTACCACTGGTTGTCCTGTCTGGGAGCAGGGAGCCGCTCTGGGAGGTCTTTTCTAGCTCCAAATTTTTGTTCCTTTGCTTGCAAAGCAAGTAACTGACAATCACTGAAATTACTACAGAGTGCTGTAAAAAAGTGCATAATCATAAACGTTTGCTTTTTAAAAAAATATTCATTTATTTATATTGAGAGCAAGAGAGTGGGGGAGGGGCAGAGAGCAAGGGAGACAGAGAATCCCAAGCAGGCTCTGCACAAAGCCCAACATGGGGCTCTAACTCACAAACTCTGAGATCATGACCTGAAACCAAAATCAAGGGTTGGATGCTTAACCGACAGTCACCCGATTGCGCCGATGTTTGCTTTTTATTTATTTTAAAAGTATTATTACTTTTAATTTTCTTAATTTTTTTTTTTTTTTTTTTGAGAGAGAGAGAGAGTGTATGAGCGGGGAAGGGGCAGAGAGAAAGGGAGAGAGAAAGAATCCCAAGCAGGTTCCGTGCTGCCAGCACAGAGCCCAGCATGGGGCTTGAATCCACAAATCATGAGATCATGACCCGAGCCGAAACCAAGAATGCTATGCTTAACCAACTGAGCCACCCAGGGGCCCCTGCTTTTTAATTAAACAGAATTTGCTTTCTATCCTTGGACACAGAAAGTACATGTTTCCAACTTTAATTTAGGTATACTATTGCATTTTATTTAACTTTTGTCTTTTTTCCTAATGTTAAGCTTTGGGCTAAAGTTAAAGTACAACTGCTGAAAGAAAAGAAAAAAGGAGGGGCGGCTGGGTGGCTCAGTCAGTTAAGCATCCAACTCCGGCTCAGGTCATGATCTCAGGGTCTGCTGACAGCTTGGTGCCTGGAGCCTCCTTCGGATTCTATCTCCCACTCTCTCTGCCCCTCCCCCACTTGTGTGCGTGCACTCTCTCTCTCTCTCTCTCTCTTTCAAAAATAAATAAACATTAAAAGAAAAAAAAAAGGAGAAGTGGGACTTTCATTAAAATATTTTGAAGCCCAGGGGCGCCTGGGTGGCTCAGTTAAGCATCCGACTTCAGCTCAGGTCATGATCTCGCCATCTGGGAGTTTGAGCCCTACGTCAGGCTCTGTGCTGACAGCTCAGAGCCTGGAGCCTGCCTCCAGTTCTGTGTCTCCCTCTCTCTCTCTCTCTGCCCTTCCCCCGCTCACTCTCTGTCTCTCAAAAATGAATAAACTTTAAAACAAACTTTTTAAAAATATTTTGAAGCTTGTCGCCAAGGAGCAAACATTTCATTTGTGTGGTTTGAGTGTTAATTTTGATTTAAGATTGACAGTGACATCTTGCTCTAACTCTCCTGTAGTTGCTGCGCTGATGGGGGAGCTGCATGCTCTTCTACAGCATCTTTGGGAAGATTTAGCCATGTAAAATGATGATGCTTTTTGAGGGTCAGCAAGTCCTGATGCATTTTTTTACCAGCTGAGCGTCTGCAGAGATCCCTTTGTGCATGTGGCATGTATAGATCTAGAGAGCCAGGAGCCATATTTGGGGTGGCCAGGATCTTCAGGGACTTTTTTCTTTCTCCATTGGGTTGGTTCTCTTAGCACTCAGTTTTCCAGCCTGTGGGAACATGTGATTTCTCCCATATGTGTCACGGCAAGGTTTTTTTCCCTTCATTTTCTTCTTCTTCTTTTTTAATGTTTTTTTGAGAGAGAGAGAGAGAGAGCAAGCATGCACCAGAGCCAGGGAAGGGCGGAGAGAGGGAAAGAGAGCATTCCAAGCAGGCTCCATGCTGTCAGCTCAGAGCCCGACGTGGGGATTGAACCCACAAACCATGAGACCATGATCTGAGCTGAAATCGAGAATTGGGCACTCAACTGACTGAGCCACCCAGGTGCCCCAACGCAATGGCAAGGTTTTTAAGGAAAGTACAAATTAAACATTGTCAAGAGTGTTAGAAGTTTAATGAATGGGATGTTTGCAAATATATCCATATTTAAATGTACTAGGAACCTTACTACTAAAAGGAATTCTGTGGTAAATCCTTTTGAGAATTCTATAATCTCTCATTCAATGTTTTGAGGTTATAACAGTTCCGTCTGAGTTTTAGAAGTTGTTTTGTGTGCTCTTTCTTCCCGAATTAAAGCTTCTCGTGTGCACTGAGTCCCCCGTTGTGTGCCCTGAGCCGAGCGCACATCCTGCCATCCCCTGGGCCTGGCCGGGGCTGCTGGAGTGAGGGCATCCGGGTTGTGGGGACTTCCCTGCCCCTCAGGCAGCCTTGGGGGCGGGCGCAGACCAGAGATGGTCCACAGGAGCAACGGTGACAGATGGTCCCCTTCACTGAGGCGGGATAGACGGTGTGCACCGAGGACAGTTGGCCTGTGCTGCCCAAGTGCTCCTCCCCCAAGTGGGGCTAGCCCTTTTCATATTTTGTCCACTTTTGTATCACATTCGTTCTGTTCTCACCGTGTCGTCATTGGTCTGTCCTGTATGTAACATCCTCACACTACAGCCAGCTTACCGTTGTGGTCTGATCGTAGGGTCTCAGCGTGCTGGGTCGCACCTGCTCAGCCAGGCCCACGCCGCATTGCTGTCCCTGTTTCCGTGTGCGTTCACTGAGGGGAAGATGTTCCGTGAGGACAGCGTGGGGCTTCTGTTCTGACTCCTCTCCTGGGCTGCCACCAGCTGGCCTTGCTCCTGCCCCGCCGGGGGGCCATACACCCCGCCAGTGGGAGAGCAGACGGGACTTGTGTTCCTCCCAGACTGGCTGGGATGTGCTGTTTCTGGGGTTCGTCCCCGTGGAGGATGTGCGAGCCAGTGGGCTTTCATTTTCATGGGGTGCTGGGTTTCTAGGACTGAGCGTGTGATCTATGTCCACAGATGTGTGCGTGGCTCTCTGCAGGCCTCCTGCTGGGATGTGCCTTCACGAGCACTAACGACCGGCACACTGGGGCCTGAGAACGTGACTCGGACGTGGCAACCAGTGCTTCCAGAAAACCTGTTGTTTGTGTAAAACGAGAGTGATTGTTGTGTGTGCATCTTGAAAATTTTCTTGATGACTTAAAAGTGTAAATGGTTTTCTGGTGGGTCTTCCATGTCATGTGCTCAGGCTCAGGTTTTCTGATTTTCTTCTTTTGTGTGTTATGTGTGTTGTGTCTTAAAACAACTCAGATTTGTTATCTTATGGTGCTCAAGGTCAGAGGTTCACAGTCAGTCTCACTGGGCTCAATCAAGGCGTCAGCAGGCCACGCTCCTTCTGGAAACTCTGGAAGGGTGTTTCCTGCCTCTTCTAGCATCTGGAGCCACCACACTCCATGGCTCATGGCCCTTCCTCACTTCTTACCTCTGAGGCCAGCTGCCCTGCGCCCCGTGCACCCTAGAGGACTGTGGTGACGCTGGGCTTACCTGGACAGTCCCACGCTGGTGGGCAGGAGTGGACAGCTCTGGAGGCACAGGGTCTTTAGGGGCCTTTGTGGTCTTTGTGGCTACATATAGGAAATCAAGGTTATTTCATGCTGTCGTTCGGGTTTTTTTTAATTGCCAGAAACATAGTTAGTACCTGATTCATCTTTATTTCTCAGAGAAGGGCATTACTGTAGTTATAGCTGAAATTGGATGTTTTTTCATAGTTTTTTAGTTTTCACGAAAGAGTCTAAAGCCTTTTTTTTTTTTTTTTATTCTGTTTAATTTTTGTAGAATCTGCTATTCTCGGATAATATAATATTCCGCCACTTACTCCGTGTGTCTTTACCAGACATGGCCCTCAGCATTGGCAGTCAGGGATACCGTTTCCCTCCCGTTCAGAGCCGACTTGCCTTTCTGTGGTGCTCGGGCACCTGGGCTATGATCACCCAGCACTGCCTCCTTTTGGCCGTGCGGGAAGAACGGAAGTGTCTGTGGCCCAGCCTCTCGCGGCACGTTCACTATGGTGGGGCACAGGGTTCTGGGCTCGGAGTTGACGGGAGCCCGGCTGCAGACATGTCGGAGTTAACACATGGCTGCCAGGCTCCGTGTGGCCTTGCTGGGTGGAAGTGGCTGGCTTGTATTTAATGGTTCCCGCGCCAGTCTTCGGGCCGAGACTCACAGCAGGGTAATGAGCGGCTGTGTAAGGAAGCGCTGCCTGCAGCTTCCGGCCCCTGCACGTGGGATTCATGTGCTGACCCGTGTGCTTATTTCTCAGGTCCGGGCTCACCAGCTAGTCCTGCCGCCCTGTGATGTGGTAATCAAGGCTGTGGCCGACTACGTCCGCAACATCCAGGACCCCTCAGACTTGGATGCCGTAGCTAAAGATGTGTTCCAGCATTCTCAGGTACGGGCTTGGGAGGACGCCTGTGAGGTCTGCTGCTCCCAGATTCTTTACCGTGATCGGGACCTTTCTCCTAAGAAGACAGACCTGTCACGTGGGCTGAGTAGAAGTGAGGACATGACTTGTCCATCCTTTCGGGCGATGGTCAGGGATTTCTTCCACCTTTTTCTGGAAAGGAACGTGAGTGGGTCAGGGTAAATAGAAGACGTGAGGTTGGTGTGAACTCCCTGCCTCTCTGGAAAGGTGAAACCACTGCCCCATTTGCGGGAGATGGGAAGGAAACCCTCTCCCGGCAGCAGGGGAAGCCTGGGACCCCGCGGGCTGCGTTGCAGACCCGGCTCTCCTGACTGCGTGCCAGGAGTCAGTCTGAGTAGCGTTTGATTCATTGATTTTCCAGGAAGATTTTAACGTTATTCTAATCTGTTGGTAACTTGAAAGCTGCAGGTTATGACACATGTGCTGAATTGTGAAAGTATGTTCGTGCACATGACCAGTGGCATGTGATTTACAAAGGTTTTCCTACGTTTATTTCAGTCTAGAACAGATGACAAAGTTATTCGATTTAAGAGAGCAATTGGATATTACTCAGCGACTAGTAAGCCTATGGCATTTCACCCACCACATTACTTAGGTAAGTAAATCAAAGCCTCTGTGAGGGTTGCTGACATGCAGTCATCGAAGAGATTTAAATGTTGGCCCGGTAGTCTTGGAGGTTTCTTCATGTGAAGTGAGGCATCCACAGTTACAGGGACGCATAGAGCCGAGGCCCCTGGGAAGACTCTGCAGGAGCCCCTGCAAGGATTGAGGAGCAGGAGAAACGGACCTGGCAGTAGGGGTGGGCCGGGGGGTGTCCAGGCGTGCTCTGCGGGGATGCCCTCTGGGCCACTTCAGCAAAGCGGATGGCTGTTTTCTGTTTTGTTGCCTAGGTTTTTTTGTTTTTTTGTGAAAGACCAAATTTGACTCAGATTTGAAATCGGGCAATAAAAATAATTATAAGCCATTTGCCTGAGCCTGCTTGGGAGTAATGCTGTCATGGGAGGCTGTGAAGCCGAGTGGACCTGCCAGACTCCTTCCTGAGTCCAATGGCCTTTCTCTGGGCCCAGAGCCATGGAGCTCTGAGAGATTGTGCTGTTTGCCTTCAGTTCCTGGGGTGGTTAGCAAGCTCCACTGTTTACTGGTTTCAAAAGATTAATCCCAGAGTCAGAATGTCCCAGATAATTGTTCTTTATGTGGTACGTTTGTTGGCTTGCTTAGGCATAGCGCTGCAGCAGTGTGCATGGGGGGCCCATAGGTCACAGGTGAGTGCTGGCTGCTGGTGGCAGTCTCTAGGGTGCCGAGTGGCTGAGGAGGGGGGGGTGGCATTGGCTCTTCTGCTGGCCTGTCTGCTGTGACCCACGTAGGGCGGGGCTTGTCTTCCTGTGCCTGGGACATCGCAATTTCTGAGTGTCACTGTCCAAGGCCATCAGCTACCAGCCATTATGTCTCAGCACCTTGCTTTAACTCTCTGCGCACCGGCTCCCGCCCCTCCCCTAGCAGTGTCGGGTCGGGGGCAGCCAGGGCCCCACCAGCCACCTTTACCCTCCTGTTCCTGTAGGAAGGTATTTGACCGAGTGATTTAATCCAGGAAGAGCTGTTGAACCAGGACAGTGAGAGGACCGTGGTTTGGGGTCACTCTGCTGGACAGAGGGTGACATGGTGGGGCAAGGTCACATGGGGCCGTGGACACCGCCGGGACAGGTGACAGGCAGGGTCTGACGCCAGGGGCGAACATTCTGACCCCACGGCCTCTGGCCTCAGGCTTCCTGGTTACGGAGATGGCTGCCTGGATGCATGTTAACATGGAAAATATACATGACATGCTCTGTGACACTGTTCTCAGGGGGAGGGGGTCTAGAGAAGACAAGGAGCGGTCTGCAGCCACAGAGCTGAGGAGGAGCTCGCAGAAGGGTGTCCTTGCCCCTTGTGTGTCTGCCCTGACGCCTGGTCCTCGTGTGGCATGGTAGTCGAAATGGTCGCTGCAGTGCACCTGGGACTAGAACGTTGATTCAGGAGGGGAGGCAGGACGGAGAAAAAGGTACTAGTTGGCGCTGGTCTGAGCTGCTAACAGGGTTGGCAGTGTGCAGAAAGACAGGATGGGCTTTAAATTTGCTTTTAAGTTTGTGCTGCTGAAAAACTTGTAGTGTCATATGAAGTGCTTTCATGTTCTTAAGTCATCAGACAGCACGTGAGGTAAGCATTTTATGGATGAAGGTGACACTCCCGGAATTTAGTTTCACTTCCTCTCAGTGGGTTTTGGAGAGCGGTGGTGGACTGGTGAAGAATTTGAGTGTTTGGGGCGATATTTTCCAGCAGGTCAACGTGGGCAGTAACCAGCCGTACAAGCCTTCTCTGCAGCGTCTCCTGGCGCTTCTGACTGTGGCAGAGACCTCAGCCACGGGGCAGGGGTTTGGGGCAGCGGAGAGTGTGGGGTGGCAGGAGTGTGGCCTGAAGTGTGTGGTGACCCAGGACAGAAGTCAGGGCAAGACTGGGCAAGGAAGGTGCGTTTCAAGTTGCATACACAATTTGGAGCCAGCAGAAACCGAGTCATGCGAAATTGCCTGTGTTGTTTTTTTTCCTGACAAATGGAAAGAAACAGTAATGTGAAGATAGTGCCTTTTGCCTGTTAAGTGCTGTTAGGTTCCCGCTATGGCACTGAGCAGGGAACGGAGAGCCTAGAAGGAGCAACTTGGAACGGGGGAGAGGCTTTCTCTGCAACTCAAGGTAGAACCCAACACATATTTTCCATAAAAATGTTTTTGTAAGCAGTAGACAGATCCGAAATGGTCTTTTTTGACCTTGGTCCTTTACATTATTGTCTAGGAAGACACATTCAGAGTTTTCAACGACCACTGTTGGAAGGTAACTTTCTCATTCATTAGAACCTGTCTGTATTAATCATTTTAGAAACAGGAATATGTATAGCTTTATAGATCTTTTAAGCATCATGCTAGCCCTTGGAGGCTGTTGGGAGTGAAGATGGGGAGAGTTGGCTCTAACCAGAGCTTTCTCAACCTGGTTGGAATCGAGGTTCTTCCCCAGAACTGCGATATCCGGGTCTTCACAGGGCCTCAGGAACCTGTGTCTTCCAAAGGAAAACCTCCCTAGTCCGGCCCAGGTCAGGTGGACCAGTGCTGGGCAGGGCTGCCGGGTTCAGGCATCTTCTTCTGAGCCCCGGTCCTCTGCAGCATTGAGGAAGCCTCTGCTCTCCGCACAGGGGCCGAGGGTGTGGAGTTCACAGGGGGAGATGCACACTCACCTGCCCCGTTGCCCCACGGGGCTGGGAGGCCTGGTTTGCACAGCGTGTGGTCCTTTTCAGGGTGAAAGATGGACCCAGTCCATACTGTCACTGTAGAGTGGGCCCCCAGAAACTATCTGTTCTTAGGTGGGTTTCTAAAATCAGTTACAGGTGAAATTAGTATTTATTTTGTGGGAATTTATTTGTCAGAAACACGGTATTGGGACCGGGGACCTAGAGATGGTTATGTTTTGTGCTTTCCGCCCCAGCACACGGTGCCTGCCACGTCCACCAGAGTCCCCAGTCTGAATGTAGGCGCACGTAAGACATGTCAGAATGGAGTTGGCAGCAGCGTGTGTGGTTCCTGGATGAACCATACTCCTTAGACCCTGGCTGTGCTTCAGAATCATTGCTGGAATTTTTGAAAAAAAACGACAGAGCTGCTAGAGGCCCACCCACCTCAGGTCTGTGAATGGAGATGTTGTAGGCTCTAGCGATCCTGGTGTGTTTGTTCAGAGCTATGTGAGTGAAACCGAGGCCCAGTGAGTCTGAAGATACATGTGTGTTGTCTTCCTGGCCTCCCCCGTGAAACGTCGATGAGCTCCTGCTGCACATTCTTCAGAACCGCCGAGGTCTGGAGCACCGACAGCACCACGTGCTGGTGAGGAGGCAGCGCGGCAGGAGCGCCCGGTCACAGCTGCCGGGAACGCAGACCGGCCACCGTGGATGACCACGTGATGGTTTCTTGGGAAACTGCTCATCCTCTTACCATAAGGTTCCAGCAGTCACGCTCTTTGGTATTTACCCAGAGGAATTAAAAGCTTATGTCCCCACGAAACTCTGCACACGATGTGTACGGCAGCTGCACTCATAATGCCATGACTTGGAAGTAGCCAAGGTGTCCTTCAGCAGGTCAACGAGTAAAGAAATGGTAGGCCCTCCAGGCAATGGAATGTTCTTCAGTGCAAAAGAAAACGGGCTATCAAGTCAGAGAGACGTGGGTGAACCTTGATTGCATTCACGAGGTGAAAGAAGCTGATCTGAAAAGGATTCCGCCTGTGTGACATTCTGGAAAAGGCAGAACTGTGGAGACAGTAAAAAGTCCATGGAGGGATGAACAGGGGGACGATAGGATTTTAGGGCAGTGAGACTATCATGTGTGACATTGTAGGGGTGGATGTATGTCCGTGTACGTTTGTCCAGCCCGTAGAATGAACACGTAGAGGGAACCCTAACGTAAAATGTGGGCTCTAGTCAATAAGCACGATGTGTCAAAACGGGGTCATCCGCGATGACTGCTGTGTCACACTGACTAGCAAGGTGTACGGTGTGTGTTTCTTCCCTGAGTTTTCCTTACACCTAAAGCTGCTAAAAAAATAATGTCTTTTAATTGAGAAAAATCTCCTTGATGCATCTGGCCCGTGCCAGCACTTGCCGGGTGCCGGGCAGCGTGGCCGCGCAGGCATGCGGTCCGGGCCCTTCCTTGCACATGAGTGAGATGCGGCTCCCATGGCATGTGAGCAGGTGGTTCAGACTGAACCGATGCTGATGAAGTCAGGCCCTGTTCTGCTTGTGGAACTAGTGTCTGAGCTGAGGTTTGAAAGTAGAGGAGGAGTTGAGCATGGTGATAATGGGGAGGAAGTCTCTTCCCTCAGAGGAGATGGAGGAGATGCGTGTGCGCCGGCCCTGAGGTGGAGGCGCTGGGTGTGCAAGGAGCCCAGGTGGCGGCGAGGGGAGGAGACGGCAGGGGCAGGGGTACAGTTGGGTCCCGGCACGGCCCAGGCTTCAGACTTACCGTAGGGGCAGTGAAAGAGGGAACGGGTTGTTACAAGTTGCTTTGTAACTGTCACACACCCCTGTGTGTGTGTGTGTGTGTGTGTACAGTCAAAACCAACTTCAGGGGAATGTTCCCGACAGCCCCTCCCCATCTCCCCATCAGGTTCCCTGCCCACCAGCTCTCCTAATTTTGTATCAGTGGTTCTCTTTGCCTTATCGTGTGTACCCCGAGTGCTAAGTGGAGACGTGGAAGAAGGCAGGCTTCCCTGGGGGGCTCCGTGGGTGGAGTGGCCCTGGCCCGGGTCAGGGAGCACAGGTGGAGCCAGGAGTAATGTGGGCTCGTAGGAGATGGGAGCAGTGTGGCAGGAACTTGTGTGGTCGGAGGTGAGGAGGAGGCTCCCGGGGCTCCCCCAGGTGTGTGTGGCCCTCAGCAGGTGCAGGGAATCGGAGGACAAACCGGCTGCTACCGCCCTGAGGGACGTGGAAGAGGGTGGGGTAGGCGGCGGGAGCGGCCCACCCCCCAGGCCTAGTAAAGGGTAGGGCTCGGAATGGGAGGGGATTGAGCGGGCTTGCACTGTCAGAAGTGGGGGTCTCGTGGCACCTGGTGCACGCGTGGGGGCTGTGGCAGGGAAGTCGGGGATCTCAGAGGGCTTCGCAAGTCACCGGCCCCAGAGCCTACAGGCCAGGGGAGCCTGCCGGAGCAGGACTGTGCCGGCCTGTCAGAGGCGGTCTCCCGGGGCTGTGCCGGGACGGGAGCTGCCACCAGGAAGCCGAGACCTCTGGGTGCCCACGTCCTTGCTGGCCTCCTTCCACCAGACCGGCCGCAGGCTGTTGATGGCCGGTGACGGGTCTGCAGGAGAGCATACCTGCCTGCTCTCTCACCTGGGAGGAGGGGGACTTGCTGTCGGCGTCTGGGGGCCGGGGCTCGAGAAGGT
The DNA here is from genome assembly GCF_018350215.1 of Panthera leo. NCBI lineage: Eukaryota > Metazoa > Chordata > Mammalia > Carnivora > Felidae > Panthera > Panthera leo. The sequence goes on from NC_056691.1 coordinate 1,501,030, forward strand.
GCGTGTGCAAATGTGAGGGAGACGAGGGCTGGTCGGTGACGTCATCGGACTGTCCCATCAAGTGGCGCTGGGCTTTCTGTGTTAACAGTCTCTTTGTAAATACAGCTCTACCTCCACACAGCATACCTCCCAACACGTCGGGGCAGGGTCAGCAGATGTCACCCCAGAAACGGAGACACTGTGAGTAGAAGGATGTGGTCCCCACAGGGCTTCAGCTGATAAGGCAGGTCCATCTCTAGGAACGCAGGGTCGCCCAGGCATGACCACGCAGATGCAACGGTCACGCGACCTGCTAGGAGCAGAGAGTGATGGCATCTTCACCTGCGCCAGTGGGGCGAGTGCGAGTGAGGAGCCCACGCTGCCCTGTTCTGCCCTGTCCGATGCCACCTTGGCTGGCCTGCCACTGCGCTCACCCCTGGGCCTCGGGGCCATGCGGGACGGCCCTACACGCTATAGACGACCTGCCTGCTGCCGGTTGGCGGTGCGTGGCTCAGGCCCATCGCCCCAATCACCGTATGGAGGTCTGCCTTGGTCCCGCGGGGCAGGTGCTGCGCCATCCTGGCTGCTGCCTGTGCGTGTCCCCTGGAGCACTTCCAGCGTTGTGCTATCGTAACGATCACTTTTTAGCATCCCCAGATGTTCCACACTGTACCGTTGCTCTACTTGACTAGTAAGTTTTTGAAATTTGGCATTTAAAAAACATTTACGTGATAGTCATATAGTTCTTACCAAAGCCACCATTCCTGTGGTCTCTGCTTAAGCTTTTTTGTTACGGAAAGACTAAATGTGACAGTGATGCAGAGGGCAGCGTCATGAGCAGCTGTGTGCCCACTGGACGGCTTTAACAGATGGTAAAGTTTGTTTCACATCTTTCTTTAAAGAAATACATTATTAGGCTTTTCTGGAAGTCACATCTATCTACCTCAAGCAGGTTTTTATATTTTCCTACCTCATACATATGGAGTAACAAATGGTGGTGTTGATCTGTAATCAAATGCCGTGTTGCACGTGTCATTCTGCCCTTGCTGTTTTTGGCGATGTGACCATGTTCATCTCTTTCTGTTTTTATCTTGTAAAAGCCGATGTGCATGGGATTAACGTCAAGCCCCCAGGGGTCTGACAGCGCATTCCGCCGCAGAGAACCGTGGTGTCTCGTGTGGAACGGAAGGTCTGCTTACTCTTCCTCCCTTTCGAGTCTTGAGCATCGTCCTCAGACTCACAGTGTTTTCCCAGGACCTTTCATTCAGATTTTTGTGAGTTTATTTTAGTCCATGTGCTATGAAGTGATACAGGCCATCTGGTCTCATGTCTTTTTGAAAGGTCGTTTTTTTAAAAAAACCTGAAAACCAGTCATTTTTTAGGAACTGAAACCGCATCTGCCTTTAGCAGCCGCTCGGCAAGGTGTCTTTGGGAGGTGGACCCGCTTGCCGTGGGGTCTCCTGGTGGCTTCTCAGGGCGCGGTGACAGGAGGGCACGGCCTGTCCGGTCCGCAGTGGACAGAGACTGGCTTGTTCTGTCGGGCTCACACAGCCACGTGGGTGGTGTGCCTTCCTGCCCCCGTCTCCGTCGGCCCACATGCACGGCGTTCTTTGCTGCGGGGCGCTGCCATTCCCGCTCAGAGGGAGGGGGCCAGGGGCTAGACAGATTTGGATATGACTCAGGACGCGTCCATCACTCGTGAGACCCCTGCTCTTGAAGACTCGGGCACCGCGTGAGCTTTGGCAGTGCTGCACCCCGTGAGGTCCACGTGTGCTGCCCAGACTCGGCAGCGGTGGAGGTGCTGGGTGAGCACCCCGGTGGCTCCTGGCCCTGGGAGCTCTGTGCCCACAGTGCCGTGGTCAGGAAGGCAGCCCTCATCCTGGGGAACCGCTCGCGTTCCTGGAGTTTGGGGCTCCTGCTGGCCCGAGTGGCTTCCCCGGGGTCCCTGGTTCTTTCGGGTGCCCGCTCGCTTTTATTAGCAGAGCTGTGCGGAGCCTGCTTCTCTCCGGGTGACAGCCTCTGGCTCCTCTCGGGAAGGCCTTGCCTGGTGTCAGCTGCCCCAGCCGCCCTGAGTTCTGGGAGCTGGTGCTTCTGGAAACTGACAGCGTTCGGCCCCTCCCGCCTCTGCCTTCACGCCGGTCTTTGGCCCGTGGGGCCTGCCTTCCAGAGGTTACTCATCTGGAAGAGGATGGAAATAAGTTACACAAAATTCTCCTTCATGTGGCTTTATGTCTTAACTTCTGTAGAATATCACTATTGAGTAAATACATCCCTTTGAATACAGTTAATGGCGTTGGGAAATTTGACCTTTTTTGTAGGTCTTGAAACCTAGTATTGGTGATAGGGAACATATTGACTTACTCTTTGAATCTGAATTTTCAAATCTGTGTTTTTTATGCCACACCTGAAAATCGTGCATCGCGCTCATCGGCATTAGAGAATTTAAAAATTCGTTACTTCGTCACTCTTGTTGGTTTTGGCTAGCGTGGCTTCTCTGTGGTAACGTGCCTGGTGGTCAAGTCCGTGCTGGCTGGCCGGGCTAGCTGGTTCCCGGCAGAGCCTCCCGGTCGACACCGTTCCTTCCAAGATGTGTGTGGTCTTTAGAGGCCGCTGGGGGGGGGGCGGGGGGGCGGGTTGCTGGCAGCATGTCATCCCGGGTGGCTCCCATGGCACGCTGTCCGGCCGCCGTGTGTGTTTTCCTCATCATTCGCAAAGAAGTCTCTAAACATTGTTTTCATCATGAGAACATTTTTCATACGGCGACTAAATGCCTTTTTCACGTGCCTCTCTCAGTCTGTGTAGTCTGCTAACAACAGCTTCTCTTGATAGAGCATCTGTGACAGGAGAACAAGGACCCCCATGCGTAGCCGGGGTCAGTCCTGAGAGGCGTCCTTGTCACGCAGCACACAGTGCTCCGCTTAGTGGTGCGAGGGCACTGAGAACCAGAACTGGTACACAGGGAGGCATGCCGCGCGCAGAGGCAGGCCTGGCTTATCGGGCAGTTCTCCAGCCTTCAGAGAAGTGTAGACAGGTTAATTCACTTATTAGACTGGGTTCTGAGAGATTAGTAGCTCACTTTGCAGGTTCTCAAAGGTTTATTGGAAGTCAGTGACTTCAGTATGATTTTAGAAAATGTTCTTTCTTTGGAAATCTTTGTTCTTAAGTTATGGTTTGTTTTTAGGGAAAGTCTGTGCTTTTCAGGAAGTTTGTAGTGCATGATGGTCAAAATTTTAGGGAAACAAAAGGGTCCCCTTCCCTTGAATGCTGCTGTGTATTGGCATGGCCGATGTTCCGCGTGCTTTCTCAGAAGTTTCGTGGAGCAGGTCAGCCACAGGAGGCAGTAAATTGCACTTCTCACAGTGATTTGGGGTGTAGTGTTAGAGCTCGAATGGAGTTCATAGTGTTCTTTGCAACCGAATTTGGCCACAATTCAGAATCACCCGAGAAGGGACTTAACCAGTTACAGCATTGTGAGTCTCCGACTTTGAGGCTCTAATCTCCTGGGTCGGAACTGTTTGATCACAAGTGTCTCCTCGTATGCTTGCGTGTGCATATGTGTATGTGGGGTGAATATGTGTGTATGTGGGGTGAACATGCATGTGCACGTGTGTGTATTTGGGGTGAGTGCGTGTACATGTCTGTGCAGCGAATGTGTGTGTGTGCGTGCATGTGGGGTGTGTGTATGGGTGAGGGTGCATGTATTTGTGATGAACACGTGCATGTATGTAGGGTGAGTGCGTATACGTGTACGGTGAATGTGCGTATGTATATGCACGTGTGGTGGACGTGTGTGTGAGTGCAGGCACATGTATATAGGGTGAGGGCGTTTGTGTGTGGTGAATGTGAACATGTGCATGTGAGTGTATGTGAAGTGAGCGAATGTGCATGTGTTTGCATTGAACGTGTGTGTGTATGTGGGGAGAGTGAGTGTATGTGTGGTGAATGTGTGTGCCTGTGCATAAGTGTGTGTGTGGCAAAAATGTGTGCACGTGCACCTGTATGTGTGGTGAGCATGCGTGTGTGGGGAGTGTGCTCTGTGGTGAATGTGTGTGTGCGTGTGTGGTGAGTGTGTGTGTGTGGTGAGTGAGTGCATGTGGGGAGTGTGTGCGTGTGGTGAGTGCATGTGTGTGAGTGTGCTGTGTGGTGAGTGTGTGTGTGGTGAGTGCAAGTGCATGTGTGTGATGAGTGTGCTATGTGTGATGAGTGTGGTGAATGTGTGTGTGGTGTCAGTGCATGTGTGGGGAGTTTGTGAGTGGTGACCATGCATGGTGTGTGTGTGTGTGTGGTGAGTGTGCTGTGTATGTGAGTGCGTATGTGTGGCGTGTGAGTGTGCATGGTGAGTGCATGTGTGGTGAGTACAGTGTGTGGTACGAGTGTGTGTGTGGTGAATGTGTGTGTGGTGTGTGGTGACCACACGTGGGGTGTGTGTGTGTGGGGGGGGCAAGTGTGTGTGTGTGGCAAGTGTGCATGTGGCAAGTGTGCGTGTGTGGTGAGTGTGTGAGTGATAGCACATGTGCCGGCACCATCACTCTCAGCTAGTTGCCCTGCAGTTGTGGAAGTGACATCTCGAGCTTCCCTCCCAGCAGGCCGTGGGCTAGGCACTCGGAGATGGGCCCTCGCATTGGACCGTGACCGTGGCCTCCGGGTGCGTGGGTACCGTCGGGGGGAGAAGTTAGTCACCGTCCGGTGCTGCCTGCACCAGGTGGTTCTGGGAGCTCCGGTTAGGCACTGGGGGGAGTTCAGAGAATGGGAGGGAGGGCTTGGGTTTAGGGATGCTCGTTCGTTCTTATATTTATTTAAACGTGTCTCGGAGAGTTGGCGGGGCGGGGGGGGCAGGGAGAGGTAGGGTTTGTGGGCTGCTGGTTTTCCTGGTGTCGCCCAGATTCTGAAGTTGGAGGAACGCTCTACCTGGTAAAGGATGTTGGCGTCCAGGGGTCTCTAGGCTTGGTTTTGTTGGGTTTCCAAACAAAGCTTAAGGAGGAGATGGTGTAGCCTGAGGGCCCCGTGTCTGCTGTCTGTCCCCACTGTTTGGGCTGTGGGGACACTCAGGGCTCAGGTGCCTGAGGCCTGACTTCATAGGCACCCCATCCCTGGCTTGTGCGGGGGAGCAGAGCCTTGAAGGGTGTCTTCTCATTTTTATGACATTGCTAAGTAGTTTATGGTATTTGGAAGTGTTCTGACGTTGAGGCCACGGGCCCCGTCAACACACGTTGGTCACCACGTGTCATGCTGGCCGATGGTGCCCTCTCAGGCTCCGGGAGACCGAGGTCGTGGGCATGCAGGTGTGTGGGCCCGCGGGCCCAGCTGATCGTCCTGCCTCCCGTCTGATGTGGGGCCTGGTCCTGCGTGTGTCCACAGCCATGTCTCCGCACGCTTGTGCTCGGGGCTGTGCTGGCACGGTCAGCACGAGGGGTGGCAGAGTGAGTGCGGCGTCCGTAGGACAGGTGTATAAAGTCACGTTCTGAGAGCACAGATCCCAAGTCCGGTCCATGATGTATGTGAAGCGTGCGGCCTGGTTGTGGTTTTGCCTAACGGCTGCAAACTAAGTGTAGGGGCAGCACCTGCCACATTTCACCGTTTGTATCAAGAAGCTTGTCAATAGCTGAAAACTGAATTTTAGTCTCAATAGGAAGATTCCATTGCCTCACAGACGTGAGGGGAAGGGTCTGTCCCCACTGTGTCCCTTCGGAGCCTGTAGTCTTAGGGCTTTGAGAAGCCGGCAAGGGGCGGAGGGAGGGTGGTCCGGATGCCTGCAAGTTAAAATCCTAGCTTCAGTCTGTAATGTTGATCACCGTAAAATTAACTGTGTTTTAATGTTAAACATGAATTTCCAAAGGTGTTTGGGAAGCGGGATCAGTGTTGTGTTATCCCCTGAGGAGGGACAGGGCAGATGGGGACACGTGCTTGCCACTCTGGTGTCCTGAGCTCGTGCTCTGCTAACAGCTGCATCGTTCTCTTTCCTTGTCGACGGAACAGCCAGACCAAATCCGTTCGGAATGCCTGGGATAGTGCCACCGTATGTCCCCCCCCAGATGCTCAACATTCCGCAGACCTCTCTGCAAGCAAAGCCTGTGGTGAGTCCTCCTCCCACCTCCCACTCCCTGCTCCCAACCTGCCTGCCTCGGGGGCTGCTGCCCTTGGAAGCTGCACAGGCATCCGATTTTGGCGAAAACTAAGATCATTTCTGAAGCTGTCAAGCTGCTCTGTGGACCAAGTGCCAGTGTTCGTTGAATTAAAGCTTAGCCAAGACCAGGCAGTGCTGACCGGAGTGCGCGCGTGACCTCTGCCCTCTCTTTCAGGCCCCGCAGGTGCCCAGCCCAGGTGCCGCGGGCCAGGGTCCACACCCGTACAGCCTCGCTGAGCCGGCCCTCACGTTGGAAACGAGTGGGAAGAGTCTGACCGAGCACAGCACCTACAGCAACATTCCTCACGAAGGAAAGCATACCCCGCTGTATGAACGGTCGTCCCCGATCCACCCAGCTCCGGGCGGCAGCCCCAACCACGTGGATTCAGCCTACTTTCCAGGGTCTTCTACGTCATCGTCTTCCGACAATGATGAAGGCAGTGGAGCGGCTGCAAAGTGAGTGGGTTGTGGAGCAGCTGTGGCTTCCCCGGGGTCGGTTGGCTGTGTCAGGCGCATCAGGCAACCTGGGCTCTGGGGCGGTCGAGAGCTGTGCATGGAGGCGTGGGGGTGTTGTTTGTTGCAGGAAGGCGATGTCACTGTGCACGGGTTGGGCTTCTTGGACATGGGCGAGGGGCAGTCAGACGCTTCCTTGAGGCTTCACAGGCTGGAAGTCTGTGCTCGTCAGCTGGGGCCTCGGGCCACTCCTCTGCCTCAGTGGAGGTTTAGGAAAATTGGTTCGTGTGACCCCTTAGACGTGGTGAGTTATCTGGTAAAGTGCTGCTGACTCTTCCTTTCCCCTGGCCTGGGGGACCCCAGTCTCACCCCCGAGAAGCATTTTAAGTTAGACGCTGGTGGCTTCTAGTCTTCGCTCCTGGATTGAGGGGACCTTGAATTTCCTTCCCTCCTGAATTGAATCTAGCAATTCAGATCTCAGCTCAGCAGCTCGTAGACCGTTCCTTAAATCATGCTGTTCGCCTGACTGGAACCAGAGAAAGCTGCAGTCAATGTTGGAGTCATTGCTGGAGGGGAGTTTTTTTTTTTTTTCTTAAGTTTATTTTTGAGAGCGAGAGAGTGAGAATGAGAGCAAGTGGGGGAAGGGGCAGAGAGAGAGGGAGATAGAGCATCTCTAGCAGGCTCTGCACTGTCACCACAGAGTCACATGTGGGGCTCAATCCCACAACTCTGGGATCATGACGGAGCTGAAATCGGGAGTTAGATGTTAAACTGACTGAGCCACCCAGGCTCCCCAGTAGAGAGGAGTGTTTTAAATGTGTGTCCCCGAGTAAATGAATTTTTAAATACGTAACTTGTTAAGAGTCTGATCAAGAAAGTTTTCAGTGCGCTATCTTCCTTCTCTTCCTAAAAACTCTTGAGTTTTAAGAAACCTGACTCACAAACAAGGAAGAAAAGGGGAAAGGAAAGGAAAGGAAGGCCTTTCTTATTTCTTCATCTCCTCTTCTTCACTGCACTCTGGCTCGTGGCTGGACATCCAGGGCCCCTTGGCCCTCCATCCATGGAGATGGTTTCTCGTCTTCTGCAAATTCGCACTAGGCCTGAAGGCTGAGGCTAGACGTCCCCTCTCTCGTTCTTCCCTCCATCTGTAGAGTGGATGCAAGTGTCCCCTGACCTCAGGCAGGAGTTACCGAGGGCTTTGCTGCCATGCAGGGGCTGTGTGCTCCGTGGAGCAGTGGTGCATAAGTCCATGCGGTTCTGAAATCCCGACGTGAAGTATTAAGCTGCACTTCGCGTTCATTTTTCCCAGTTAACTTTCTGGAAAGGGCGTATAGTGGAGACTGTGACTGGGCCGGGGCCTGGGATCGTGTGTGTGCAAATGAGAACAGCTGGTCAAGTCTCAGAAGCCCTTCCGCACTGAAATTCTAAGGCACTGAGTTCTCTGTTAATAACTGGTACAGATTTGGTCTAGTGAGAGACATGCTTTCTAGATGGCTGGGAGCAAGGCCCAAAGCAGGAGGGTGTGTGCCTGGGCCACCTGCGGGGTCCCCCACAAGTGTGGCCAGCCGCCTCATGGGGCTGGGAGATGAGGGGGATACTTGCTGGAGGGCCCTCAGCTCTACCCTGACTGTGTCACTTGTCTGGCCCTACCCTGTGCTTTCATGGTGCTCTTTGGGGGAGCTGCTAGAAGGGGGCTTCGTGTCTGGGGCAAGCATCCTCAGCCTCAAATGCAGACATTGGGAGGCCTTGTCGGCCTGTCACACTTGAGTTTTCTTGAATCTGCTTCGCCTCCCTGTTTATCGTGATCAGCAGACATGTTAAAACAGAGAGGAGGAGGGAGGGAGGGAGAGGAGGGGGATGGCTGTTGTGCCCGAGGCTTTGGGGCCAGACGCCAGGCAGAGCAGGACCTGGGGCAGCCCTCACAAACGTCCCTGGCCCGCATTCCTGGTCTCCAGCGTGAGCTCTCCAGCCTGAGCGTGTTGTGTGTTGTGTGCACTGGCCACGAGCACAATAGGGTGTCTCTATTCTGGCTCAAAATCTTGGTAGGAGTGGGAGGTCATGACTTGCTTTGGTTTGGACTTGAATTGGGACCTCTGGACTTGGATCTGTTGTTGGGATGGTCTTCAGGGAAGGAAGTACATTAAGCCAAGGGGCACTGAGCACTTGCTATGCGACGGGAACATGGCAGCTGTTGGCATGTTTCTGATGGATGGTGCTGATAGGTGACAGGGACCACTACTGAACAAAAGCGGACCGACCTGTCCCCTCCCCCAAAGCATGCTAGAAATGAAAAAGACAAGTATTTCAAGTAGCAAAGAATATAACATGCAGTTCACAGAACAAACACAGGTGATCAGGAAGCATAAAAGATGTTCACTCTCACCAAAGAAGAAAAAAAGGAATGTTAAAACATAACGAGGTACCTTTTTGTGTAACCTATAAAGTTAGCAAACATTTATTTTGAAAGATAAAGTTCAGGGGATGCAAGGCTTCGGCAGACGGAGAGGCTCTCCTGGCATGTCCGGGGGGCACAGCTCCCTGCCACGAGGAGGACATGAGGTGCGCCATGAGCACTGCAGGTGGGTGCGCTCACGGCCACCGCTCAGGTTCACACGGTGGCACGTGAACCACGCGTGCTCGGCAGGCCCGCCCCTTATCCCCCTGCTTGCATACCTCGGTGGCAATCTTGGCCCTGGAGGCGGAGGGGCCATTGTTGTCACAGGTGCCTGCGGAGCCCCGGGCCAAGGGGAATTGGGCTTCCTTAGTAGGCATGGCTGCCGCCCAGGCTGTGCTGGCTCTCTCACCGTGGCCCTGTTTCTGTCAGAGGACAGAGGCACCTGAGGATTATTTTCTTTCTTTCTTTTTTTTTTTTAATTTTTAATTAAAAAAAAAAATTTTTTTTTAACATTTATTTATTTTTGAGAGACAGAGCATGAGCAGGGGAGGGGCAGAGAGAGAGGGAGACACAGAATCCGAAGCAGGCTCTAGGCTCCGAGCTGTCAGCACAGAGCCCGACGCGGGGCTCAAACCCACAAACGCGAGTTCATGACCTGAGCCGAAGTGAGACGCTTAACCGACTGAGCCACCCAGACACCCCCCCGAAGATTATTTTCAAGTGACGAAAAGAAATATTCTGCTTTCTAACTCCGTGTTTTTTCTCCTGTTTTATTGGAGTGTCATTAGCACGTACTTCTTGCCCTATTCTCGGTTAAGTCTTTGTGAAACGAAAACTAAGGCACTTGTCTTTCTTCCTGGCCTTTGTCAAATCTTTGTAGTCTTCTTTTGGTAGAATTAAAAAGTATGATGGAATCCTTGTGGAGGTGTTTGTCTTATATTATTTTCACATATTCATTGGCTTTTAGATACTGAATCTGTTCTGAGTTTGCTAATTTAAAGTTTTTAGTTCTTTGTTCTGTATGTTTTTCTAAGAAATACGGAAATCTCTGTACAAAGTCAGAGAACTGAGACGTTAGAAAATACGGTACAGGAAGTCTCTCAGGAGCCACCTCTAGAGACACAGGTGTTTTCACAGACAGGTGAACACACAGGTACCTTGTTTTTCACTGCGTGTCCTAACGTGACTTTCTACTCATGGGGTCTGATCTTAGGGTCAGCAGCTTGCCTTCTTTCTTACACGTGGTATGCTTCTGTAATAGTGTGTTCATGATCGTGCGTGGAGACGGGAGTGTGCGTGTGTACACTGTGCATCGCTTCCATGTTTGGCTGTGATTACTGACATCTTGAAATGGATGTTTGAAAGTCCTGTTAGGAGAGAACATGAATATAACATCTCTGTGCTCTGTGGCATTGTTTGTATGGATTGCTGTTTCGTGTTCCTGTGCACGTGGGTGTTGGTATGGGGTCAAGGTGGCATCTGTCAGATAAGATTTGCCGGCCCCTGTGAGTCCTGTGGGATCAGATCTCGTCTGTGGAAGGTCCCTGTCGGTGCCGAGGGCCTGCACACCACTGTGGGCACACGGTGCCGTGGGGACCCAGGCCCCAGCCTCCTGTGGCTGGTCACGCCAGGTTTTGGTGGCCTCGTGGTTGTGTGGCCTGGAACTCACTGGGCCAGGCGTGAATGGAAAGCGTCTAGCTTGTTTGTGAATTGAATCAGCTGATGAGTAACCACAGTAAGTGATACGTAGCACCACTATTTTTTCGGAACGCCAATTCCATTTTAATGTGAAACACCTCAAGAATTTCATTCTGTGCCCTTGACCTAGTGGCCCAGGAAATGTGCTTCCTCTGCCAGGTGGTAGTGATGTTAGGCTGCTTGTCTCCTATTCTTTGTCCTCTCAGGTTCCTTTCCCAAAGAAACGTGTGGTTCACAGAGAGAGCTACATCTTACCCTGCCTGATCGCCCCCAGCCCCCGACAGGCTCAGCACAGCTGCAGCCTTTTCTGTCCAGATTCTTACCCTCTTTATGTGCTAGAGTAGGGCAGCATACCTTGTGTATCCTCATAAAAACAATTCTGAGTCACTTTTATGTGTTGGTCAGGTGTAATCCCGGAGACGGGTGTCTTCGTGTGTCCTGGCCGTGCTCTGACATGTATGGGTGTTTTGTGTTGAGCTCGTCCGCCTGTGTTAGGGGTTTGAACCCTCCCTCGATGGCGGAGAGTCGTGAGGAGTCCTGGCAGATGCATGAGAGGCACACATGGACGTCCCATCTGACTGTTGGGTAGGAATTGGAGCATCACTTTCCGTGTTCCCAACTTCGTGTGTGACAACCTGAACGTGTGACATTAGCTTAAATCAGGGCATTAGGAGAATGTCCTTGCAGGGGTGTTGGGGGTGTGACTCGTGGTCCCCCATCCTGGTGCCCAGTCCCCCGTGCTCTGTGGTGGGAGTCTCAGGCCTCCTCAGGGCTCTGCGGGGCTAGGGTGGGAACAGGTGCGCGTCCAGGCCCCTTCTGTCCCAAGCTGGGGAGCACACAGAAATGAAGATGTGTGCATGCCTGTTGCAGGCTGGCCGCACTCGGTCACCACATCTGTGACCTCGTGCATACACTGGGTATTTCTACTGGGAGTTTGGTCTTTTATCTTTCTTTCCTGTTTTGTTGCCTCCCTTCTGGTTTTATTTGCCTTCCCTCCTTCATTCCTGTTGACAAGTCCCTCAGCTCGTGGTCAGTGCCCCTTCGGGCAGCCTGCACCCACGTGGTGGTGACGTGAGTGAGAAGTCAGCATGTGGGCCAGACGCTTTCACCTCCGGTGCACGCAGACACCAGCACCGCGCCAACGACACCCACAGGCAGGAGGGTCAGGTTTGCTGTCTCCCCTGTGTTCAGTGCAGGATGACCCCAGGTGTCCTGCTGCAAAACGAGCCCCGCAGAGTCCGGTGACGTGTGCCGGCCTCTGTCCTCACCACTGTTCTGGGTGTGCTGATGGCCTGCTGCGACCCAGTCTGTGTACAGTCCCTTGGGATGGCCTCATCCCGTAGCGGCACAGGGTCACTGGAGGGATGGCGGGCCGCGGTTGGCCTCCAGTCACTGTTGCCGTGCTGCACATGGGTCCTTTCCCTTCCCTCTGAGCCTGACTCCTGTCAGCAGAATTCAATGTGAGCTTGCAGGCTTCCCGTGGCCTGTGTGGGTCCCAGCAGGTCTCTCCAAGGCATGGCTGGTGACAGGTCGCCTTTCTGAGCAGTTGTGGAGAGTGAAACCAAAATGTGTGTTCTTCGAGGCAAGGCGTCTGTCATACACCCAGTAGCTTGTTTCAAGTTGTAAAGTGACATAGTCATCCTAGTGAGATGTTCTGGACTTTGGAGAAACTCGCTTTTGACAAGATGCTTTTCAGGCAGAATTTTAGATTTTATAGTATGGTTATTAGGAGGCCATGTGATTATCTAGATTAGGACATTACCTTTAGTTTGGTAGTGACCTATAAACAGTAACACTGGTAGTATATGTAAACGTAGGTTCTGTGTGATCTTCGGTGGGACAAGCTTTCCACTTCGGTAGCAAGTAGGGCATGGCCGCCCTGCCCTGCCCCATGCTTGCCGGCGTCGGGCCCATCGTGAGGGTCTCGTGCTTACGGGGCTGCATGTTTGACGAGGCTCTGTGTTGAGCTTCGTGTGGTATGGAGGAGAAGTCAGGCTTAGGCCGTCTCCGCCATATACCTTTTGGCTGTGGTTCCGTGATTCCTTCTTTCAGCCGTTGGCTACCTGCTTGGCGGTGGCGTGAGTGCTTATCTTCACGGCGTGTGTAATCTAGTGATGGAAATGGACGACAGTGCAGTGCCAGTGTGACGCACGCCGTGAGGGACATGGCCGTGAGAATAGCAGACGGGCTGGGTAGGGAAGCCTGCAATGAGGGGACGTGGCCGCCAAGGCCTGAAAGATGAGGCGTCATAAATCAAAAGCTCTTCTGTCGTGAAGAGAGGGGCTGGAAGTCCCAACAGAGTGCGGGGTCCCTCTGCCTCGCCAAGAGCCTGTAGGACACAGGACTTCCCGGAAGTCTGTAAGAAGAACATGGTGCACTTGCCGCAATGAAGGAGGAAGCGTGTGGACGATCTGTGCAGGCGGCCCCAAGAGAAGATGTCACACGTGGAGAGGTGCCCGTCTCCATCTTCGTCAGGGAAGTGCAGACCACCAGACCATGCTGGGGGTCACCGCACCCCAAGAACGACTGCCAGGGGAGCCACAGAAGACTGGGCGCATTCAGGGCGGTAGCTGGACCAGAGCCCCAGCGGCAGTGTGCTGTCCCGGGGGCTCATCTAGCAGGGATGCTGGGTCCAGGCCTCTGGACGCGGGTGGCGGGTTTCCAGGGCACTCAGAGCCTGGGAAAGTCCCGAGTGTGCTGTGAGAAGTCTCGTAACCCTTACCCTTGGGAGGGGGTCTGGAGCGGGGCGAGGGGCAGCCTCCGGCGGGTCAGCCATGCCTCACTTTGGTGACTTGCATGCGTGCTCAGTTTGTGGACATCTGCTGAGCTGTGCCCTTGTAACTGGTGCATGTTTTTATAGGTATATCCTACTTCCAGTGTCTAGAATTGTGAACGATAGAGGTTACGTTTCTTTATAAAACCTATAAGTATCTGAGTAATTTGTTCTAAAGTTTCACTAGATAAATGTCACTGACTTTTTAGTGAAAAAGTACATAAGCGTCTCTATTTATGCCACGTTTTGGATCACTGCAGTGCCGCTAACCTTTCCTTCCCGGTGCTGGAATGCTCCTGCTGGACGCAGCACAGCTGACAGCTTGTGCGCCGAGCCCTGCTCCAGGCCCTCTGCCCCCACAGTTGGTGCCTTGTTCTTGAGTTTAAACAGAATGATCTTGGAATGATCGTTGTGCTCCTGGAATACTCACGTTCAGTTTGGTGCCTCCTCATCGCAAAGGATCCTTCTAGTCTTGCAAAGCTGTGGCCTCAGAGGGTACAGATGACTCGGACCGAGCACTGGTCGCCCTGAGTCCTTGCAGAGGACCAGGAACTGGACGCCGGGCAGCTGTGCAGTGTCCCTTCACATGGCTGGGACCGAGGAGCCGGATCGGGCTCTGAGAGGTGCCGCATGGGGACTCTTGTTTACTGTGGGCGCCTGCTCCTCCTCTCTCCTTCTTTTTGCCGTTTGTTTGGTTTGGTTTGGTTTATTTTATTTTATTTTACTTTTTTTAGTAGCAGAACTGACATGAAGTCTGTTGGAAGATGGGAGAATCAGTGGGTCTTAAAAAAATCTGTCACTTGAGTCTGTTAGGAGGCAGGTCCAATAAATTGCGCTCTTCCCTGGCCTGCCCTGTGGCCAGCACTGATTTCAGAAGCTGGTTTGGGCGCGGGCCCTGTGGGGAGGGATGGGGGGAGGAGCCCTGCCAGGAGGCAAGGGAGGCCCATCTGCGGGGAGATCCTGTCCGTTCCCCGAGCCCGTGGTGAGCTTCCGTTTATGTTGTGGTCTGCGGTCTACGGATGAACAAAAACGTTTATGAAATAATGCCATGTGTACCACGTTTACTGCATTCTGTTCCATTTCAGTGTTTACAAAATGCCGGTTGAACTCTTCTGGAGATACTAATGGGTCACAACCTCCAGTTTTTAAAAAAATGCCGATTGGAATACCTCAATCTGGCCTGTGAGATGCTCAGTGCTCTTCCTGCTGTCCCTTTCCACACCCTGATTTTTACTGCTTTCCAGTGGAAGCTGTCCCCCAAATCCCATTCTGCCGCCCACTCTCTGAGCGCACTCCCTCTCCTGGGCCACCTCCCTGCGCTCCCAGGGCCTCTCGGAGAACAGGCCGGGCGTCCCGTGTCTGGTTTCAGCACGTGATACGTTACACATATTTATGAATGATGAGGAATATCCGAGCCAGATAACATTTAATCCTCCTCTGCCTGATCTCTCTCAGTGGAGTGTGATTGTTTTATCCTGTTTCTCCAAGACGACTGAACTCCTCGGAGGCAGGGCTGCGCTGCCCGCTCTGTGGCCCACCCTGTCACCTTTGAGGCGGGTGCTGAGGTTGGGTTAGGTGCTCTGTGTTTCCTCTTCCAGGGAGTGACTGTTGCTGCCCAACCGAGTAGGCCGAAAGCGCCCCCAATGTAGGGCTGTCTCCGGAGGTGGTTTGTTGGGGGAGGCGAGGTCAGTAAAGCTGAGGTGTCGCTGAGTCTGTGGGCTCCACGTGGGCTACTGTGGTGGAAGGCCCACGCCATTCAGTAACCATGTTCCTTTTGTTTATGTTCAGCCATATCAGCGGGAACAAAATTGGCTGGGAGAAGACGGGAAACCACTCAGAGCCGCAAGCACGGGGAGACCCAGGAGACCAAACAAAGGTAGTGGGTTGGCATTTATTCCTTCACGTTCTGACTCTTTGAGCCTGTGATGTTAGGAATTGGTTTAAAGCAGAGTACTCTCTCTTTTAAAGCATGTTATGAGTAAGAGACACTGGCATGGGGGTGTCACACATTTTGGGGATGGGAGGGGAAGGGGTCACATTGGTGAGGGGGTCACAGACATGGGGGTGGGGGTCACAGATGTCTGTGCAGGGGAGGAGGTCACAGACATTGGTATGGGGGAAGGGGTCGCAGATGTCAGTGTGTGGGGGGGTTGGGGTCACCAACATGGTGGGGAGGGGTTCATAGAGGTTGGTGTGAGGGATAGGGTCATAGATGTGAGGGGAGGGGGTCACAGAGATAGGGAAGGGGGACGGGGGGCATCCTACTGTCTCACGGGGCGGGTTGAGGGCCTGGTGGAAATCCTCCCATCTGCTGGCACATGCTTTTGTCAAGACCCAAAGCCTTGCAGAGTTCTCGCCTCCTGCAGGATTTTGTGGGGATTAAATGAGAAATCACTTGGGATGTGCAAGTTAAAGATGAAAATAAAGTAAATTCCATTCCCCATTTGGTCTGCCTCTGCCTGTTGCTAGTGATATCTAGAAATACCTTTAACTACAGTCACGTCTGTTCCCACATGCGGTCACTTAGGATGTGCCTGTCTCTAGCAGGAGAGGGCTTGTTTTCTGCACAAGGTGACACAATGTAGGAAATTCATTTAAGACTCTGAAATACGCTCGCTTTTGAAGGGTTATCCTATCAATAAGCAACAGAAATGCTTGCTGGATGCTGGTTTTTAGCAAAGCACCTTCCAAAATTTTTAGCTATTATTGTGTCTATATTCTGAATGGAGAGTATAGAAAACACTTATGAGTTATCCTTGAGTTTTTTTTAAGACCAGTTTTGGTACTTTGTGTTTTAAAGGATAAAGTTAAGCACTTCTATACCATTGTAAAGAATAACGTTTTGTATCAAAACAGAGAAATGTGTATTCCTTAGATTGGCACAAAGTCAAGCAATATGCAATTATTATTTCCAGCATTTGTCACGAGAAAGAATAACTCCGTTTATTGTGCAAATAATAATTGGTCTCAGCAAACAGTTTGGACTTGGCTACAGTTTATAAAGACAACAGGAAGGGTGTCCCTTTGCCCTCCATGTCCTTAGCTGCTGCCTGCCACCTTCCGTCCCTGAGTCCCCCACTCACTCTTTCCTGTGCAGCTTGCACACATTCTGTTTTGGCGGTTGGTTGTTACTGAGTGGGTATTTTTTCATAGTGTTTTACTGTGTACATATTTCTGTCATGTAGGTCTGACTCCTCAGTTTTAATGGAATTAGCTTGATTTTTGCTTTATTTTTTGGTAAATGGTTTCCTGTGCGTACTTAATTTGGGGCTTTGTAATGACAGAAGAGAATGCCCAAGTTAGGGTTTCTGTTTATTCTCCCACTGCCGGCCGTGGTGGTGAGGAGTAGGTGTGAGCCCCTGTTGTGTGCACTGCTGGGCAGGGACACAGCCTTTCCGGGCACCCCCTTTGTCATCTGGGCAGAGGACCTTGCCTTCTTGGCACTAGGCAGGGTCTCCACGGAACTTGAATCACACGGATGGGCCACACGGGCCACACGGAGCAGGTGGGACAGGGTGGCTTCCCAGGGGTCAGCAACCACAGAATGCCACTTCCCCCCTCAGGGGCCCTGGGGACTAGTCATGTGAGGGGGGTCACCCGGCAGAAGGTGCAACCCCCCCCCAACCCCCCTCCCGCCCCGGGCTCAGGGGGCAGCTCCCATACCCTGTCTTTGGGGACTGGTCCTTTGCACAGGGGGAAGGTGAAAGAAGGGAAAACATGAGCTGACTTGTTCCCCCCCCAACCCCCCTACCCCTGCCTGTGGCTCTGCAGACAGAAGGCTCGTCTACGGCCTCCTCGGGCAGCCAGCTCGCTGAAGGGAAGGGGAGTCAGATGGGCACTGTGCAGCCGATCCCGTGCCTGCTGTCCATGCCCACACGGAACCACATGGACATCACCACACCGCCCCTGCCCCCGGTGGCGCCTGAGGTCCTGAGAGTGGCAGAGCATCGGCACAAGAAGGGGCTGATGTACCCCTACATCTTCCACGTCCTGACCAAGGTACGGCGGGCGTTTTCTATCTTACCAGGCAGGTATCTGAAATGGAATGCATTTCCGCTTCCCAAACCTGGAAAGGGCGGAAACGTGTACCAGTAAATGCAGTCGGAGAACTTGGGAAAATCTTACTTTCCCTTCCATTTGGTATAAAATACTTTTGAAACTTCAAATTGATGGCACATCGTGTTATTTTCTGACTTGTAAATTTATTTTTATTTCTAATTTCAACATTCCTTGCATCATGTTGATGCTCTGATGTTAGGTGTAATTTGATGTCACATACAAGACCTGTCATGTGTCCTGGAAGTGCCCCTCCGGGGTGGCCGCTGGAGGGCTTGCTTGTCGAGTGCAGCTTCTATGGCACTGAACAGAAAATCCAGTACGGGATTGTGTAACACGTTAGCGGTCAGAAAATGCAGTTTTCTGTTTACACAGTGTCATAATTCCACTTGAGTAACGTCTTAACAAATGTACGCTCAAATATACATCCAGCGTGGCATTGGTTTTGAATCCTGGTGTCTTGAATGGATCTACGTGTCCATTTAAATTTTCTCAGTGATTTGTAGTCTTTATGTTGGTGTTTATAACCCTAGACCCACAATTCAACATGTAACCTTGGTGACCACATTTTTCATGTAAAATTGGTTTATTGCTATCCGGTATTTTTAACACCTTTTCATCGGTGTCTGTACCACCACAGATCATCAGATGTTTTTCTCCCTGTTTTGCAGTCCATCTGTGGTTTGTAAAGTGGGGTCTGTAAGTGCAGAAGCCCCCTGCCCCACAGCAGTTGGACGTGGCTGCGACCATTAACTGGCCGACCCGAGTGTCGCTCGCTTGTATCAGTCAAAGGGCACCACAGTAACTCAGCTCCTTTCATTTATTTTTAAATTACAGTTGCCTCCAAGTCTCACGTACTATTTGCTATGGGTCTGCACGTATGCTTTCGCTTTTCAGATTATGGTTGTGAAGTAAACATTTTATTTTTCAGGGGCAACGCATATTGTAAGGGTAAGTGGAAAGTTCCTCTCGCGGGAGAAGGACTTGTTGAGTTTAAAGGGGCCCAGGTTCGGGGAAATCGCGCCCTGTGCCGTGGGGTTGTGTGGGCTGTGAGGTCCCGGACCCCTGTGCTTCTGCCCTGCCCGCTGTGGTCTCATTGGGGACGGTCTGAGTGACAGGTGGCCTGTCCTCTTCCACCACTCACTGATCTATCTCAAGGGCAAATAGTAATAAAGTGACTGTAGTTGACAACAGTAAACAACTATCTTTTCAGATTTTAAAATGCCACCTAAAATTTTTCTGTATGTTAGGGAAAGCTTAGACTGTCAGGCACGCCGTTTCCTGCAAGCTGCGTGGCTCTGGTATTAAATTTTCAGGCCAAGATGTCCTCAGTGGGCGAGGCTTCACACTCACGCAGGCAGCCAGCCGAGCCGGGGCCTGGAGAGAGTGCCCACCACACAGCGGTGCCGGCTTCGTGAGGATAGGGAGAGACCAATTTTGAAATTAAATTTATGTGAACAAAGAGCAAATACTACGGAATTCTTGAAAGATACGTATCGATAAATTTAACAGCCATTGGAGGTCATATGGACGTTCTTACATTAGGAATACAACTGAGTAAAACTCCTGCCGAATCTCTTGATGGATGTTGACTCCCTAGCACATCTGAGACAGACGGGGCCACAGAGGTCCTGCCCCCACGAAGGTGTGGGACACATGGCCCCTCGTCTTGTGCCGAGGCCGGCCACGTGCCAAAGCCTCGCAAATCAGACAGCACTGAAGAGAGTGCCCGCAGGGGGACCGTGCTTGCACGTGGCTGTGTTTTACGGAAGCGCTTAGTGAAGACAATTTGACCATTTTGTTTTCAGGATACTCATTTCTTGGATTGTACATAGGCCATTAAAAATTATGAATTTCATGACTCATAGTAAAGTTTGCAAGTTCTCAGCATTTTCTATTCTATTTGTTGTCTGCTGTTATCTGTCTAGATGGTTTCAAAGATTTGGGGATCGTCTGTGGTTTCTTATGCTTTGGTTCCAGATTCAGGATGAAACCACATAGATTTTATTTTGACTCTCTGAGCATATGTTTTGACAACTGCTAATGAACTCCCTAAACATCCTGCTGCACACAAGTGGTTAAGCATTGATGTGGAATAGAATTGCAATGTCGTTAACTGGAGATAATACAGTATATTTCTGTGAGTTTGTTGTGAATTCAACATGAAAAATGTGCAATATTATTCTGCTTTCTTCCATGCAAAGGGTGAAATCAAAATTGCTGTTTCTATTGAAGATGAAGCCAGCAAAGACCTGCCTCCCGCCGCCCTGCTCTATAGGCCAGTTCGCCAGTATGTTTACGGAGTGCTGTTTAGCTTGGCAGAAAGCAGAAAGAAAACTGAGAGACTTGCTTTTAGAAAGAACAGACTTCCACCAGAATGTATGTACTGTGAAATCCATTGTTTGTTTTCCTCGGTACCTCGTAATCTCTTGTGCATTTTCTAAAGCCTTAGAGGATTGTGACTGAGTTCACCCTGAGCGTCCCCACGTGAGACGGTGGGCTTCACGGGGCCCTTCGGAGAGGAGGACAGGCCCCGGGCTGTTTTCCTCAGTAATATTCCAGTCATGGTGTCTGTTTGGTAAACCGTTTCCACTTTAAACTGGACATTGAGCTGGAAACGGTCTAGACGGGCGCCATCTCGCCGTGGCTAGCGCGTCCCGGCAGGGCGACGGTGGCATCTGCTCTGGTGTCCGCAAGCGCGTCCGCACTGCAGAGTCTGTGTTCCCGGGGAGGACCTCACCGCGTTGCAGCTGCTTCTGTGCGGGCGGCGCGTACCTGCGCACGGCCCGCGGCAGACAGGGTCCTGGTAGCGGTCTCCCTCCAGGGCTGTACCCGACCGACCCTGGGGTGGAGGGGAGTGGAGTGGAGGGACACAAGGTGCTGCTTGACATGCTGGCAAAAGCTGAGGTCAGAGCGCGTGTTTTCCATCTTCCAGCGAGTGGGCCAGTGGAATACTCGGGGAGAACCGTGCCTTTCTGTTCTGGGTAATTTTATCTGCTGACGTAGGGAATGTAAAAGTCACTGTATATTTCTTAGGAAATATAGGAAAGTTTTCCAAAATGTACAGTCTGAATTAAGAATATCCTCAGCTGTGGAGATTAGGTCACGAGATCATCCCCTCAGCGCAGGCTGTCTGGGGACGAATCCCCTGCGTGTGTAGTGGGGCAGCATGGGCCTGGTCATGCTGCAGTCGGGTGGCACTCGGGGACGCAGGTGACAGTGGGTCTTACCTTTGGACTCTAACCTGGAGAGATTCTGGCAACTTTGAAAACTTGATCCGTAGATCCTGATGTCTTGTTTCTGATTACCGTGCCAAAATGTGGTTCTGTAAAAAAATGAAGCCTCTGTCTGTGAGGCCATTTGAGGATGGCCGTTGAGCTCTGCAGCCCCTGCTGACACATCTGCCACTTTGACTGGGGCTGGAGGTGCCACGGGAGACACTGGGCATCGTCAGCCGGCTCTGCGTGGCCGGGACGTTCCTGGTGCACGCATCTGCTTTCTCACTTTGCACAGGGTCAGCCACTTTTCCGCACTGGCCACCTGGGCCCCCTAGCTGTGACCTCCCCTCCAGTGTCCACCAGCCCTGAGCACCCTAGGCCCCTTGCTTCTCTCCTGGGCCTGGCCTGCCAGCTGCTGCAGAGCCCTGGGCAGCCCCACTTCCTGCCATGTCCTTGGCTCCAGAGCACCGTTTTGACTTTGGTGGTAAAAGCTGGTCTTTTCCTCACTTGCTTCTGTTCCAGAAACACACTTACTATTATTTAGCACCCTCCCTGGAAGTTTTCAGTGATCACAGCTTGGGACCCTCAGGTGGTCTCCGGGATGAGTCCCCTCTGCAGCGCCCACAGCCTTGTAGAGCAGTCTGGGTGGGTGGGTGTTCTCTGCTCGCGCCCCTCCTTTCCTAGGGTTCTCTGCCGCCGGTGAGCTGTGGGTGTGGGGGATGGGTGGGAAATGAGAACTGCTCTCCACCTTGTGCGTGCATTGTGACCCTGGGCGGTACAGGTGTCGGGCTGGCCCGTGGGCAGGCAGCAGGCGATCAGGAGGCACGGGACAGCGCTCACCGCACAAACCAGCACCCTCTGGGCATCAGCGAGAGAGCAGCGCGCTGTGCTGCAGGCCGGGTGTGTGTGCACCCCATGTGGTGGGATCTGGCACTGCGGAAGGACGACGGGTCAGGGCTCGGGGCTAGGACAGTGAAGAGAGGAGGGGGTGGGGGGAGGGTACAGATGGGCTCTGCCAGCCCTGAAGCTTTTATGCCTGGGGGTGCACGGACCGGTGGACGTTGTGGGGGGTGTTGGTGCTGAGCGTGCTGCGGTCTTTCTGCTCAAGTGACGAAAGAAAGTGGGTCCTGACTTCTGCGTCAGCGACCACGGGCAAGCCACTGAAGGTGAGGTAAGAGTGACGTTTCTGTTCAGGAGGATGGGCTGGGTAGGGACAGGTGACGAACTGAGGCAGCGGGAAAAGAGGGGTGCCCCTGCCTACGTGGAGCTGAGGCAGCCCTGGCACGTTGGTGGTACCCAGACAAGTGTGTGACTAATGTGTGTTACAGAGAACCGTGGACCTGTAAAACTGGTGGAGAGGTTTGTCCATCTGACCTCTCAGTTTACAAGTAGAGAGGTCTTAGTTCGCTCTCTCAGGAGCAGCTTTGGAACCCAGGCCTGTTTGGTCTTTTCGGGGACCTGTGGATTTGTTTCATGCCTTGGTCGTATTAATAAGGGAAAACAGCCTATGGAGAAGGTTCTTATGTTGGTAATCCGTGCTGCTGTTTGCCGGCTGTCCCGCTAACTGGAGTGCTAGCTCTCCACAGGGAAGAGTTTTGTCCTTCAGAGCTTTTGTGAGCGTTGAGCCCGAACACTGTCTGCTCCCTCGGAGCAAACCTTGTGCAGGAGACGAATGTGCACCGGTGACCTGATGCGGCTCGTTGACACTGCGCCACGATTGTTTCCTGAGGCCCACTCCTAGATGCCAGCCGACTCTGAACGCCAGTGTGGTGACACTCCTGCTGTGGACTTCCTGCCTGAGCTGTGTCCCAAGTGACTACATCTCAGTGTCCTTAGGAAGCAAGTTCTTGGGACTCTGGATGAGGTGAGGGTGATAATGCTGGTCGTGCTGGAAGGAGACAGCTGCTCAGGAGGCCCCGGTCAGCGAGCTTTGACAGAGGAGCCTGTTAAAACCCTGTTTTACCTATGGCCACTCTTAGACTGTCTGCGGATGAAATGAGGTCAGTGGCACTTTGCAGGAGATTCTGAAAGCACTGACTGTGTGCTGTGAGGTCTTGGGGGCAGGTTTGGTTCTCAGATGCCCTCTGGTCCCGCCGTCCATTCTGTGGGTCCCAGGTGAGCCCGCCTCCTGTGGCAGGTGAGGCTCCTGATCCAGCACGGTGTCAGCATGCTGTGCATGCCAGTGTGGGCTCAGCAGGCTCACCGTGACCACCGGGCTTCCCCAGAACGGCTTTGTTGTCAGAAGACTAGTCCCAGAGCATATGGAAGTCTACAGGGTTGTTTAAAAGTACTGAGCTCTGGTCACATTTAAGACCTATATCCGTTTGGAAATGTAGTCTCTCAATCTGTCTGCATACCATACAGTGTACATGACGTACGAGTGCTCGTGTGACTTTGCCAAGCTTCCTTTTTAAAGTCATCATATGGTTAAAACAGGACATCCACTCTCAGGTCCCTAAAACTCTGGCCTGTGAAAGTCATACTGAATTACATGCTGGCAGTTTATTTTCTGTGTGCCCATCCCTGGTCTCCATCGTGTTACTGTTAGGAAATTCATCAGGATCTTGTTCATTAGGACAGTAAGCTGCTTGCAGTCACCATCGGGGGCTCTAGGCCCCTCCGGCAGGCCAAGCGGAAGACCACAGACCTGGCACAAGCGCTTTGCCCCGGGTGGTGGATGGGGACAGCGCAGTTGCTCTGGGGCAAGGCGGGACCAGGGAGCTGCCTCTGTGGCTGCTGGCATTTGGGCCTGGGGCCGGCGCCCCGGCTGGAGGCTGGAGGCTTGGAGCGTGACGCTCCTGGCCTGCTGGTGGCTCTGGCCTGGCTGCCTCCTGGCGGCACCCCTCAGCTGCCCCTCACCCGGCCAAGGGGAACAGGAGGGGCTGGAAGAAAGGGTCAGGTTCCAAAAAGACTGCAGGGTAACAAGACTCCTCAGCTGTAGTTGATGAGGAGAAAACCCAGGAGGTAAAGTTCTGTGCTGTGTACAGTTTAAAATTATTGTCCACTTACGAAAACTGGCCTCTGTTTTCTGTAAAAGACTCCCCAGGACCTCAGAATTAAGTAAATGACAGAGACAGGCTTGTAGAAAACAAGTGGATGTAAATTACAGACACAGGAGATGGATTTGTGGCTGTAGGAAGCAAGTTTATGTACCTGAGTACTATTTTAGAAAGGATTTCCCCAGAGTCTCCATTTTATAAATCATCAGGAAAAGCCAAAGGGAACATGGATTTTTTTGTGTTCCAATTCGCTATAGAAATTTTGTGTCAAATAATTGGGACTGCTGATGAAAAATGAGTAAAATTAAATTGGTTCACATGGATTATATTATAAAATTTTGTAATGTTTACTTTTGAGACAGGCAGACAGAACATGAGCGGGGAGGGGCAGAGAGAGAGGGGGAGACACAGAATCCAAAGCAGGCTCCAGGCTCCGAGCTGTCAGCACAGAGCCTGACGTGGGGCTCGAAGTCATGGACTGCAAGATCGTGACCTGAGCGAGTCAGACGCTTAATTGACTGAGCCACCCAGGCATCCCCACATGGATTATATTATAAAACAAAATACTTTAATGTGGCCAACGTCAGTGTGCTGTTTTAGAATGTGTGGAAATTGGTTATCATAAACATTTTCTCCATGATTTTACAAAGGCTGTTTATATTGATCTGAATTTCTTTATTTTATGAAGCTTTCCAGAAGTAGCATTACCGACTCTTTTCCTCACGGACCTCTGAGTAGCCGAGCCTGTGGATCAGTGCTGTGGGCCAGTGTTCAGTGGCAGTGTTCAGGGGGGTGTTCAGTGGCAGTGCTGTGGGGCACTTTTTCAGAGCAGTATTTGTCATAGGCCCTTGAACTCCTGAGCTTCTGATGCCCTGGGAATGATGTATGTGGGGAAAGTGAGGACAGGAATAGTTGCGGGCCTGGTCTGTAACCACACGTTGTGTGTGCTCTGTGGCTTACGAGTCCTGGAGGGTGTCCCCACACCTGTTCGCGCGAGGAAGTGGAGAGCCAGCTGGACCCCACCAGCCCGCATGGCAGTGTCCCACGAGAAGGAAGGAACAGCCGCCATTGTGCCCAGTTTTCTGTATCTGCGTTGATGCGAAGGAACCAGAGTTTGTTTTTACATATATGTGTGGTTGTGTTGTTTTTCTGTGACCTTAGTTAGCGCAGCAGGTAGACCAGGACCCCCCCCACCCCTGCCCTGAGCCCCCGATGCACATTTGCACACACGCCTGTATAGAGACCAGAGGTCCAGCCGGTTGCAGTCGTGGGGGGTGTTTGTCTCCATCTTCCCCTCAGCCGCACCTGTGTTGCACACTGGGCCGGTGGCCGGTGTGGCCAGTGCTCACGGTGCTCTGGCACTGAGCTCAGAGACGTCCTTCATCTCGTGGCTCGTAGGCAGCCACCACCGCTTGGTTGAAATTGGCTTGCAGAATGAAGCATTTTCGTTATTCCTGGTCTGGGATGGATCCCAAGTCGGCATTATAACATTTATAGCTGGTGGTCATGTGTTTATATGTGATACCGTGGACCGTGGTTAACATCTGATAGAAACAGGTTCTCACGGACAGCTTAGGTATAATAGTGTTTTATGTCCCCAGATTGTGTTTTGCAGAGGTACTTTCTGTAAAGAAGGTGCAGTAGCCTCTACTAATACAGAAAACAGATACCTTGGGGTTTTTGCTCTAGCGTAAGCAAAGGAAGATGATCTCATGTTGAGTGTTTTCAAGTCTGCCTGAAATGGTGAGTTTTTTCTGTCAGTGGAAAAGCCGAGATGGGTATTTGTTGATGGTGGCGTGGGTTTATTCACCAATAGCAGCTGGCTTTGCTGACCTCTGGGCGTGAGGTCACATCTTTGAACATGTCTTTCTAAAATGGAGTCGTCATGGACATGCTTTTATATCCCACTGCTCTTGCCTGAATGGCAGACATGTATGCTCACTGTGTTCTTAATAACCCAGTTCCCTTATGCAGTCCCCATATAACCAGTGTTTTTTGCAGACGTAAGAGCCCAGATGGCTTACCGTTAGCTGGCCACTCTCATCTGTTCTGTGAGTGGAGTCACAGAGCCCGAGCCCTCCGTCCTGGGTGGGGCCGGGGAGGGCTGTACACATTCTGTGTGGGGGGCACGTACGTGTACACAGAGGCAGCCGTTTGTCACCCTGGAAATGGATGTCCCTGGGATTCTTTATCAGCACCAGTCTTTAATTAGTCAGTCCTGGGTAACGAGCCTGTAGTTGATCTCACACGGTTGTGAATGGCTGCGAGCCTCGTGTGTCCTCATCAAGACTGTGTTAAAGGGAGTCCTTGGCCCTTTTCCCTATCCTGGTCCCAGGGCTGGGACTCAGGGTTTAAGGAGACCCTGAGTGTGGTGTGGCACATGGGGGTTGGCCCCTCAGCCCCATGTCCCCCACCCCTATTTGGTACATAGAAGGTATCCTGTAAAGGTCTGTTAGGTTTCTCGTCGGAGGTTTCACCACTAGTAAGTGGTGGCATACAAGATCTCCGAAAACAGATACACATAGGGTAAAAATAAAGCAAGTCAGGAGCAGCTTTGCTTTTGTTTTTGGAACAAAGTTTTGTGTTCCTACACCTTGATTTTCTTAAATTAGACATGCATTTCCAAAGTTAGATTTGAGCTGCTCATAAGCAGTGGAGATGAGAAGTGAGTATGCGAGACCCTCCATCACAGGGAACAAGGCCCCCTCCCGCCTCCCTCTTGGTGGGCGCAGAGCAGGTTCCCTGGATCTCCGGTACTTCCCCGAAGCCTCTGCTGGCTGGGAGTACGTGTGCACAGCAGCTCCCTGGAGGTGTAGGCGCATGTGGGGCCCTTTGAGCCCGCCCTATGCATGGGCTGCTGGGGGGCGGGCCCCCAGGGGAGGGGGACAGGTGGGCGTGAGCAGCTGGCTCAGCCCCCTTCCCTGTGGGGCCTGGACCATAAGCATTCTGACCTCAGGAATGAGTATGTGCTCCCCAAACCTGTTTCTAACTTTTTTAACGTTTATTTATTTTTGAGAGAGAGACAGAGACAGAGTGTGAGCAGGGGAGGGGCAGGGAGAGAGGGAGAGAAGGAGACACAGAATCTGAAGCAGGCTCCAGGCTCCGAGCTGTCAGCACAGAGCCTGATGCGGGGCTCCAACCCATGAACTGCGAGATCATGACCTGAGTCGCTTCGCCGACTGAGCCACAGGCGTGCCTCCCCAAACCTGTTTCTAGGTGAAAGCAGGAACTGATAAAGTGGGATGACCACGGAAGGTGTTAGAAAGCAGTGGAGATGGAGCTGATGCAGGGGAGGTCACAGGCGCAGGTGGAGACGGACTCTGTGGGGACGCCTCCAGAGGGGGTCAGAGCAGAGACCGGGCACCGGGCAGCCAGCCTGTGTGTGTGTGTGCACGGGTGTAGGCGTGCACGTGTGGTGGGGAGAAAGGGAGAGGAGCTACATTAGCTAATCCTACAACCAAAGATAAAATCTAATCATCGCCTTTAAGTCTTTGCCACAAAGAGGAGTATGTTACAAAATAGATTTGTTTTTGCTTTTTTGGCATGAAAATTAGCTTCGTGGATCAACCAGTGGACACACAGCCTGCTGGTTAAGGGCTTGTTTTGTGACCAACCTTGGCCTGTTTATCTGGAGCTGACGATTGCCAGTCCCTGACACTAGTTGGGCAGAGGGGACCTCGTGGCGATGATGGCCGCCCTGTGTGTGCCGAGTATGCTGGGGCTTGGCAGGCGTGGGGCTAGATTGTGAGTCCAAGGACAGGGTCGGCTGGGCAGTGGGGACTGCGTGGGGGTGTGGCCGGTATCTAAAAGGAAGGATGAATACAAAGGTGCATGTATTTATACATACATGTGTATCTGTTTGGACTTGATGGACTTTAAAATAATCATTTTATGTGTTTTAGATTTTCCTTTGATATTTAAACACTAAGATACTCAAATGTGAATGAAAGGGCTTTTTTCCCTGTGACAAAACAGTAACTTTTTTGTAAGAGGACGATTTGGGGGAATTTTGTTGACCTGCACCCCTGCTCCAGCAGCCTGCTCCTGGGGTGGGAGTCCTGGGCTCCTTGCGGCACACTTTCCCTGCCTTGTCTGGGGCTGGGCAGCTGCCGACGACCCGCAGGACCATATGCTGGTGGGAGGGGTGGGGCTGCAGGTGGGCAGAGTCTGGGCCTTCGGTCTCCTGTCTGCCTTGGGCACTACTTTAGGGAACATGAGCCCCGCCTGGGTGCTGCCATTTGGATAGAACGGCCTTGTGGAAAGTGCCCGGGAGTCACTGCGCCACCCTGCTTCTGTTCTGACGGTCACGGACCGAAGTGAGCCTTAGTTCCCTGGCAGTGCACACCCCGAGCCCAGCATCGGCCTGTCCCTTAGCGCCAAGGAGAGGGGCTGGGACGTGCTCTCTCCCTGGTCTGCACTGTCTCTCCTGCCACGCTTCATTCCGACTTCATTCAGAATGATGTGGGGAATGGTGCATGTCGTGGTTTAAGAGTTAACTGAACTCAAATAGTGGTAAAGCAACTGTAGATGAGAGGCCACTGTTGTTTCTGTTATATCAACTTGGACCTTCTTGCCTGTTTTGAGATAAAATGGGGAATTTTATGCTTTGTCTTCAGTCTTCCTGAATAGAATTACTGTAAGCTGATGTCACTGGGATTTCAGAACACTGACTGTTGCTCCTGCCGCCTTGCTAGGCTTTTGGGGTCTCACTCTGGGGTAGCTTATGCTTACTAATCAACGTTTGTGGAAGGAGACCTTTACACGAAGTGGCACCAAGTGCAAATTATTTCTGAAATCTGATTAGTGAAAGTATCTGTTTATGTAGAAAAAGATGAGCTATCTAAATTGGATTTCCCAGGATATGTTGATAATCACATACTTTTGTAAATTTTGCCAGTTGTTACTATTAAAACTTAATGGCTTGAAATAATAAAATTCTTCTAACCTCTTTGATTTATACGTATTAGTTATATGGGGAAGTCAAGTCATAATTTGATCGAGAAGAAATTTATTGGTAGCCTGACTGGAAATCCGAATGTGCCACGAAAGTGTGCGTAGGGGACAGAATGTTCTAGACCTGAGGACTGGTGGCCGGTGGCTTGCTGATGAGAGAATGCGTTGGTGTGTGAGCAGTGGCACCTTCAGACTGTGATTACTGGAGGGTTGGTTTTGTTCGGCCTCCAGTGGCTGAGCCGGGGTGTAAATGGTTTTCCTCTGCTCTTCCCCTGCAGTTCCCCCTGTGATCATCAAAGAGTGGGCAGCTTACAAAGGGAAGTCTCCACAGACGCCGGAACTGGTGGAAGCACTGGCCTTCAGGGAGTGGACCTGCCCCAACCTGAAGCGGCTGTGGCTGGGGAAGGCAGTGGAGGACAAGAACCGCAGGATGAGGGCCTTCCTGGCCTGCATGAGGTCGGACACGCCAGCCATGCTCAACCCGGCCAGCGTGCCCACCCATCTCACGGTGCTGTGCTGCGTCCTACGGTAGGTTAGGTGTGGCTGCCCCCCTCCCCCCCCCCTCCCCCCCCTCCCCCCCCGCAGTCGTGTGTGTTGTGGGGACACAGTCTGGGGCAGTGTGGCGTGGGTTTGAACTGATCCTGGGTGGTCTGTGTGCAGAACAGGTGTATTTGGTGAACATGTAGTTTTTGGAAATACCATAATGATTTTAAATGTACTTTATCCTCCAAATCTTAAAGATTTTGAAGGCTGTACACATTATGTATTGTTTGGAGCTCTGTAGGGAAAACATATCTCTCCCTGCATGTAGTTAATCACGTGTAGATCAGTGTGGACTTGAGGTTGTCTGTTTTAATTCCTGGGGTTATAACTTGATGTGTGGTTGATTTGGTTACTCAGATGTTCCAGGTCAGGCTTTGGAGTGCTCATTCCGTGGGCCCTTGTGTCGTCTGTGCCCCCAGCATATTCTTGCTTTCTGCCCCCCACAAGATTAGCCCTGGACCCTGCCCTCTCCAGGGGGCTGGCTCCTGTCCTTGGAGAAGGATTGAAAGCTGGATTGGGGTGCTGCATGCTTCCATGCCCTCAGCTGACGGCCCCCTTAAGTCTGCGTGGACACTGTTGGTGTCTGGGAGTTAATTTGAGTTGGCATGCATACCTGAATTAGATTCAGTAGGTTTTTGAGGGTTTTTTTGAACCAATTTTCAACTTGGGAAAAGGTTGCAAGGACAATACAAAGAGCTTTTTTTTTTTTTTTTTAAGAGTTCGATTTTTTTTATCGAAGTGTAACTGATATATAACGTTATGTTAGTTTCAGGCATACAACACATTGATTCAGCAGTTGTACAGGACTCCATGCTCATGGCAAACAAACAGACTCCTATATACAGAGAAGAAGCTGGTGGTTGCAGAATGGGAGGTGGTGGTTGGGGGCAAAATAGAGCTTTTTTTTTAAACCCACATACTTCGGTGTGACCGTCTAACAAATCAGGACATTTTCTAATACAGTCATCACAATCAACATCATACCTTCTTTCTGTGTGAACTTCAGGGTCCATTTAAAATTTTCTCTTTGTGTTTGGAGGTGACCAGTCCGATTGCTTTATCCACCAAACACTGGCCGTCCCTCTGTTGCTGTGGTCTTGTCTGGGCTGTGTGCCTGCACCCTGGCCACTTGGAGAGGCAGATGTTCGCAGGGCTCCTGTGGGGCCGCTCTGTCCCATTTTGTGGGAGGCACTCAGTTTAAACATTCCATCAGCCTCAGCAGACTCACAGCTTCTGTCTTTTTCTGTGGCCCCTAGTCCACTATTGGCAGACTATATCTGGTGCTTTGTGGTCACCTGCTGGGGTCGTGTCAGGCTGGCCTCTGTTCTTCTGACAGTTCTCCATCATCCTGGGAGCACCTCCCTCCTTCCCTACAGAGATATTATGGCCCCTTTCTCCCAGTAGCCCTGCTTCCTAGTGGTAGAGACAGTCCCTATTTCCCAGTCTCTCCCAGGGTGTTTGCAGTAGGCAGGCACAGTGCACATATGGACCCTACCCCTGTTGGCAACCTTGGGGTCCAGCCCTCTGCGTTTTCCTTCCTGGCCACCAGTTCTCCTGTTCCTCACCCTCAAGGAACAAGATGGAGAACAGAGCCTTAGCCGAGTGTTTGTTTCCTGACGTTTCTTAAGTTCCTCACAGGCTTGAAGACCAGTAACTAATTTAGAAGCCTCTCCTTCAGGCTCTTCCCTTTACCTGCTTTGAAAATTAGCTCGTGGGAGAGACTAGATCTTCGTTTGGAAGCTTCTGGTTTCTCGAATGGAAAGTTCATTTATGGACCGGTTTTTATTAATACAGACCTTACGTAGCCAAACATTAGAGGTGGAGACTTCGGCTGCTCTGAGATCAAATTAGCAAGAATAAATTTGTTCGATTGTACTTCTCTCCTCCAAGTTTAAATTGGTGTGTGGCCTTTACCCCAGCGGATGCTGCCTGCCTCACCTGAGGCTTATGCGGCTGACCTGGACGGAGCGGCCGCACGCGGAGCAGGACGAGGCGCTGTGGTGCTGGGGCCTCCCCGGCCATCCGTGCACACAACCTGGGATGCACTGTGGCCGCCCTCTGCACCTAGTCTCCATCCTGGTCCTCGCCCCTCCTAGGCCGTCACTCTGGCATTGTTCAGACGGCCCTTGTCAAGCCTTCCAGATTTCAGGATTGTCCCGGTGCCCATTTTTAAGATAGTCGTTACGGTTGATTTTTTTGTGGTTAGTAGAGAATGGAAGGATTAGTAAGTGGGACTGGCCATGTCACCAGAGGCTCTGGCACTGTGGTGGGAGGCAGGTGACCTGATTGGCTATGGAGATGGGCAGTCCCCTGGGGTTTCCTGCATGGAAAGCCTCTCGTGGTTTCAGGTCCTGAGGAGGTGGAGCTGGTTGAGGAGAGGGAATCAGGGAGAGGTGAGAGACTGCTGTTCACGGGACAAGTCCCTGGGGGTTTGGGGGCCAGGGCACCAGTAAACGGGCCAATCCGCTTCCACTAAGAGGGTCTCTCTCCCTTCTACACTCTGGGCTCCAGGATGGGCTGGTGCTGGGGGATGCAGGTGCTCCACGGCACATGCTCTGGTTAAGTGGGTGGGCTGAGTTGGAGGCCTCACGGTTTGGAGGAAGGGGGGGTGTGTGGAGAGACCCGGCAAGGGCGAGTCAGGGTTGATGTGTGCCTCCGCGGCCCTGGGGTTGGGCCTAGGTCCTGGGGTGGGGGGCAGTGAGGTCCTGTGATGCCCAGCAGACAACCTATAGCTGGACAGAACTGGTTCTGACCTCAGGCTCGGCTGCTCTCCGCTGGAAAATCAACACTCGAGAGACGAGTGATGGTGGGAAAAGAGAGGTCGCTTTACTCAGGAAGCCGGCAACCTGGGAAGAGGGCGGGCTAATGTCTCCAAGGCCATCTTCCCCGTCCAGGCGAAGCCCAGGCGAAGCGGGTGGGTTTTCAAGGGGAAAGTGTGGGGAATGGGGAGGGGGCTGCGTGCAGGAGAGGCGGTGCCCAGGCGATGGGTTCTGTGTCGCCGTGACCCTGGATGGACCTGCTGGCATCCGTGGCAGGTGTTTTCAAGTGTGGTCAGGCCTTATCGTCCTTCACCCTCAAGGCCAGTGGTCTGCAAACCCAAGGCAAGTAGGTTGGTTCTGCTGCAGACCAAGGACTCGGGTCAACCAACAGGAGCACCTGAGCTCGAGGCCAGCTCCCTGCGAAGGCCGGTGGGAGTGCGGCCGCAAACCCTTGGCGTTGGTGGCTTGGGGCGGGGGCGGGGGTGGGCAGGGGCAGGGGCAGAGGTCAGCAGTCACAAGGCCAGGCTGTGGGCCACAAAAGTGTTTCCCTTCCCTTAATTTTCTCTTTCCCTTTTCTCTCTTTCTTTTTGCATAACTTCAAACTTGAACAGACTGCGAGAGGAGTTGAAGGAGTTTGTGGCTGTCCTTCACCCCGACTTCCCACATGTTAGTGTTTTACTGCAGTCGCTCTCCTTGTGTGTCTGTGTGCTCATGCGTCCTGACCCCTTGAGTGGCAGTTTTGGGTGCGACACCTCTACCCCTGAGCTCTTTGGTGTGTGTTTCTAAAAACAAAGACATTGTCAAAATCGGAAAAGTCCTATCCGTACATCTCGTTTACGCGCCTCAGATTTTGCCACTTGCCCCGTGACGTGCTTTGCTGACAGGAAAACATCGTGGCTCGCGCTTAAGTTTAGTTACCGCGTCTCATCCAGTCCTGGGTGGCTTCTCGTCTTCCTCTGGGTGGATGTGGCATGAACGCTGACTTGTTTGCAGATATCCCATCGTGTAGACGGCACATGAACTAACAGGGTGGCAGCCGCTGGAGGCAGTGCTTGAAAACAGGGGACCCGATAGATTCTCAGTCTGCCTGTGCCTGTGTCCCGTGAGGTTCTGTTCCTGCCTCCAGGGCAGGGAGGCGGTGGTGGTCACTTATGCCCCAAACTCAACGCTGTGACCGCAGTGGGGGGTGGAGTGGGCGGGGTGCAGACCCGAGCCAAGATTCAGTGTGGGGGTGAAGCTAGTGCCCGAGACAGAGCAGAAGGGGGCCTTCCCAGGGTAGGGCTGAGACCCTCATCCCAGAGAGCTCACGTTCCCCTGAGGAGCGGGCTAGGTTCAGGCCTGGAGATGAGATAAGGGAATGGAGGGCTTGAGCCCCCTGGCAGGACACAGGCAGCCTGTGGCGCCTGTCCCCATACCCTAAGGAACGCAGCCTTTCTGGGAGGGTCACGCAAGGACCTGCCCCGACCCAGCTCCCCAGCATGGACAGGGCAGCAGCGGGCAGTGGAGGGAGCCCCAGACACCTTCCCGCCCCAGGCCCTGAGCAACGGGAGGCAACGGGAACCCCGTCTGCCCAGGTGGAGCGGTGTGGCAGGGGGTACAGGCAAGGCCGTCGCCCTGGTACCCTTTACTCCTCACCGTGATGCCCTCTGCACGGCCTGTGTGGTGTGAGTTAGTCTGAGCATTTACGCCCAGGAAGCCTTTCCGAGGATGGAAGTGAGAAACGGGTGATGGGTGGTTTTGTTTCAAAAGGACCAGAAAGCCAGGTGGAGGAAACATCAGGCATTCGAACAAAAAGACTGTTCGTTGTTCAGCTAAATTGGCTTCTGAGTCTTTGCTGCCAAGAAGACCAAGGAAGATCTTGAGAAAACCAGGCTGTCCCCAAGACAGCCTTTTTTCTCATTCAGGGTGTTAAAAGGAACATGTGGCTGGGGGGGAGGGGGCATTAGTGTCTTTTGGGTTGATGGAGGGAGAGGGCGGGAGGGGGAGGTGCCGAGCAACAGTGTGGGCGGATCTGATGCCCTCACTGTCCACTGGCACGTGGTTAAGGTGGCACATGTTCTGTGTATTGTATCACAGTTTTTAGAAAGGAAGAACTAAAGATAGTATAGCACAGACATGCAGGCAGAGGACATTGTATGCGGAGCACAGGCGTTCCCACAGTAACTTTCTCAGATGTCGTGGGGGGCTTCCCTCACGCTTGCAGGTTCTTGCACAGAACCCCACAGTCAGTAAGACCTTGTGCTGCACGTGGCAGGGTCACAAGGATGGAGGCTTTGTCCTTGCAAGTAGTTTAGTGACAAAAAGCTTTTGCATTTCTTTCAGATACACACACCTGCATCTAAGTACCGTAGAGATTTAAGGTCTACTCTTCACTTACTTGAAACGACAGTCACTTTCCCCTTGCCCTTTGTAATTTTACCGCAAAGTGTGTAAGCTCTGTGCCTGTGTCTCCTGCCTGTAACGTGGACAGCGGTGGTCCCTCAGGATTACGGGGCCCGCGTGATGGGAGGCGGTGTGTGCAGAGCTGGAGAGGCACCGGGCACCTGGCGAACTCTTCCGTGTTTCTCTCGGGCTGTTTTGAAAATACGTGTCTTCGTCAGCTGGTCAGAGCCCCCTGCTTTGCCCAGTTGTGTGTGCTCCCGTGAAGTATTGATTATTTCCACGTGAGGTGGGCTCCACACCGACTCGTCCTCTTTTGTCGACTTAGATTTTTCATTTTAAGCTCTGAGAAAACTTCCTTAGCAGACAGGACTGGGAAGAGCTTCGTGAGGCCTGTCGCCGTTCTCTCTGCTCTTTCTGAGCCGTTTGCCAGAGGTCGCAGGGCCCGTCACCATAAGTTAATCAGCGGCAATGTGCTGTGTCATCCTTCAGTCTGCTGAGTGCAGGGCTGGGCCCATGGGCTCTCGGGGACAGCTGGGCCAGGGCCGTAGCAGCCGCCCCTTTGCTCGGTGCCCCAGGGTTGTGATAGAGGCAGTACACGTGGCAAGGTGAGTAAGGGAAGGAGCGTGGGCGCCTGGCAGCTGGCAGCTCCCGGGCTGATGGCACACATGGACGTTGCAGATTTATAAATCGATACCCCCCCCTCCCCCGCCGCACTGCTGGCTGCCCTGGGAGGTCAGTGTGTCCAGGGCCTGCGGGCACCGGTTCTGAGGCCACGGCGTTAGTTCTCATTCCCGGGACCCCTTTCTGGTGCTCACCTGCCGGCGCGGGAGCCTCTTGTGCACACTCGTCTCCTGCAACACTCGCCCCTTGTCAGGAGACACATCTTTCTTATTTGGACCTAGAGTCTGCCTCCCAGGATTCCGGTCTTGAATTGAAAAAAATAAATCATGTAAATTGATGCTTCCAGTGTGTTTCCAGGGTTTGAATACCTTACAAGAGTGAAGTTGTATCAGAAATCACTGAGCAGCTGGTTTGCAGTCTGTGCAAATGTGGTGTGCTATTTTAATCACTCTGAAAGCAAACGTTCTGTTCAGCCCAGGTGATTAGACACGAATTTGTAGCAGGTGTCATCCGGTGTGCATAGAGACGCTGGGTAAGAGCTCTTGGTGCTCCCCCCCAGCTCGTGTCATCCCGAGTCCCCTTGGAACCTGGATGCCAGGTTGTGCGCGTGACCGGTGAGCGCTCCATCCTCACGCCAGACCCTCTCTGTCCACCCCCTGTAGGTATATGGTGCAGTGGCCTGGAGCACGGATCCTGCGTCGCCAGGAGCTGGACGCCTTCCTGGCTCAGGCGTTGTCCCCCAAACTCTATGAGCCTGACCAGCTGCAGGAGCTCAAGGTAATTGACAAGCCTCATTCCTTGTCTTGGGAAGCGTTGCTCCGGAGTGCTGTGAGGAGGGCCGGCCTCACCGGGCAGCGCCGCTCAGAGTGCCAGGCTAGGAAACCGAGCCGCGGACTCGGGAGCCTTCGGGGCAGAAGCGTATCCATCCCAGTTCCGGAAGCGGTCCAGTCTGCTTCTGTCAGATAAAGGTTTTCCCTTGTTACCAGTGGGCGTCTGCTCTTGTGTTCACGTCAGGGCGTAAACTTGCTTTTGTTCCAGGTGGGGACCCCGGACCCTGGGGAGGGCTTGGGCTTCAGGGTTTTCTCACATCTGGCCAGGATTCTTTTCTCGTTTCGTTCTGTTCCTGATTATAGCATTCGTTTCCTCTAAAACATAGTCTTGCCCTCCTAGACCGTAAATCCCTTTACAAACCACTTGAAGAACAATGTTACACCATCATTCCTGAGCCCCTTTTACTTAGCATTTAACATCGTGTTCCTTTTAATTTTTCCTTCCAGTAATTCCTTTTGTTCTTTGTTTTGGCAATGTTAATTTTCTCCAAGTTGTCCCCTGATTTTTCGGGGTACTTATCTTTTCAATGCACTTTGGTTAGTTGCTGTGTTTGCACGGCTGCACTCGCTTTCTGTAATGTCTGTGCTAAACTTTAGAAAGTTTAAGACTTTCCAGAGTTAGCTAAATCAGGGGATCTGCCTTTTCTTTTTATGTACAGGGTTTTGGGTTTTTTTCTTTGCATTTGTTTTTTTGTTTGTTTTGTTTTGTTTTTTTTTTTGTTTTTTTTTAATTATTTGATTTGTAATCAAATAATCTCTTTTGACAAATTGCCTTCACTTTTAGATCTTTTTGCCATTCTTTATGAAGGCATTCTTTCCCCTCAGGAGCATTTGAGGCTCACTTTATAGATTATCAGTATTCTACAGTTGGGGCCCAATCAATTTCTGGTTCCCCTAAACTACTGAGTTAAATTTAGTAATTTGATGTTGAGTGGCCCTTGACTGTGCGGAGCCCAGGTCACGTGTGGTCACCCCAGGCTTCTGATGACTTTGAAACAAGCTGAATAAGACAATAAAACTCAGAATCCACCCCAAATTGTATTCTTTACTTTGTAGATCAAGATTTTCTGTTTGCTAGACAGAAATTATTTTCATTTGTAATGTTTTTGAATCTAAGTTTTCGTTCTAGAGTATTTGGCTGGGTGTCCCCCGAAAGGCTGGCCCTAAGCGCAGGCTCTCACTCCCGTGCCCCCGGCTGGTGGTGCCGTCACCACTGTCTTCGTCACCAGCCCGTGCTCAGGGGTGTTGTGAATACTTTGACTAGCGTGTGCTGCCATCCCTCTACCTCTACTTCCTGTTTCTCTTATTTAGATTATTACATCAGTATTGACATCCCAGTTCTGAAAATCAGACCGCCAGGTATCAGGTATGCCCACCAAGCCTTACTCACCATCAAGTTGCTTTTCCTCAAAGTTCATCTTCTCTCCCATATCCTTTTCATTTTGGATCAACACACAGGGTATAACTTTTGAAAGACAGCCACACTCTAAGCTTTCATTTTGGTTCTTTTGAGGTCTTAGTGCTTTCATGGTTTTCTCCTGATCCTTCATCTGAAGCCAGGTGTTTCTAGAACTGTGTTTAGAAAGACCTATTTTATGTGCAGTGACTTGAGGCCACCGTCCCTTCGGCTCTTGCTGGTCTGGAGGCCTGCCTTCCCTTCACCACGGACGGCCTGCACCGCTGGCACCTCACGCACAAGCAGCCTACATTCCGCAGAGCTAGGGGGATAAGAGCATTCGTTGGGGGGAAAGGTAGTTTTTTTGTTTTTGTTTTTTTGTTTGTTTTTGTTTTTTAAGATTGAGGATTCTCTCAGCTATCAGATTTAGAACTAAGAGGAATAATCATTATTTAAATGCTACAAAAGTCCCTACGCAGAGCTGAGAGTCCCCAAATTCAGTGATAGAAAAGTAGACTTTTAAATTGCTTTTTCATTTAACCATTACAATTTTTTTATATATCGAATGCAATGACGATGCTTTTCCATGAAACGCCATTTCACTGTTTCGGATATAGTCAACTCTTGATTTTGGTGGCTGTCTTAGGGGCCGCTATCCAGTTTGTGGATTGCCCAGACCCTACTTTTCTTCTCCCATTTTTGTCCATTATGTGCTTTGAAAATAAAGAGGAGAAGAAAAGAAAAAGACCCAGTTCTGACAGTTTGGCCTCTCGTTGGCTTTTCTGATTGGGAGATTCGGTGGGGAAAGGTGTTGAAAGTTTTAATTTAGACTGACTTTGTAAGAGTGCTGTCTTGTCTGTGCGTGCTCTGCCTGCCGTGACCGTGAACAGGTGCGTGTTCTATGTGGCTCCTCACAGACCCATGACAGGGATCCACATGTTTTCCTCATGTTTTCCCTGGTGTATTTTTTAGGCGCTTCTCCTAGGTTCTGAGCATGGATGTAATGACGAAGGTAGATTAGCAATGTTTGGAGGAGGGCGGGGAGAGGGTGAGAAGGACTTTTGTACAGGCTTCATATTTGTCCAGTTTCTTTCTCCCTTGCTCTTGACATCCTTGTAATTGCTTTCAGTTCTTCTCACAGTTTCACTGACTGAGTGCAGAATATGAAAGGTGGAGGAGGAGGGGCTTTAAGACGGTATCAGGCCCCTGTGGCCCCTGAAGGAGTTAGGGCAGGTGCAAGTAAACATGGCCGATCAGAGGAGGGGTCTGCAGTCCAGCAGTGACACGGCGGGCAGTGCACCCTCGCTGGAGTGGTTCTGAAGCTCATTGGGCAGAGATTAAGTTCCAATTTGTACTTCCTATAAAGTCAGGAAACTGTACTTTCTTTAGTTGAGGAGCTTTGGATAATGCTGATAATTTTATCTTCCTGTGTAGAAGAGAATGCGATTGGACCGTGAATATTGTAGCCATGTCTGTGATCAGGCATTCAGATTCTGGTGCTGCTAGTTAACAGTTTGATGGCATTGAGCTTTCTGTGACTCTTTCTCCATCTGTGACACGGAGTACGAGGAGCAGTACCTGTGTCATACAGTTGCTGAGACATCAGTGAGATAACGTGTGTGGAAGTGTGCAGAGTGTACCTGACAAGTCCAAGTCTGTGTTAAGTCTCCTGTAGGTATTACTTAGTATTATTTGTGTAATTAACATGTAGGGAAAGACACATAAAACACTATGTGAAGTGATTTAGAAAGCTTTTCGGATAAGCCAAGATCTGCATGGCAGAGTTGAGATTTTATGTACATTATTTAAATAGCTTTTATTTTGAGAACTTTTTCTGTGAAATTAATGGTAGTTGCCATTACTTAGCGATAGGATATTCATTTTTGAAACCCATGCAAACAGTTCCTTCGCTGATGGCAAGTCCAGTTAGAATAAACAGATGAGTGTGCATGGCTGAGGCAGACTTCCCCGTGCCCCCTGTCGGCTCACTGGGAGCGCGCTTGTCCTAACCTGGGTACCTCCGCCCCCGGCCCGCCCGCCTGGGCGGCGGGGGCTCTGTCTGCTGCATTGAGGGTCGGCGTGTCCACATGGCCACCTCTGGGGACCAAGCACTGACAACAGCACTGTGCTTCCTGGGCTTCCCTAGAAGGCGCTTGCTGGGCTGCAGGACAACACTGGGTGGCGGAGTGGCCTCCATGCCACCCCTGGTATCCCCTCGCCCCGTGTGTGTCGGGGCCACTTTCCCAACAGTGTCAGCTTTCAGGGAGGAGAAGTTCCCTCTTTCTGCCTTGAGACTCTCAGAGAAGGGAGTTTCCACTTCAAGTGAATTCTTTCTCCATTTTGATTTTCCCTTTCCCCACTTTCTGCTCATAAATATAAAATGCATGCGGTCCCATCACCCAGCCCTGCCTGCCCTCAGCCGAGTGCACTGTCCTTCCCAGCGAGGCTCAGGCTCCGGAGAAGCAGGGGCCAATGGGGCTGGGCGGCAGGCGGGGCCGGGGGTGTGGATGGGCTTCTCCAGGTTTGGAAGGTTCTGAACTACATTGACTGAAAATCCAAAAAACCAAGGTTGGAAAACACAGCGTTAGCGGATTGTGGGGAATGGTGGCCCCTGAGCACAAAACAGCAGATAGTCAGAAATTCCTCAGTGTCGGGCATGGGAATGACCTTTTTTCTTGTGAATAATGAAAAGCCGGCGTACCTGCCACATTTAGGCATTGCTTAGGGTGATACCCCGTAAGGTCTGTGTTCTTGAGATACCCTCGCCTTAGAAAATAAGCGTGAAAGGTAGGAAGACAGAACCCTGGCAGTTAAAACTGCCTTCTGGATAATCCACAAACGAGGTCCTTCATAGACAGACAATCAAGAGTTGACTGTATCTGTCAGTGTTCCTCGCCCTGCGTGTCAGGTGCTAGGAGCCAGGGCCGTGCGCGCAGGGAGGTGCAGCGCCATGAAGGAGGGGGCAGGAGAGATAGTCTGCATGGTCCAGATACCGTGTTTTTGTTGTTGTGTTCTTCCATTTATAAGCTATCCATTTCTCCTGAAGCATTTGACAGTCTCATTAATGAGTTGCTACCTAAAACATTAACATGAAATAATGTAAACATGAAGTACAGGTTTTAGAATGGAATCATGCTGAGTAATTTTTAATATACTTGAAAAAATGCAGAATCTTCATGGAATGTTGCTTGTTATAATCTTTTTGTTCATACATTACCAGTGTGTAGAATCTGAAGGGTAACTTACTTTCATAAGTGGATAGTGGACTTCCTAACTGCTAAGGAGACT
Organism: Panthera leo; assembly: GCF_018350215.1. NCBI lineage: Eukaryota > Metazoa > Chordata > Mammalia > Carnivora > Felidae > Panthera > Panthera leo. Next base: position 1,541,497 of record NC_056691.1, read on the forward strand.
ATTAATAATCTGTTACTATCTCATGTCAACTGCAATACAGTATTACTTTACGCTCCTATGATGCTTTACAAATTCCAAATTGAAATACTTCAGTATGTTTATAAAACAGTCTTGAAAATTTAAATCTGTTAAGTAACATAAAAAGTCTCTGTGTTCAGATAGTGCTAGGTCACTGTAAGGAAATAGCAGGTGTGCGTAGGGAGCATTTGGTGGAGGGGTGTCCACGCTAACCGTGGAGAGCTGTAGTCAGAAATGGTGAGAATCGGGTTCTGCAGTGTTCTTACTCCATAGAAATCATTCTTTTCCATTTAAAGATTGAGAACCTCGACCCCCGAGGCATTCAGCTGTCAGCTCTCTTCATGAGTGGTGTGGACATGGCCCTGTTTGCAAACGACGCGTGTGGCCAGCCGGTGCCCTGGGAGCACTGCTGCCCTTGGATGTATTTTGATGGGAAGCTCTTCCAGTCCAAACTCCTCAAAGCCAGCCGGGAAAAGACCCCACTCATCGACCTCTGTGATGGTCAGGTCAGTCTCAGGAATGCCGGCCAGCGGGGGTTGGCGGGTGGGGAGAAGCCTCCGGCCACCTCGGCGGGATGGGAGGAGTGCTTGCAGGCTGGTGAGCTGGGCTGTCTGCACAGGTTGCAGGCGCACACGTGATGTGCTGCACTCGCCTGGACCTCGCTCCCGGGAGGGCCTACAGGCCTGGGTTCCTACCGGCCCCGGCCACATCTTTGTCAGCCACTCAGTACGCTTCCTTGTTTAATGTGTGTTTCTGTTGGAAGTCCTCTTGATGAATACGTATTGTATTGTTAAATTACTCACCTTATACATGTGGTCAGCAGCGCTGGAACAGCCCAAACAAAGCACATGGGACACACGCGGTGTCTCCACAGGGCACATCTCACGACCTGGCACTTAGGGACATGAGCCAGCACTCGGCACTGTGCTTGGGCCCATTTCAAACAGAATCACCCACAGAAATGTGAAAACTATGGCACTAAGTGGATGGTGAACAGGACACTTGTTTCCAGTGTAAAGTCTGAAACAAGCGGTGCCCCCTCTGCATGAGGCCTCGGGCACGATTGTGGGTTACAAGTACATTTCAGCAAGCGGCTGGGTCCACGGACGTGGAGTCATGAATAGCGAGGACCGAGCGCATTAGTTGGAAGTCCTGGTCTGAGCAGAAGGTGCGGTCCACCATCAGACCGTCTTGTTCTCTTGCAGTCGCCTCAGGCTTCTGACGGCACGTTCTGCCCGAGCTGCCATGACCCTCGGGTCAGGCTCAGCATAAGCACAGATTTGTGGGGTGAGCAGGTTTTCAGATTCTCTGGTTAAGGATCGGTGTTGCTACTTGAATTTATGTATTTATTAACAAAAGACACTGCAGGTGAATGTCGTACAGGCTCTTTCACAGTGGATCTGATGCCCACTAGCTGTGTTGTCCGCATCCTTGGGAGCGATGTTATTCACTGTGATGTGATCCCCTCAGTCGGCCTCCCGCCCCCTGTCAGCACGGTCGCTGGGCCTTGGTGCCCTTTCTGCCGCACGGGGCCCACAGCTGGCCGAGTGCTCGGTCGGTGGGCATTGTCTGCGCTGCAGTGGGACCTTTCTGGACTCAGCTGTTGGCTTCCAGAACCAAAACCACTCTTTCAGTTAGTACCTTCGGTAGTGAATGGTCCTCACCTGGAGATCAGCTGAAAGCTGTGGCTTAAGTTGATGTTGTGTCTGTGGGAATGATGTAATGGAAGCAGGCGGTATGTGTGCGTTGATTGCATTTTCGGTGTGCTTGCCGACCGCACTCAGTGTGGCTGCACAGACCGTGACTGACTCACGGGAAGAGAGCACATGCATCCTGGCAGCTGGTGGGTCTCACTTCTTTCCTGTCCATTTCGATTCGAGCAAAACTCTGTGAACCGAGTTTTCACGTGTCGGCACTTGACTTGCAGGCCGAGCAAGCCGCCAAGGTGGAGAAGATGCGGCAGAGCATTCTGGAAGGGCTGAACCTCTCCCGGCAGAGCCACCCGCTTCCCTTTCCGCCGCCCACGGCGCTGCCTTTCTACCCTGCCTCCGTGTACCCCCGGCACTTCGGGCCGGTCCCCCCGGCTCAGGGCCGCGGGCGGGGCTTTGCAGGTGAGTGCACAGGCGACGTCGGGAGGGACCGTGGGGTGGTGGGGACGGATGCGCCGTGTCATGCTGTGCTGGGACCTCGTTCATGGTCAGGCTCATGACGAAGTTTGCAGTGTCAGCTCCTCACCATAGACAAACGCAGACCCCCGGAGAGATGCGGGTAAGGGAGAGAGGGAAATACGAAGGCTGTTGCAGAGACTGGATTTTACGATTGGTCGGCACAGCTGAAAACTCAGCTTGTGTTTGTGGTTTACGGTTTGCTCACCTGTGGGGTCAGAGGAGGCCTCTTCACTAAGGCCACCCCCTGCCCCCGGGGATGGTTCAGCCAATGGTATGGGAACAGCAGGTGAAGGAGATGGGGTCGTTCTGCCCAGAGGCCCACCGGTGGCTCCCCTAGAACCTGCTCCTCACAGCTTCTCCGTCTCTCTCCACCCGGGTCCCACAGGAGTCTGTGGCTTTGGAGGCCCCTATGGGGACACTGTAGCGACAGGCGCTTACCGTGCCTTCCGAGTGGCAACAGCAGCGGGACACTGCGGAGCCTTCTCAGGCGGGGACAGCAGCAGGACTAGCAAGTCGCAGGGCGGTAATTATGCCAGCACGCCTTCTCCTAGAGCTTCGCCGCCCCGCCTGGCCCCCCTCCGCGTCCTCCCCGCCAGGCCCGCTCCCGGCCCCGGCCGCCCCCAGGTCTCTGCCTTCCAGTGGGACGGGCGGGTGTCCACGCAGCCCTTGAGCCCGGCCCCAGCGCCGCCTCCCCGAAGGAGCAGGCTGCCCTACAGGGCTCGTTGGCGGGCTCCTTCCCCGACGACGGAGGTCCCGAGGCCATAGCAGTTCCTGGCATGGAAACTGACCGCAGCTTGTTTTGTAGGCAACGTTTTTGAGAAAGATCTAATAACACATACATAAATGAGCTTATTTTAAATTCCCTTTGCTTCTCTTCTTGTACGTATTGGTTTTACAAGGGAGAAAAAAGACTTAACATTTAGTTTTGAAATAATGTCTTGTGATTTTGCTGTAATTAAAGCCTGTGACTTGTAGTTTTGTCACACGTCCTGTATTTTGGGACCGCAGAGCCAGACGTGGCCATCAGGTCCACACCACAGGGCTGTTCAGATACATTTGTGAGTAACTTTAGGGTACACAGGCTTTCTATCCTTTCCAGGAATGTTCTTCCAGCTCTGTTCCTTGGGGTTGGCGGGAGACCTCTTTTGCAGCAGTAAGATGCACAGGCTAGCACAGCCCCCAGAGGGGCTCTGGGGACGTCTCCCCCTGCACCGGCCCCGCATGCCCTCTCCTGCCTCCCACTGGCTCTTGCAGCTTCCAGGGCGCTTTTCTTCCTGCCCACGCCATGCAGCGTGCAGTGACGCCTGCTCTCTGCTTCACCATCGGCTTCAGCTCCTTGCACCCCTTGCCTGGACACTCACGTCAGCGTGCAGTTGGGATAAACCTATGGGTAGGGTGGTGGCTCTAGACATTGTAGGGTCAGAAGTGGTTTTGTAGGCTGAAATGACCAGAGGAACTGCTTTGTTACTTCCCCCAGACTGGGTCTGGAGCTCAGCTCTGCTCTGTCCAGTGTAGTAGCCACCGGCCACTGTGGCTCTTGAGCACTTGACCTTGCTATAAAATACACGCCCAGTTTTAGATCTAATATGGAAAAAAGATTGCAAAATAATTAGTAGTTTTTATATTGATTACATGTTGAAATAATACTATTTTGGATATATTGGGTTAAATAAAACAAATTATCAAAACCTATTTTATCTGTTTTTGTATTATTTCATTGTGGCTACTAGGAACGTAAGGCTTGTAGATTTGGATGTTGGGCAGCGCTGTCTGGCAGCTAGAATGGTCATGGTGAACACCTGAATGATGGAGACTTAATTATAGTCCATTCCATCTGCCAGAAGATAGGAAGCTTGAGGTTCTATTCTGTTTGGGTTTTATCAGAAGTTTTGCTATCAGTTACATATTTGAGAATTTTCTTAGTTAAGTCAGAAATCCTTAGAATATGCAGGCTGTTGGTGGTTAATAGAAGTTACTGATACAGTGGTGTTGGTGACCCCACTGATTTAATTTAATTTAATTTAATTTAACAATAAGAAATAACAGCCACATTTACTGGTTAACTTCTGTAATGTTTGGTTAAGGCAGGAAACTTGGAAGCAGTTCCCCAAAGAGAAAACATGGAGTTTGCAGGTATCCATGTTGGTAGGGGAGGAGGCTGGCTGTGAGCGCCCAGTGGCCATGCTTTATTGAACTGTTGCAGCCAGAAAGCCTTGCACATTTTGCATTTTAAACTCAGATCAGCTGTTGTGGGTTCTCTGAGTGGCCAACACTTTTGTCTGACTTTCAGGTGTATTTTTAACAACAGTTAAAACCCATAAACAATATGTACATAGATACTTTATGTAATAAATAAGAAGTCTTCACAAAACTTCAGAGAAGGGGGCTTTATATGAAATATAAACCACAATGAAAACAAATTGCTCGCTTGTTTTCTTTTTGCTGTTTTTAATTCTCTGATTGTCAAGATGTATTTTGTCTATTTTTCGTGCAGGAATCCAACCTATACCTTCTCAGGGAGGGAAGCTAGAAATAGCCGGCACCGTGGTTGGCCACTGGGCTGGGAGCAGACGGGGCCGTGGAGGCCGTGGGCCTTTCCCCCTACAGGTAGTTTCTGTTGGAGGACCAGCAAGAGGGTAAGTTCTGAACAGTGAAAACATGTTTGTGTTAGTTAGAAAATAGCCTCTTACTTATTTTAGTCATGAGTTTATTAGAAACATTTTTTCATCATTAGATACATTCCTTAATGTCATTGTGGTTATGTAGGATTCCATTGTATACAGCATTATGTAACTAAGCCATTATTAAATAGTTACCCACACATTCAATTAACAATTTTTTAATATTTAAAAAAGTAGCATTTTGAAGTATATTATTTTTCAAATTGAATGCACTGGATAGGGACCAAAAAACTCAGATTGATTTCTTGGAATCTTGAAATAAGTCCACGATGTGACCATGATTTATTTAATAGACCGGTGCTTTCTACAGCGTGGGATCGGCATCATTTTAAATGTTCCAGCTGCCTCAACAGATTCAAGCCTGTGTGCTTTTGTCCTCTTTTATCCGTTCAGGCGTCCGAGGGGAGTTATTTCCACCCCGGTGATCAGAACGTTTGGAAGAGGCGGACGGTACTACGGCAGAGGCTATAAAAACCAGGGTGTGATTCAGGTAATCCATGGGGCAGCGGTGCCTCACTCCGGGCTGGTGGCTCAGTGCCTGCGTCCAGAAAGGTCTGCCGGGGCCTCTCTGTAGCTGTCGAGCGCAAGGCAGACACAGCGGTGGCGTCACCTGCTCGCCGGCTGTGACTCCTCAGCCCACGGCGGCCGGCGTCGTGGGTGCTGAAGAGTATGGTCGCCTGGTCACTGCTAACTGGGGAGTATTCTGGGGCTGTTAGCGGCAGTTATGTTCTAAAATGTTATTTAGGTAAATAGCAGTCAGGATTTAAGAAGAAAACTGACGTCTTTTTCTCCTCCTGGACTGTCTTGACTAGCACTTCGCTGAAAGGCTGAGCCTGTGAGGAGACAAAATCACGTACCCATCTTCATGACCGAGCTGGAGTTTCCTCCCACTTTGGATAGACCATGTTGGGACATGGATCCTGATGAATTTCCCCTTGAGAAGGATCTTTTAGAAATGCCAGGCAGCCTTACTGCTGTGTTTGAAGTTTCATCAAAGTGTGCATTTCTTCCCGTGCTGTGCATGCAAATGTTCCAGCTCTCCCTTGGCTCCCACATTAGTAGCCCACGTGTGGAAATGTATTGGCCTGCCTTTACCAGGTGATCTCACCACCTTGGGAACTTCTGTGTTGATGAAATACATCTAGTGAGTCAGGTACAAGGGCAGCCCCCTCTGCAGTGTAGCATGCCCCAGGATGGGGCATGTGCTTGGCTCACTTTGCCCTCCTCAGGCTCACCTTGACCTTCCTCTGCCTTCTGAGCCCTTTTAAGCTGAAGGCACTGAGCCTCTGAACGGGTTTATAAGGTGGGGGGGAATGCACCCATGCTGTGCTCCAGCCCGGAGCCCATCCTGTACAGACAGCCCCTCGTGGAGCCATCACCCCTACTGATTAAGGGGGCCTTTCACATAAAACACAGACACCGGAACCACACAAGACAACTGGGTGGCCTGGCCTCTTTCTTGTTCCCGTGGGGAGCTCACCTTCTTTTATTTTGCTGCATCTTTAAAGTCCCTGAGTCCACTGGCTCCCCTCCCCCATGCCTGTCTCCTTTGCTTTGCGTGTGGAAGGACAGACAACACCGCCTTTTGCGCCCAAACGCCCAGACTTTCTTCATCTTGTCGAGCGTGTGCTGAGCGGCTGCCCCCCTATGACCTGACCTTGTCTTTCTTGCATCCTGGTGGTGGGTCTGGGCACTGAGCCAGACTCTGCACCGGTCTGCGCCTGTGGCAGGACTGAGGTGGACCTGTGTGCTTTTGTCAGGGGCACGAGTGTCTGCTTCTGCACATTGGGACCCTTCGATGTGTCACAGGCTGGATCCCTTCATTCGCTGGAGATTGCCAAAGGAAGATAGTCTTGTTGCGTGATTTCTTTTTCGTTATTTCTTGGGGTGTTTTTATAAAGAGATGCTTCCCATTGGCTCCCATTTGGTACCTGAGTATTACAGTGCTTGCAGGACAGATACCTTGCTGCCCTTGGCCACAGGCCCTTTGCGTGGCCTCTGGTCTGTGGTGGCTTTCTCTCTGGGCATCGCCCGGCCCAGCAGAACCACCACATTTCTCTCGATTCCTTGGTCTCTTTAGTGGGAGATGGCATTTGAAAACCACCGTCTGGGCACCCTGAGTGCTGGAGGGCCAGTGACTGTTCCTAGTGTTCTCTGAGCACAGATCTGGACGTGCAGTCCTGGTCTTCATGCATGAACACACGACATGCGAGCTTTTTATTGTCTTTTTCTTTAAAGATAAAATCCTCATAAATTCACACTGACGTTTCCAATTTAAACTGAGGGCTTTTACTTACATCTCTGATGTTACATCTACATGTCCTTTCCTCATGCTGAATCACTGTTTCTGGGCTTCTCTGTGAACAGGGCTAGAGGAGATACGTGTACTCGCGTGCACCAGGCACCCAGACCCGCACGTGCTTGTGCTGCTGCACGCTCTTGTGTACCACACGCACAGGGGAATACGCATGTGGATGCCGCTGTTTTTATCTCAAGAATTTAGAGCGACTCTTCTGAATCAAATTGAAGACTTCAGGAATTTGATTTAAACTTTACTGTTCGTGTCCATGTCTATTATCTTCCACCCTGAGAACCGGGGCTCGTTAAGTTAGAGTCAGAGTGCCCCTGGCTGGCCCTTGGCTTCGTCCACGGGCAGTCACGGTGTTGACACACTCACCCTGTTCTCCCCCCAGCTCTCGTTGTGACAGTAGCCGTGCGGTTATCCGCTGCATTGTCCCAGCGTGCAGCCTCCACCCACCACCCCACCCACGCCTCATTGGCCTGGCCTCTGTGGACCCGCGTCCCCTGCCCGCCGGCCTTGTCCCTCCAGGCTCTCCTCAGGGGACTCCACAGGCGGGACGTTCAGAAGCACTTTGCTTTCCTAACAGTTGAAAGTGGTGGCTCATACCTCCTTCTCATGCGTCTCACGTATATTGTCATTTTCTTCTGTCATAAGCTTTGTGTCAAAGAACGCTAATAATTGAATTGTCTTTCCCTCAGAAGACATTCGCGGTTTTGGCCTAAATGCCCAAATTGTTTTTGTTTCTCTGCCAAGGTTTCGTGATGCACCCCGCTGCTGGTCATCCTGGGCCGGTGCACTCAGCACACAACGTGTTCTTTCTAAACACAGTTTCATATCTTGTCTTACATCAGAAGCTTTTCTTGAATTACTGGGTTTTCATTTCTGTTGTTCTCCCTTGCTTTGATTTCATCTCTGGTGGTTCCTGTTGAGCTAGTCTTGTGTCTGTCGCCAGTGTTTGGCACATTCTTGACTCCCTTTGACGTCTTCTTCTTTTGAGATAGAACTCACCTACTATGCAGCTCACCTGCTTAGAAAGTACAGTGCGGCCTGTCCTCACTGTCATGCAGGGACACCGCCAATTCCAGAACGTTCATCACCCAAGAAGAAACCCCTTACTCAGTTGCAGCCACGTCCCAGCCCCCGGCGGCCACGGATCTGTTTTGCCGTGTATGGACTTGCTCTGTGCCTGTCATGGATGCGCACCTGTCGTCGCGCCACCGGCCCTTGGGTCCTCGGGATTGCTGTGAGGGCTCCACTGAGGGCGAGGCTCACTTTTTCCATTTACCATTTGCTGGGCATTCAGGTGGTTTGCACGTTTTTGGTTATGAGTAATGCTGCTGTGAACATACATACATAGGTTCGGGTTTTCCTCCAGCTTTACTGAGATGTAATCAATATATACCATCATGTTAGTTCTGGGTGCAGCATAGTGATTTGTATTTGTACGCATTGCAAGATGATCACCACGGGAAGTCTCGTTAACGTGCATCTCCTCAAATGGTTACAAAAACTTATTTTCTTGTGACGAGAACCTTTGAGGTCTCTCAGCAACTTGCAGATATGCAACAGAGTATTGTTAACTACAGTGGTTGTGTTCAGGTGTTTGTGTGGACATACGTTTTCATTCCTCTTGGGTACATACCTGGGAGTGAATTCCTGGGTCCTTGTGTATCCTCAGAAAAACAATTCTGAGTTACTTTTTTGTGTTGGCACCCTGGAGATCCTGCTTCAGGCGTTTTGTGTAGCGGCCGGTGGGCTTTTCCCTCCGAGACTGAGGGCTTAGAGGTGTGAGCAAGTACTTGAAATCTTCAGTGTTATTTCCCCCTGCTTTGTCCTCTTATATATTTTAATTTTTCTCAGGATTCCAAGAAAATGGCAGTAGTGTTGACTTGGGGGAGGGTTTACATGCATATTTCCGAACTCTGGGATTGAGCACTGAAGTGAGAAGACCTGTGGGAATGGAGCCCAGAGGGGAACAAACGCAGGGACCACTGGTGTGAGACAAGGCGTCCCCAAGGCGAGGGTAACACATATCTCCAGCCCCACTTGGCTGAGCAGAGAGGGCCTTTATTCGTAACCAGGCAAAAACGCTGGTTCTCAGCAGGGAGGACTAGAGGCACCCGACACCCTGCCATCTGGGGTTGAAAGGCAGCTTTCCTGTTCTGGGTCTCAGTTTCTTCACTGAAAAATGACCACATAAGGGTGAGACCGTTAAGGTTTCCCTCAGCACTGAGTCCGCCTCCAGCAGTGGTTCTCAGCCCTGGGATGTTGGCCCCAAGGGCCACTGGCTTTGGGGACATTGTTGATCATCATAGCTCAGTGTGCAAGTGCTTCTGGTGTCTTCTGGGGAGAGGCCAGTGATGCCCACCACTCTGCAACACACAAGACGGCCCGTGACAGAATTACCAGGTCTACAATGTCGAGGTGCCAGGCTGAGAAACCCACGGTCTAAGATGTAAACAGCTGAAAGATCTCGGGCTGTCTTCCTCGTCTCTTACCGAGAGGTCTTGTCTTTCACTCCAAAAGTTCATTTTTTCTAGAATTACTTTTAAGTTTGTTAAGAGGAGCAGGGAGACCTGTTCAGAAGAGATAGGTCACAAACACACCTGGCGATTATCAGCTTAGACTTGTTTCTTGTTGGGTTGTCCAGAGAGGACTTAGGTTTGCTTCCGTTTTCTAGTAGAAATGGGCCTCCCACTGCCCGCGACAGGTGGATGTGTAAGTTGTTGGTGGACACGTAGTGAGGATGGTGGTTTGTAATTTCAGAGAGGACGTATCGAGGAGCGGTGTTAGCATAGATGATTTGGTGCTGTCCAGAAGGATTAGGTAGACCTCTTCAAGTGGGGTCTACTGCAAGGTCAGGATATTAACTACAGAGAAGTGGAGGGAAGGGGCCCCAGGACGAACCTGCTGAGACCAGCTTTTGCCAGCTGCAGGTCAGTCAGAAGCAAAAGAGAGTGTGTTAGAGTATAGAGTATAGACTAGAGCACACAGACCATAGAGAATATGTAGACTGTTCAGGTTATGGAGAGTATAGAGTACACAGACCATAGAGAGTATGGAGTATAGAGAGTGTGTAGACTGTGGACTCCGGAGAGTATAGATGACAGTACAGAGCACACAGACCGTAGAGAGTATGGGGCATAGAGAGTATATAGACTGGACCACGGAGGGTATAGACCATAGTACAGAGTACACAGACTGTGGAGAGCATGGGGCCTAGAGAGTATGTAGACTCTGGATTACAGAGAGTATAGACTAGAGTACACAGACCATAGAGAGTATGGGGCGTAGAAGGTATGTAGACTATGGACTACGAGAGTATAGATGAGAGTACAGAGTACACAGACCATAGAGAGAGTATGTAGACTGTGGACTATGGAGAGTACAGACCAGAGTACAGAGTACACAGACTGTGGAGAGTATGTAGACTGTACATAGACTGTGGAAAGTATAGAGTGTAGACAGTATAGAGATTAGAATGTATACACTAGAGTATGTAGAGGATGCAAACTATAGACTATAGAGTACATAGGTGATACTAGAGAGAGAGAGAATATATATTACACAGATTACAGAGAATGTGGATTCAAGTATGGAGTACAGAGAGAATACAGACTATCAAATATATACAGTATATAGCCTATAAAGTATATACACAGGTTGTGAAAAATACAGACTGGAGCGTATAGAGGTATAGAGAGTGTAGAGTAATGGACTGTACAGACCACAGAGGATTAAGAGAAGGTATAGAGCAGAGAGCAGAAAGCGTGAGGAACACACCCATGCAGTGTACTGTGCTGTTGAACCTGAAGCACAGGCCTCCATAGGCGTCCCTTCTCCCACTGTGTATCACAGCTGCCTTATTGCTTGTTATCCTTGATTTTGACCAGGGCAAGCCTCCTTATGCTGCTTCAGCAGAAGAAGTGGCCAAAGAACTGAAGTCAAGATCCGGGGAATCCAAGTCGTCTGCCGTGTCTTCGGATGGGTCCCTGGCTGAAAACGGAGCGGTGGCTGAGGAGAAGCCTGCTCCCCAGATGAACGGGAGCGCGGGCGATGCCAGGGCCCCCAGCCACTCGGAAAGTGCCTTGAACAATGACTCTAAGACGTGCAATACAAATCCTCACTTAAATGCACTAAGTACAGACAGTGCTTGCCGCAGAGCTGATGCTCTGGAGGCTGCTGTCTTAAAGAAAGAAGAGTAAACTTATTTTTTATAGAGGGTGAAGGATGCTGGAAGGGTAGGATTCAGGAATATCTGGAGAGAAAGAGAGCCTACAGTTATGTACATTTTTTCCTTTCCGTAAGAGAAAAATGAGGACTTTGGAAATTCGGATCCCTCTTTGATATCAGAGATTTAAACAACACATTTTTAGTTTTAACCAGTTGTAGTCAAAATGCTACAATAAAACAAAAAGAGAGAAAGAAAATGAAGAGCATTTGACTCCCACACTTAAAATGAAGTACACACAAAGTTTAAACTGGTTATGACAAAAGCCTATAGTTGTGTTTCTTGAACTATAAAGAAAACAAATTTTGGCAGTCTTTAAGTATATATAGCTTAAAATATCATTTTTAGCATTTGGCACCATATGTATGCCATTATCTTTGATTTTGCATTACTGTTCACAAGGAAGCTTTGTCTAAGGCTTTGATTTTATGATTATGAAAGAAATAAGGCACACCACGGTTTTTCTTTCTTACTTAAATCTCATCACTGTTGATGTGGTTCTTTTGTGTTAAAAAAAAAAGTGCAACTATCAAAACTAAAAAATTATAGAGTAATATTGCCGTTCTGCTGATTTTAAATATGCAGTACATCATACTTACTTTACAAGCAAGTTAAATGGAGATAAAGTTGAAATCATAGAAGATGCAAATGACCTTTCAAAATCAACACAATGTGTTCTGAAACTTTTCGTGACTTAATACCATGCATCTGTGATCAATGAACTATGTGGTTTTGAATCGGATGTAGACCATTAGTGCTACTACTTGAGCTAACCTTCTGCATGGTTCATAATTTTTAAAGTGTGTAGTTAATATTATGCATGTTATTGTCCTTCCATTCTTACCAGTATGTGCCCATTTGCAAAACAAAATGCTAATAATCAGTAATAGTCCTATAAAAGATGTTAACTCTGTTTAGTCACTGACTGATCTTGCTCTAACCTTAAAATTTTGTGATTATTGACCTCTGTTGCATTTATTCTAAAACCCCCCCAAAATTATCTAGCTGTTTCAAATATCAACATTACCCTGGTGTATTCACTGCTGTATGCATTATTGTTCTTTGTTGCTGTTTTATGCCTTCATATTAGCAAAATATGAAATTCTGTGAAAAACAAAAAAAAAAAAATCCCTTTGATCTTAAAAAAAAAAAAAAACAAAAAAAACAACCCCCCCTTCTGTAGCAGGAAACAAATTGCTTGTTCTTGAGAACTTTCCCATCAAGAATTTAGTAGAAGCAGGTATACTTATATCATTTTGATGTTTTTGTTAATGTTTCCAAACAATGTACTTTGAAATCAGAATCACTTCTTATTCGTTTTCATATAATTCTCCTGATGCTCTTCATCACACATTAGTGATCAGAAATGAGATGTAATTCCCCAATCCCTGCCCGCAAGACCTGAGTAGGATCTTACTGTAAGTTGAAGGGAGTTCTGCCCTAACTCATGGATTGTGCAAGAATGAACTGCTGTTGGGTCTGACTGATTGTAGGTGGGTTGTGGCGTGGTGTATCGAAGGCTATTGAATGCAACTTACAATGCTTAATAAAAATCTTTATTCTTTTAGTATAAAGTACGGTGTCGCTTTTAAAGTTCTTGTAGCAACAGAGGTTACTGAGACTTAATTCAAGTTGGGACCGCTACCGCAGGCACCAGGCCTTCTCGGTGCGAGGACGAGGTCTGGGGATCCTGACTTTGAGTCCACGCGTGTGTCGGGGGCGAGGGGCAGTGGGGGAGTGGACTTACATAATTAAAAAGCTCAACAGCTGCCTGAGAGCTCGCTAGAGTGAGTGCAATTCAAAACTGTTGTGCGAGGGGGTTACGGTCTCCAGCCCGAAGGGACTCGCGCTGTCATCCTCGTCCCCATGCTGGGAAGCGGGGCTGAACGTGGAGAAAGAAGCCCAAGGAAGAAACGCACCAGATCCCGATAGAAGCACGTGTATTACTGTCCCTATTGACCAGACCCACCCTTCATTGTGGTTTTCTCCGTGTGCACCTCGCGCCCTTGGGCCCACCACCCTCCAGGGCCGACCCTGCGGGGGCCACACGACTCTGACCGCCTGCAGCTGTGGCGTCCCTAGGGTCGCACAGCCGGCAGCAATGGGGACAAGCCCCGCCGCGGGGCTTAGAGAAACGGGACAGAAATACACCTCCCCAGTCTGAGGAGCTGGGCGCTTCCGGTCTATACAAGGGGAGGGACACAGCCGCGACTGTTTCCGGCCCCAGCTTCAGGCGGGTTGGGGCGGGGCCGTGAGCGCTTCCGGCCTCTGCGCGGGGCGGGAAAAGGACGTGTGCGCTTCCGGCTTCTGTGCGGGGCGGGGCCGCGAGTTGCTTCCGGCCTGTGCGCTGGACGGCGCAGAGCGGTGCCGTGAGAGCTTCCGGATTCTGCGCGGTTCGGGAAAAGGTCGTAGACGCTTCCGGCTTGTGCGAGAGGCGGGGCCGTTTCCGGCCTGTGCTTAGAACGGGGCGGGGCCGTGGCCCGCTTCCGGCTTGTGCGCGGGGCGGGGCCGTGAGTGCTTCCGGCTTGTGCTTGGGACAGCTCGGGGCGGAGCAGCGAGCCCTTCCGGCCTCCTCGCCACCTGCGCTGGCAGTGCGTGCGCACCGTCCACGCCCCGCGGCGGTCCGCGTCGCTCGCCCCGCCGCTGGTCGAGCATTCTGGTTCACCGTTTTTTGTTTTCTTTTGTGAAAGAGCTCTTACGGATCTCGTGTGTTTCAAACGTAGTATGTCTATTGTAGAGTTTCAAACACTGCCGGTGCACAGAAAGGACAGAAAACCCCTAGTGATGTACGCATACGGACACACCTGTTCACACCTGGTCCTTGTGCCCCCGCCGGCCTAGCGCGGATGGAGCCCGCGCACCTGCCGTTCAGGGCCGCAGGGGCCGCGCCTGCATGGCATTCACGTTTCGGGGCGCAGGACAGGTGTGTACAAGCAAGGCCGTATCAGGTAAGAACACGGGAAATAAAACAGGGAGGGGACTGGGGGGACGGGGGTCTGCAGGGCGAGGCTGGTCTCAGGAAGCAGTGTATAGAGAGAACCCACCAACGAGGGGAGAAGGGTGCTGCTGGCCCCTGGAAGGTGGCTTAGCCCTCAGCATTGGGCCAGTGTCACAGGAAAATGGGCATCCCTCCTTGTCATCTGTCTCCTCCCAGGCCTGTGGGCAGGCATGAGGACACGAGCTCCTTCCTGATGCACTCCCTGCAGGAGCGGTTCTCCCCTCCAGCGATCTTATTCTCCCGCTGATTCTTTGGAGAATGCCTGTTTACTGTCCTTTCCCCTTTACTGCTTACCCTCACCTGGCAGAGTGAGCTCTGCACAGGTTGCTTCCCCCCAGCCCCAGGACTCTTGGCTGCTGGGCCTCCGCTCCTGTCCCTACCACAGCCCGGGGGGGGGGGCAGGGGCCTCACGGACCCACAGATGGGCCAAAGCAGGCTCTGTACTAGGTGCTTCACCCTGTGCTGTGGGCTGGACTGTGCAGGTGAGGTCTTGGAGACTCCATGAGGGGCCACCTGGGGGCTGGCTGGAAATTACTCAGGCAGAGCGCTAGCCACTTAAGGGTGGTGTCTGGGATGGCCTTGGCCTGGTGTGCCCAGAAGGCACCAGCAGCTCATGTGGCAAACAGCTGGAGGCATAGGAGCAGACCCCCCCAGACCTCGTCACACCATGTCCCCTCCTGGCCATTGTGCATATCCATCTCTTCAGACATGACTGACCCCAGCATGGGTTCTATAAGTGTTACCCTGGTGTTGGTTTTCCCAGAGTGGCCCGTTTGTCTTGTCTTGTTCTGGTGTTTTGTTAATAGCACCCTTAATGTAAATTATATGGTTATTTGGCAGAGGGGCTTTGGTCTACAAACTCATTGTTTCAAAACATCACAGGGCCATCCTCAAGATAGTCAACAGAAGGGCACTCTCATAGCTATCAGAAAAACCCAGAAGGCTCCCAAAGTTCCCATGGGCCACTGTTCATTTCTGGGTTCTGGATCAGGTCTCCCAAGGGCCTGCTCTTAGAACTCTCTTGACATTCACCAGATTGCTTCACACATCCAGCCTTGAACTAGTATCTCCTGTCTGTCATCTCTGCCATATGAACTCCTTGGAGGTGGGACGCGTCTACCTGGTTCACAGCTTTAAAACCTACACTAGTTGTGCACCAACACATTGGACAACCTAGATGAAGTGGACAAACCCACACACACACAACCCATAACCCGCCCAAACTGAATTACAAAGAAACAGGACATCTTAATATACCTGTAATTATTACAGAGAGTGAGTCAATAATCAAAAGCCTCCCAAAAAGAAAAGCCCATGACCAGATGGCTGGTGAATTTTACCACACATTTAGGGAAAAATTAACAGCAATCCTTAAATTCTTCCCAAATGTTGAAGAGGAGGGAATGCTTCCTGACACTCTCTGAAGCCAGCATTGCCCTGATACCAAAGCCAGACAAAGACTCTACAAGAAGACTACAAAACAGGGGTACCTGGCTGGCTCAGTTGGTAGAACATGTGACTTTTGATCTCAGGGTCATGAATTTGAGCCCCACATTAGGTGTGGAGCCTACATTAAAAAAAACAACAAAAAAGGAAAACTGCAAAACAGTATCCCTCATGAACCTTGATGCAAAATTCTCAGCAAAATTCCGGGAAACTAAATTCACCAGTGTGTTAAAAAGATTCTACACCTTGATGAAATGGAGTTTGTTCCTGAAATGCAAGGATGGTTCGGTCTCAAAATCAATCAGGGTGAGACATCACACCAACAAAGGGGGAAAAGCCCACAGGATCATCTCAACTGATGCAGAAAAAGCATTTGATAAAATTCAACATGTTTTCATAATAAAAATCCTCCATAGGGGGGCACCTGGGTGGTTCAGTAAGTTAAGCGTCTGGTTCTTGATTTCAGCCCAGGCCATGATCTCACAGTTGGTAAGTATGAGCCCCAAGTCTGGCTCTGTGCTGGCAGGGCACAGCCTGCTTGGGATTCTCTCTCTGCCTTCTCTCTTAGCACCTCCTCCACTTGCATGCCCACTCCCTGTCTCAAAATTCAAGAAATTAGAAATAGAAACTTTTTCAGCATAGTAAATGCCACAGATGAAAAGCCCAAAGCAAACATACTTAATGGTGAAAAGATTAAAATATATATATACCACAAACACATGCACAAAACCCAAAACAACTTTTCCCCTGAGATCAGAAAGGAGAAAGATGCCACTGCCACTTTCACCCCTTCTACTCAACACAGTATTGGAAGTTCTAGCAGGAGCAACCAGACATACCTGCGTAAACAAGCAAATAGCATCCAAATTAGGAAGAAGTAAAATTATCTCTGTTCATACATAACAAGATGTTATATAAAATCAAAAAGACTTAGGAACTCCACAAAATACTGTCAGAACTAGTAAATTCAAAGTTGTAAAACTAATCCTGTAAAGTTGCAGGATAACTAAATAAACACTAAAAAATTAGTTTTGTTTCCAAACACTAAAAATAAACAATCTCAAAAGGAAATCAGGAACACAATTCCATTTACAATAACATTAAAAAAACCCAAAAACCTAGGGGTAAGTTTAACCAAGGAGATAAAAGACTTGTATGCTGAAAACTGTAAGACATTGCTGAAAGCAATTAAAGAAGACAAATAAGTGGAAATATCCCATGTTCATGGATCAGAATATTAATATTGTTAAGATGGCAGTACTACCCAAAATGATCTACAGATTCAATGAAATCCCTGTCAAAATTATCATAGTCCCTTTTGCAGAAGTGAAGAAGCCAGTTCTCAAATTCATAAAGAGTTGTAAGGGGCCTGGAAGAACCAAAACAGTCCTGAAAAAGAAGTGCAAATTTCGAGTTTCACCCTTCCTGATTCTGAAACTTACTACAAAGCTACAGAAACCAACACAGTATGGTATAAGGTTAGACATACAGACCAATGAAAGACAATAAGAAGCCCAGAAATAACCCCTTGCCCACATGGTCAAATGATTTTGACAAGGGTGCCATGATCACTCAATGAGGAAAGGACAGTGCTTTCAACAAATGGTGCTGGGAAGACTCCATGTCCACCTGCAAAAGCATGACATTGACCCTTACCCCAACTCAAAAATTAACTTAAAGTGGATCAAAAGCCTAAACCTAAACCTATAAAAATCTTGGAAGGAAACACAGGATGAAATCTTCATGACATTGGATTTGGCAATGGTTTTTTGGATGTGACATCAAAATGCAAGGGCAACAAAAGAAAACAAAATAGATGAACCTGACTTCTTCAAAATTACAACCATCTGTGCATCGAACATTTGCAAATCACCAATCTGATAAGAGATTAGTATCCAGAATATATAAAGAACTCCTATAATTCAACAACAAGAAAACCCAACCCAAATCAAAATAGGAAAGGGCTCAAATAGACATTTATCCAAAGAAGATGTACAGATGGCCAATAAACTCATGAGAAGATCCCCAACATCATCAGTCATTAGGGAAATGCAGATCAAAACCACAGTGACCAGAGTTTCAATGGAACCAAATTTTTGCCATCAAAAACTAGCATATTGAGAAATTAAGAATTTTTACTTCAAAAAAAAAAAAAACCCACAATGAGATATCACTTCATCCACTTTAGGACAGCTATCATCAACACATGTACACACACACACACATACATACAGAAAATAACAAGTGTTGGCGAGGATGTGGAGAAACTGGGACGCTTGTGCACTGTTGGTGGGAATATAAAATGGTGCAGCAGCTGTGGAAAACGGCATGGTTCTTAAAAATGTTAAAAATAGAATTATCATATGATTCACCAATCTCACTTCTGGGTATACACACAAAAGAAGTAAAAGCAGGGACACGAACAGATATTTGCACACCCACATTCATAGCAACATTATTCACAACATCCAAAACGTGGGAACAACCCAAGTGTCCTTCAACAATGAATGGAGAAATTAAACATGGATTATAAACACAATGAAATAATAGTCTTAAAAAGGAAGGGAACTCTCACATGTTACAACATGGATGAACCTCGAAGACCTGATGCCAGGTGAAGTAAGCCAGTCACAAGAAGGCAAATACTGTAGGATTCCACTTACTTATCCGAGTTCCCTACAGTGGTCAAGTTCATAGAGACAGGAAGTAGCTGGTGGGTGCCTGGGCCTGGGGGAGTAGTGATGGGGGTTAGTGTTTACTGGTGGGACAGTGAAAAACTTGGCGGAAGTGCGTGATGGAGGCTGCAAACAGTGTGAACTTACTTCATGCCACATAACTGTACACTCAGAAATGGTCAAAACGGTACGTTTCATCTTGTGTATGTTACC
This sequence comes from Panthera leo, assembly GCF_018350215.1. Classification (NCBI taxonomy): domain Eukaryota; kingdom Metazoa; phylum Chordata; class Mammalia; order Carnivora; family Felidae; genus Panthera; species Panthera leo. The sequence goes on from NC_056691.1 coordinate 1,560,229, forward strand.
ACAATTAAAAGAAAAGGCTGCGCTAGCGTTCAGTATATTTTGTCGAGAGGGAGTGAATCAGCAGGTCCTGGAACGTGCTGTTTTTCCATTGGGCAATAAGGTGAATAATACGTGTCTCACGCTTGGGACTGGCTGGGGGATGCGGGGTGCATGCTGTGGCTGTGCTTCCTTGGAGCAGCAGGGTGGAGGGTGGGGGGCATGCTTCTGGGGAGCCCATCCTCTTACCCCAGCAGCATGCCTGGCCACTCGGGTGGGTGGTGGTCTTGATGCTTATACACAGACTCAGGAGTGGGGTGGACTCGGTGGGCATGGAGGCAAAGAGCAGACCATGTGAAAGGGCCAGAGCTCGGGGGACACCTCATTTCAAGGCCACTGCCCCTGCTTCCTGGGGCCTTGAGTCCAGCCCCTTGTGCTCCCCCTCCCTGTGTGACCTGGCCTGCTCCAGGCCTGTGTCCCCAGGGCGCCGTGGGGCGTGTGTCACTGTCCCCCTTGACAGCAAAAGGAGCTGCACAGGAGTTGGGACTGCTACCAAACTGCGAACACAGCAGGCGCTCAATGCACAATGAGTGAGGACTCAGAAAAGGAGGGCTTTCTGGGGGGTGAGAATGGGGAAGCCCAACAAAGGAGCATTTGGGACCCACGTGGGCCCTTACTTTCGTCTGGAGTTGGCCCACAGCGTCCGAACAGCCTGGACTAACAGGAAAGCATCTCTGTGGACACACGCAGAGGCCGTGGACACGTACAGACCAGGAGGGCAGGATGGCCAGGCGCCTGGGGGAGTCTGGGCTCCCAGCCCGCTCCTCCCCCTGGTCAGCCAGCTGCCTCCTCTGGGAGGCATTTCACTGCTTCCAGCCTGCGTTTTCTGGAGAATGGCAGGAGTCCCCCCCCCCCCCTCCCCAGGACTCCCATTGGTCCTGTATACCTGTCTGTGGAGCAGCAGTGCCGAAGTGTCCCTGCGAGTGCGGAGGGTGGAGTGGTCACCGCCTAGAGCTGATGCTGAGCGCGTCCCAGGCACTGCTGGAGTCTGTAGAGAACCAAGCACAGGGCATGGCACCTGGTCAGTGCTTGACACACACTGGTAACTACTGTCCTCGCAGACAAGGACGAGGAAGTGTTGGGTGAGGCCCTGCACCACAGTGGCCTCCAGAAGCTTCTGACCACACTGGACCACAAGTGGGTGGAGGTGGACACTGCGGGTTTGAGCATCCCAGTACTGCTGTAGGGGATGGTCACTCAGCAGGGCCCAGGCCAGCCGGACTTGCAGGCCGGGCACCGCTTATCTGAACTGACCCACACCAGGGTGTTGGTGGGGGACAGTGCTTCCCAGAGCCCTCCGCACCATCTCCGGGAGGAAGGACCCCAGAGGGGAAGGGCAACCACTGCAGTTCAGGTGGGAAGGACTTGAGGTCGAGCTTAGCGAGGTGGGGGCAGTGGCAGAGTGACCTTGTCCCTCTCCCCTCCCCCAGCTTCTTCTGGCTGGTGCCTCCCTGCTAAGGGGGGCGCACCTGCCGGGGCAGGAGGCCGGGGGCAGCTGGCACAGTAGGTTGGCCTCCAGAGGAGGGAGGACTTCAGATGCACTGCTGGCACGTGGGCCAGGTGCCCTGAGGGGCTGCAGGCCTCAGCTGGGCACCTGTCGGGGGTGCTGCTGTGAGGGGCCTGCACCTGGCTTTCCCTCCAGTCTGGCATTCTGTGCTTGAGGTGGCCAGCATCCCCCAGGAGGAGGCCCAGGGGAGGGAACACCTACTGGCCCCTCACTCCTCACTCCACAGCACGTGGATGCAGCTGGGAGCGGGCAGGAGAGGGTTGGTTTCCAGAAGGCGGGGAGGAAGGAGCCCTCAGAGCCAGCCCTTCCCCCACGCACCACAGACCCTGACCACTCAGGTGAGGCTGCAGGGCCCAGAGCAAGGCAGCGGCACTTCTGGCCCATCCCTCCAGCCCCTGCTGTCCTGAAGCCACCAGCAGGGCTCCATAATCCTGACTTGGACTGGAGGCCTGGGGGCTCCTTGGGGAGGGGGGGAGGGGCTCAAATTCTAGGTAATCACTCCCTTTACAGAGCTGACCTGTGCCAGCGTGCTCCTGGCTCCCCAGAAATCTGTCCTCTAGGGGCTCAGCAACAGGAGAGTCAAGGATCCTGTGTGGGAGGGCTAGCTGTTCCCAGGAATCAGGGGGAAAGGGAGCAGGAAGGAAGAAACAAGAGGAAACCCCAGCTGCCCCCTGTCCCTCTGCTGGTGGGGGTCCCTGACCACCTTCTCAGAGGAAGCCAGGCCTGCCTTCACCCAGAGGCTCCCACCTTTTCCCTGGAGGGTCCTCCTGCCCACTTTCTCCCCCAGAGTGATCCCCAGCCTACCTTCTCGCCCAGAGGGGTCCCTTTACCCTCCTTCACCCTGGCCCACCTTCTCTCCAGGAGGGGTCCCTTGGCCCACCTTCTCCCCGGCAGGTCCCCCCACCCTCCTCTTCCCCCAGAGGGGTCCCCCGGCTCACTGTTTCCCCAGCAGGTACTCCCCCCTCCCTCGGAGGGGTCCCCAGGCCCATCTTTTCTCCTGGAGGGGTCTCCCGGCCCACATCCCCGGCAGGTCCCCCTGCCCTCCTCTCCCCCAGAGAAGTCTCCCCCAGCCTCTTCCTACCCCGGAGAGATTCCCCCGGCCCACCTTCTCTCCAGGAGGGGTCCCCTGACCCACCTTCTCACGGCAGGTCTCCCCGCCCTCCTCTTACCCCAGAGGGGTCCACTGATCAACTGTTTCCCCGGCAGGTATCCCCCACTCCTCTTCCCCCAGAGGGGTCCCCCGGCCCACCGTTTCCCCGGCAGGGTCCCTCCGGCTCTCCTACTCCCCCAGAGGAGTCCCCCGGCCCACCTTCTCCCCGACAGATCCCCCCGGCCCTCCTCCTCCCCAGGAGGGAACCCCCCAGGCCCACCTTCTCCCCGCGGTCCCCGGCCCGCCTTCCCTCGGCGGGAGCGGCGGCCCAGGCCGGCGGGCGGAGGCGGCGCCACCCGGGGCGCTGACGTAGAGGCCGCTCGGCGGCCGGGGGTCCCTTCGGTGGGGCCGCGGCTCCCCGCCCGCCGCCCCCGCGCGTCCATTCCCTTTTGTGTCCCGCGCGCGGCCCGGCCCCGCGCACACTCGCGCCCTGCGCCCCGGGGCCGGCGGGCGGCTCCCGGCGCGGCCCTGCTCCGCGCGCCCCGCTTTGTGTGGACGCGCCGGCCGGGTGCGCGCGGGCTGTCGTGCGCCCCCGGCCCCGTCCCGGCCCCGGCCCGGCGCGGCCCCCCGCCCGGCCCGCCCGGCCCGCCCGGCCCCGACCCGGAGCGCAGCGCGGGCCGAGGGCGGGCGGGCGGCGCGCGAACATGGCGACGGTGCCCGTGTACTGCGTGTGCCGGCTCCCCTACGACGTTACCCGCTTCATGATCGAGTGCGACGCCTGCAAGGACTGGTTCCACGGCAGGTGAGCGCGCGGCCCGCGGGCCCGGCCCGGCCCCCCGGCGCCCCGGCCCCCGGCCCCCGGCCCGCCCGGCCCCCCGGCCCGGTGCGCGCCCGCCCGCCGCAGGCCCCCGCCGCTGCCGCCGCCGCCGCCGCCGCCGCCCGCCGGCCGCGCGCCCTTTTGTGCCCGGGGCGGGGGCCGGGCGGGCAGGCGCCCCTCGCGCGGCGCACAAAGCGGGCCCGGGGGCCGGGGGACCGGGGAGTTGGGGCGCCGCGGGCCGGGCCGCTGACAGCGGGGCCGCGGGGAGGCCGGCTCCAGGCCCAGGCCCGGCCCGCCGCCTCCCCCGCGAAGTTGCAGGAACTTTCCCCGCGCGGGCCCCGGAGAGGCGCGAGCGGCGGCCCGGACGCCGGCGGCCCCGGCCAGGGGTGGGGGGTGGGGGGCGTCTGGCGCGCCCACCCTCCGCCGCAGCCCCCGAGCCCCCTGACCCCGGCCGGCGCCCCCTAACCCCCCGCGGGGGTGGGTGACAGGACGGCGTCGGTGCGGGTGGGGGTGTCGCGGCTTTGCCGCCTCCTCTCGGGGGCCGGCGTGGTGCCCCGTTTCCCCCTTCTCCGCTCCCGACGGGGACGCCCCCCCCTCCCCCGGGGCCGGACTTGACCTTATGCTCTCTGGGGGACGTGGGGTGGGGGGAGGTAAAGCTGGGCCTTTGCCCCGGGCTGTGACCTGGCCCTGCGCCTAGTTTTCAAAGCGAGGCCCCTTCCCACCCAGAAGTAGATGGGGAGGAGGAAGAGATGGTGATTGCGGTGTCCGAACTGCTCCAACAGGTTCTCACGTGTTTGGGCCTGGGCAGGACCGCGGTTGCCCTCCTGGATACCGCCTCAGACCCACCAGGAGCAGGGCAGGGGGCACGGGGGGGCGGGGAGTGTGTGGTGGCGGCTGGTCCCTGATCCCCCAGAGAGGAGAACCTCCCGCTCATTTTAAGGGTGGATGTTGGGGAGCCAGGCAGCCGGATGTGACAGGACCTGCTCAGGTTGGTCAGCGCCCGGCCAGGGTCCCAGCCCAGTGCCTGTGACAGGGACCCCAGTGAGGAGGGGGCGGGACTCTACTGGCCAGGGACACCACTGAAATCCCCTGGGCCTCCGGGGCTGCCTTCCTGTGGATGCCCAGGGCAGCAGAGCCCCTGCCCCGGGGTGCAAACACTGGACTCCCCAGAACGGTGTGTGTGTTGCTGCTATGCACACCCACCAACTGGCATCCTCTGCAAGTTCATGGCCGGACCAAGGGTGAGAGCTGCCATCTGATCCTTCAGGGCTCCTCAGTTCCAGACATGCTGAGAAGCTGACCCTGAGCGCCCTGGATGTGGAGGGCACTCTCTCTCCTCCCCCGCCCCACCCAGGGCCTGCTGAGCTCCCTGGGTGCCCAGGCTTGGGGAAGGCCTGGAAGGACCTTTGGCTGCCCAGGGGCCAAAGGTCGGGAAGGAGGAAGGCAGGCCAGTTCTGAGCTAGGCTCTGAGATGGCGGGGGGGGGGGGGAACCCTAGGAGTGAGGGGCAGGCAGGGGAGAAGCTGAGGGCTGGCATCCTGGTGGGTGGCATTTGCTGGACTGGCCAGGGCAGAGTTGGGGAGAGGGATGCATCCTGACACCTTAAAGGGGACATTTGGGGACATCTTCTCTCCTCATCGCCCATTTGTCTCTGGAGGTCCTTGATTTGACCCAACATGAGTACAGGTCCTTCCCTCAGCCCAGACTCCTCTCCACCCACACAGGGCGGCCCTGGCATCTGAAAGGGGCTCTGCTTTCCCTGCCGTGGGCACATTTTCTGTGCATGTGATCGAGGGCCCCTTGCAGGAGTGAGCCCTGAGCTGTAGCATTCCCAGGTGGCTCAGGGCAGGAGCCCGGATGGGGAATGTTAGGGTTGGGATGGGCCTCACAGCCCTGGGCACCCTTTCTCCCTGCCCCTGCACCGACCCCCTCGGCTTTAATGGGAAGGTGTGTGACATGAGCCCTGTGCTTCCCCACCCCCAGGTGCTTTGGGGCTGACCCAAGACTTTTCAGATCCAATGTGCCCTGTATCCTTGTTTACTTTGTATTCAACAGCTCATTTTTTAAAAGTTTGAATACTTTATAACTTTTTATTTTAGAGAATTTTAGACTTAAAGAGTTACAAAAATGGTTCAGTGTCTGTTCACCAGTCACACGGACTCCTCTGGAGTCAGCATCTCACCAGACCATGCTGCAAGAATGGAAACTGAGGCAGAAACACAGGGGCAGTGCTGTGAGCCATAGCACAGAGCTCAGCAGGTTTTTCCCCGTGCTGTCCCTTTTCTGCTCCAGGACCCCGCAGTGTATTTCACTCTCCTGTTACTTTCAGAAGGAAACCTCGTATCATTCCCTGAAATAGCGCATTAGTATAACTTGTCGTAGACGGTGCATGTAAAAATAAACATAACCGTTAAAATAACAGGTTCCAACTTGTCCCACCTGTGATCCGTCACGTCCCTCCTGAGCACCTTATTTTGGCGGGACTGGGAAGGGTCTCTGAGGTTGCACACGCTCACAGTGGCTCAGGATTTGCTGGGAGGACTCCAGCGGGGTTGGTGGGTGAAGATGTGGTTGGGGCGGCTGCATTTTAGGGGCAGAACCCTCTCCCGGTGTGTTTGCTCCCAAGCAGCCCTCTCTGCTGTGCTGGGCTGGAAGCACAGGCAGCCAGGAAAGCGGGAGCCCGTGTTGCACCCCATCTCCGGGGCTGGGGCACCTCGGCAGCCCAGCTGGCCTTCACCGCTGGCACCTCTGGTGGCTTTGCCTAGGGAGGGATGGAGCGTGTGGCCATCCGCCTTCCGGACTGTCTTGTCTGTGTGTCCAGTAGGGAGGGTGGCAACCCATGGGCACCGGGGGCCTTCCTCCTCAATTCAGGTGCCGCAGAGCCAGTGTCCTCCACCCCTACCCACAGGGAGGCGCGTGGCTGCCTGGGCCCGTCGCAGTAGGAGCCACCCAGCGTCTCACCTTGTCACCACCCTGGTGTGAGGAGTCTCTGTCTCTGGGCAGTAGGGAAGATTCTATTAAGGTATCAGACATTCTAGAGCTTCCTGGTGCCCTTCCAGTTGCCTGTTCTGTCGACTCCGAGGGGCTTTGGAGACATAATTGGTAAAGTTGATTTTAAGGAGCTCAAAAGCTGAAGGTGCAGTGCGAGTGCTTTGGTGACGGAAGTTGCACTGACTTCTCGGTAAATGTTTCTGGGCGTGCGTTCTTCATGGGGTGCTGTGCTGGCCGCAGAGGCTCCTGGGGTCACAAGGCAGATCCGTCTCCTCTTGCGGGGTTTCCTCGACCAAAGTCAGACCTGTAGGTGAGGAGATCCGTGCCACCCTGGGGGACCCTGTCCAGTCCCGAGGCAGCGCTGTGGGGGCAAGAGCGGGCGAGGAGTCCGCATCAGGGACAGCCAGGGGGTCTGTCTGTCCTGGAGGGGGAGCGGAGGAGTGGAGGGGAATGTGATGGGCTCCTCTGGCTGTCAGGGAGATGCGGGGGACAAGGGCAGGGCCTCACCACTTCCAGGTGAGGGGTGGTGGGCAGGTGGGGGTGGGGCTGCTGTGGGTTCTGGAGTGGGTCTCCTCGGATTCCTGCTTGTCCGTCTGTCTGACTGGGTTCCTCCTCGCAGGGTCCCTGTCTCTGTGCTCACCTCCCCGGGGCTGGTTGGCTCTTGTGAGCTCTTGCCATGCCCCCCCCTCCCACCCAGCCGTAAGCTTTTTGGGGCAGAGCCACACCTGGGGGTCCACGGCCTCCACGGGTGCCTGGTGACACTGAGCATGGCCAGCAGAACATGTGCGCGTGGAGGGAGAGGAGGGCCCGCCGGGCATCAAGCTTCAGCGTTGCAGCCTCTACAATTAAGTCCTTGATCTGGGGATTCCCAAGTACAGGGGAAGGGGCCATCCACGTGAAGATGGAGTCGCGGTGTGTTTGACACGGTTGGGGAGACGATTAATCGTCTTGGAACAAGAAATTCCCACTGTGTTGAGTTCAAGAACCCCAAGCAGGTGGGGGCAGTATGCTGCCAGCGTCTGGAGGGCAGAGCGGAGTCCCCGTCCCGCAGGCCTAAGGGGGTGACACGGAGTCGGGCTCACTGTAATGGCCAGAGTTCATCGGGGTCGGCGTTCATCGGGGTCGCTGGGATTCAGGCCCGGCCGCGGGTGGCCTGAGATCGGGCCAGGGTTTCGGGGGCTTGGTGTGGACCCAGCCCTCTCCCCCGAGACACCCTCTCTCCTGGGCCATCCCCTTGCCTCTGTGCACATAGCACCTGGCCATGTGGCAGGACTTTATTCCAAAAGAACGAGGGGACTGAGGGCGAGAGTTGGCCAGGAAATAACGTCCCTCGATGGAGTGTGCTGGGAGAGTGGAGCTCCTGAAAGTCCTGGTGTGGGGGAAGCCGGCCCCCCGGTTGGCTTCTGAACGGCTGCCGTGGCTACGGGGCTGACCCTCGCGCTGATCTCTATGGCGTCAGGGTTAGATCTCTGGTGGTTCCCACAGTGACCTGGCTGGTCGCTGGGCCGGCCACCTCGCCCTCTCCCTTCAAGCAGAGAGGGGACTCTGGGCTCCTCACACGCGGCAGGTGGACACGTTCGGCCTCAGTTACTCTGGCTCAAGGGCATGAACAAACCCCGGGCACCGGCGACCCCGTGCCTGTCGGTGGCTTCGCAGACACAGCAAGGGTGGAAACGCCTTTGCCAGCGGGAAGCCACTTGTGTCAGGTGGGGACGCTGGGCTCTGTGCTGTGCCCTCTGCATCTGGGCGTCTGCCCCACCGGGCCCGCTCAGAGCCGCGTCTCCGTCTCGGCCGCTCTCCCCCTTGCTCTGTCTTCTTTCCTGCCTGTCTTGGTCCTCAGCTTTTTGGTTTGGTGGTGGGTGACCCTAACCCCGCATTCTGGAATGGGGCTTGGCTCTGAGTCTGTTCACTTTCCCGCAAAGTGCTGGGTCATCTGCAGGAGAACAGAGTTCCGGCCAGTGATTGGCTTTGACCTCAGAGCGTAAGGACTGAAGGTCCTTGTGGTGTTTGTCCCGGCGAATGGAGAAACCAGACTTTTATCTTTTCTTAAAAGTTGGGAGTGAAATTTATATATGGTGGCAATAACTATTTTATTTATTATTTTATTATTTTATTTTATTTTTATTTTATTTTATTTTATTTTTAAGTGTTTATGTTGAGAGAGCGAGAGTAGGTGTGCATATGTTCGTGGGAGAAGGACAGAGAGAGACTGAAAGAGAGAGAGACAGAGAGAATCCCAAACAGGTTCTGGGCTGTTAGCACAAAGCCTGACATGGGGCTCGAACTCATGAACCGTGAGATCATGACCTGAGCCAAAATCAAGAGTCATACTCTGAACTGATTGAGCCACCTGGGCACCACAATAATTATTTTAAAGTGCACAGTTTGTGGCATTTAGTGCATTCAGAATAGTGTGCAATAGTCACTTCTGTGGTTCCCACACATTTTCATCACGTGAAAGGAGACTCTGAGCCCATCAAACAACAGCCCCCAGCCCCATATACCACCCCCCCCCCCCCCCCAGTCCTGGACAGCCATGTGTTTTCTGTGTCCTGATGGATGTAACTGTTCTGGACGTTTCTGATAAATGGGATCATACGATATGTAACTTTTGTGTGTGGCTTCCTCCACTCAGCAGAATGTCTTTGGGTCCATCCAGGCTGCGGCAGGTATCGGAACATGGTTTTTTTATGGCCGAATACTGCTCCATTGGGTGGACGTACCACATCTGTTTGTGCATTCACCTGCCTGCCCATTTGGGGTTTTCCCGCCCGTTTGTCAGTCGTGCCGCTATGAACGCTCGAGTACAAATATTTGTTTGAAGACCTGTTTTCATTTCTTTCGGGAATTGCCGTGTCATATGGTTATTCTGTGTTTAACTTTTTAACTAACCACAAGCTGTTTTCCACAGCGGCTGCACCATTTTACGTTCCCACCGCCAATGTGGGAGCCGTCTGATAGCACTTCATCTTCGCTAACACCTGTTATTTTCCACTTTTCAAATCATGGGTGTCCTAAGGGGTGTGAAGTAGGATCTCATTATTGCTTTGATATACATTTTCCTAAAGGCTGATGGCGTTGAAAGTGGTTAAGCCATCTTTGGAGCAATGTCTGTTGAAACACTTTGCACATATTTAAATTGGGTTATTTGTCCCTTTATTGTTGAATTGTGAGAGTGCTTTATATATTTTGGACACTTACCAGATACACAATTTGCCGATATTTTCCCCTTCTGTGGACTGTCTTTTCACTTTTGTGGTAACGTCCATTGACGCACAAAAGTTTTCGTCCTGATGACTTCCAATTTGACTTTCTCTTCTGTTGCTTGTGCTTTTGGTGTCATATCTACAAATCCACTGTCAAATCCAAGGTCATGAAGATCTGGCCCTTTGATTTCTTCTAAGAGTTTTAGAATTTTAGCTCTCATCTTTGGTTTTTGATTCAGTTATTTTTTAATATATGATTTGAGGTAGGGATCCAGCTGCATTGGTTTGCAAGTGACTGTCCGGTTGTCCCTGACCTATTGTTTAAAGGCTGTTCTTCCCCTACTGAACGTCTTGGTAACCTTGTTGAAAATCATTTGACCGTGTACGTGAGTGTTCATTTCTGGACTCTATTCCATTCCAGGGTCCGCCTGTCTCCCCTACACCACTGCCACGCTGTGTCAATGACTGTAGCTTTGTTGGAAGTTTTGAAACCAGAAATTGTGACACCTCCACCTTTTTCTTTTTAAGATGTTGTTTCAACTTTTCAGGGTTCCTTGCAATTCCGACTGAATTTAAGGATTGGCTTCTCCGTTTCTTCGGAAACTCCTGTTGGGATTTTGACGGGGATTGTGTTGAATCGAGATTGCTGGCCGTGGGTTGTACTGACGCCTGAACGGTATTCCGTTTGCTGATCCATGACCCCCAGACCAAAGTGCACCTCACTGGGGATGCCAGCTGACACCTGGAGCTCCTCCTGTAACTCTGCCACTTTGGCCATCATTTTTGCCTCCCCTTAGAAACCCCGTCAAGCCACAGCCTGGGTATGAATCTCGGGAAGCAGGGCTGAGCGGGAGGGCTGCGAGAACATGCTTCAGGGGAGTATTAGCACATCCCTGGGAGGCACAGGGCTGACACTGTCCAGGCCCCACCTCCCCATCCTCTGGGCTGACCCGCCAGCGGCTGGAGAGATGGCTCCCGCAGGAGTGACGGAGGCCTGGGGTCTTGCAGGATGACACTTGGCATCCTGGAAAAATCCAGAAACTGTTGCCTGATCCAGTGTGCCTCCCGGATGAACAGGGCTGGGGAGGGTGTGGGGTGGGGGTGGGGCTGAGAGCTCCCCAGACCTCTGGGGAGGCAGCGGTGTGGGGTCTGCTGGAGTCGAGCTGGGTCCGCACTAAACCTCCTGTCGGGAGCTTGCATCTAGTACACAGTGGGAGTCTCCCAGCGGCTGTTCCTGATGGAGGCTTGTGACAGTGGCATGCGGGAGGTGAGGGCGTTTCCTTCCACTTGCTGGGAGAGGACCACCCAGCCCCCTCTGCGCTGCAGCCAGTGAAAGCCAGTAGTAGTTTCGTGCCACAGGTAGCGAGGAGTTCCCGGACCTCAGGCACTGGTGGCTAGGTGCTGGGCGCTGCGGTGGCTCCTTGCCCGCCAAGCGGGGCAGCTGTCTAGTCGTCCGTGAGCACCTCAGGCAGCGCCAGGCACCCTCATGCTGGGGCACCCAGAGTGCCTGTGCGGGAGGGAAGGTTGGTGGGGAGGCGCCCTGGCATGTGGGCCGGGGGTGCGAGTTCCCACTTCATCCTCAACACAGTAGGATCAGGACGGAGCGGGATGTTCCCTGATGTACATCTGGTTCACCAGGTTCTGTCCCAGTGCTTCAGGCTGTGGGTGGAGGGGCAGGAGAGGGAGCCAGCTGCAGGGGCGTGGGGGTGGGGCAGGGGGATGGGGGCCCTGGAGGGAGGGGGACCCTGGGGGGGAGGGATGGGGGACCAATGGGGGAGGGAAAGGGAGAGCAGTGGGGCCACAGATGACAGAAGCTGTGTTTGGAGACTGAACAGTGGACCCGTCTGGGCCTGTCACCCTGCCTGAGCCTCGGTAAGGTCTGAGTTTCCCAGGCACTGCTCCTGCCCTGAGCTCCATCCAGGCTCTGGAGAGTGAAGAGTGAGCTGCTGTTTGGTCTCACGGCACTGTGTCAGGGTGACCCGTGGATCCTGGTCTGGATGCTCTAGATGCCCGTGGAACAGGCCTGGCCTGGTCCAGGTGTGGGTGGGACCTCTCCAGTGTCCCTGTCCCCGGCAGCCTGGGCCCCTGTCTGTGCAGGCGGCAGGTGTTTGTGTTTTGGTCCCAGGCCTAGGATGTGGAGGTGGACGCATGAGTGACCTGCCCTGGCCCGGGGGTGCCTGAGACAGAGGTGGGACCGCGTGTCTAGGGGCCCTGCCACATCTCTTCCCCTTCCCTGAGCCGCGGCTGGGCACGGTGCACCTGGCTCCCGCCCCAGAGGACAGGTACAGGTGCTTTCTGACTGACCTGGGGCAGTGGGGCGTCCGCTGGGCCCCCTCCCAGCCCTGCCGTGTCCTCTCCCTACTCCTCTCCCCAGACTGAAATTTCTGTGGGGCCCCCCAGGCGATGCCAGCAGTGACCAGCGGGGTTCCCCTCAGGGGTGGGTGAGGGACTGGCGGGAGCACGGTCCGCCCTGCTCCCTGCCCTCCTCCCTGCCCTGCCCGCTGCCCTGCCCGCTGCCCTGCCTGCTGCGTTTCCTCCATGGACACTGGGAGGTGGGCTGGTGGGATGGAGCGTGCCCTGTGGTCCCCACCGCAAGTGCCGAATGACAGCTGGGGAAAGGAGGCAGGCAGAGCTGGGGTCAGGCTGAGAGGAGACTTCCAGGTAACTGAAACCGACCCCAGACAGGACGCATCGGGGACAGCGTGGCACTGGGGCAGCATTGGCCGACCTGGGCTCTGAGCACGGGTGGAGCAGCACCCCCGGGCGCCCACTGGCAGGTTTGGGGCATGGCTTGGGGGGCACCGTGGTGCCCAGGGGCGGGGCGGGAGGCAGCTGAACTTCTGTGGGTGTATCTGCCATCATCAGGTGGGAGTCCCAGCTTCTGACTTTTCTCGTATTTATTACCGGGATAAGGGACAACTGCTTTTGTTTGCGCACGAATGGGTAGCGGGACGGATTTGCAAGTGGAGTGCTAGTGCCTGGTCTGTTCAGATGGAGAGCGAGTGAGAATTGGTCATGAAAAGCCCGTCTTCTCCCCGGACCCAGCCTGATTCCAACTTCTGGTGCGGAACTCGGGAGAGACTCCTGTCCGTGCAGCACTGTGTTTCACTGCCCCCCCCCCCCCCGACCCACCACCTCTCATGCCCTGTGACCTCCGGGCTGCGTCCCGTCTGTCTCCCACAGCTGGCCTCCTGGTTGGCTGTCAGCTCGCTTCTCAGCTTGAGCTCCCATTTTGTGCAGGGACTGTCCTGGCTCCTGTGGCTGCCGGTGGTGGGGCCCACTGTCCACCCTGCACCTGTGGGGTTTCCTAAGTAGCCGCGTGCTTTCGGACGACGTCAGAGAGAGCAGGTCGGGCCTGAGAAGTGAAATGAGAGGCTGCTTCCTCGGGTGGATGGGGGTGCCGTCCACGGCTGCCTCCTGCTCCGTAGGCCGCGGGCCTCCAGGGCTGCCAGAGGGTTACTGAATGTCCCCGTCCCCGCCCTTTTCGGGGCTGGTGTGAGGTCAGGCAATGTGCTTTTTTTCCCCCCTGTAAACTTTTTATTTTACACTTGTTTTAGGTTTACAGAAGAATTGCAGACACGGCAGCATTTGTGCATGCCCCTGACTCAGTTTCCATGACCGTCAGCACCTCATGTCACTGCCGTGCCCTGGTCACAGCTCCCTGGGCAGCGACCTCTGTCCTTGTCCTCCCACCGTCCAATCTCCTCGGCCCCCTGTTCCCAAGCTGGCTTCTCAGACTGACCCCTCTATGCTGTGATCCTGACACCAAAGACTCTTTATGGCTGGTGCACCATCGAGGAGCCACGCCTCACCTCCCCCTGCTGTGCACTCCCCGCCCCCCCTGCTCCCGGAGGGCAGCCTGACCACGGCAGTCCGTGGGGCACTGGCTTCCCTTGGCCCTGATCACAAGGGCGCAGGGTCCTGATGCTTCCCCTTCAGGGGTTCTTCCAGTTCCCAAACTTGTTGTGGGGTTTCGATCTGCTGTTTGGAAAAGAAGGATGTAATTAGACTGGTCTACGGACTGTCCTGTCCTCGGAGAAGCCAACCAAGAGAGCAGCCTGGACCTCAGGCTCTGCCTCTGGGCAGGTGTGTGAGTAGGGGGGCCCCAAGCCCCTCTTTCCCACAGCCTCTTCTTTCAGCCAGTGGTGTTTCTAGATCCTGGGGCGTCCTTGCGAAGGGCCCGAGCCCTTGGTTGGTGTTGACCTCGGGGAAGGGCCCCTGAGCCCATGTGGGGCGGGAGGAGGCAGCTGGATGCCTGTCCAGGTTATCTGGCCAGAGCCCCCTACGCAGGGCCTCTGTGTGACCCAGGGACCTGGCCGCCTCCCAGAGGCCCCTTTGTGGGTCAGGAGCCAGGGTTGCCAGCCTCCTCTGGAGCTGGCGGCCGCCAGAGGCCCGAGGGGGAGGGGTGACGGGGCCAGCCGGATGTCTCCCTCTGGCCACTCTGGGACTGGGGTTCACTTTCCAGCTCCTGTGGGGTCCCTGCCCCCGTTGTGCGGGAGGGTGCTTGCCGTGGGGAGCGTGCAGCCACCACCCGCAGGGCGCACTGCTAGTTAGCAGTGGAAAAGCCTCTTGCAGAGATAGCCCACGCCACTTGGCAGCCTGCCCTTCTTACCTTCCTCAGCGAGAGAATCCTTGAGGCCTTCCCGGAAGTGTGCTGTCTGGGGTGGAAGTCACCCCAGGAGTGCGTGCAGGAGTGCGTGCTCCTGCCTCTGTGCTCGCTGGGGGTCCATCCGTGTGAGTTCGCCAGGTCCAGTGCGCCCTGCGCAGTGAGGGCTGCGGTTCTCGGAAGCGCTCGGGGTGCCAGGCGGGGTCCCCGATTACGGGGACGACACTGATGCTTAGTGTTCCAAGCACACCACTAGGCTGCAGGTGGCCAAGCCCAGCCAGTGCCCCTCTCTGAGCTCACAGCCCTCAGGCCATGCTAGCTGCTGCTGCTGTATGTCTGGAGGTCTGGTTCGGAGTCCCTGCTCCAGGCCCCACACCCCGCTGTCGTGGCCCCTGGGGGTCTGGGGCAAGGCCCTCCAGGTTTCCATATCCTAATCTTTGCATTTCTTGGCATTTATGGTTTAAAAAAACTGGCAAAGAACAGATCTGAGAATGTTCCAGCAGGACAGGACCTCGTGGTACACCAGTCTCTGTTCCTTCCAGAGACACAGCCCTGGGAACCACACACCTTGCACCAGGCCACCGCACACACCCTCCAGGCTGATGCCCTCAGGGGTGCAGTGGGTGGGGACTGAGGACAGGCCTCACCTCCCTCGGTCTAGAGTCATATTTCTGTTAATATGACCTTGACTGCTTTTGCTGTCTGGTCAAACTTGTCTTCCCAGCCACCTTGTGGGTCTCTGAGAGGTTACGAGAGGGAAGGTTGCAATTCCCAGAGATTCCGACAGGGGCACTGGCTCTACATCTGCACACAATTGGTTTCCCTAGAAACTGCTGGAGTAGACTCCAAAACCTGCTTCTGACTTTTAAAGGGACCATGCCCTTTATCTGGAGGATCTGTTGCAAATCCAGTGGAACGGGTTTCGGAGTGCGTACAGAGAGGTTGTGAATGTTCCTTTAATCTGTCAAGAACCCTAGACTCTTAGGCAATGAGGTACACACACACACACACACACACACAGAGTCATCAGCAGTGATGGTCACCGGGAAATGTTTATGCCGCCAGCCAGGAATAAAAGCAGGATTCAGGCTTGCCTACATAGTGTGATAAATATGCCAACGCGCTAAACGGGTTAAGAGAGTTTTCTTCCTGCTGCTTTTTTATACTTTTCTGCACTTCCCAACTTGTTTTCTAGGATCATAATATTGCTTCTTTTTTTTTTTTTAACTTATTTTTTAATGTTTTTTTATTTTTGAGAGAGAGACAGAGCATGAACAGGGGAGGGGCAGAGAGAGAGGGAGACACAGAATCTGAAGCAGGCTCCAGGCTCTGAGCTGTCGGCACAGAACCCAACACAGGGCTCGAACTCAGGAACCATGAGATCATGACCTGAGCCCAAGTTGGACGCTTAACTGACTGAACTGACTGAACCACCCAGACGCCCCATAACATTGCTTCTTCTAATCTGAGATAAAGTACGTGGGAGTAAGATTGCCAGAGGCTAGAGACCATTCTGCCCTGGCCCATTTCACAGGCTTTGTGGAGTCTGGGTTTGAGGGTTTCCCCACCGCACTCTCACTCTCTCCCGGACCCCGACTCTGGGGTGTCTCTGCCCCTCTGGCACCCCCCACTGCTGACGTGACCCCCGGGGCCTGCAGCCCCCAGGGCCCTGCCCAATTTGAGTCCCTCCTGTGAGGGGACCTGAGGGCACATGCCACCGCGTTGGGGGACAGCAGGCTCCCTCTGTCAGGTCCTGACACTTCTATCCTGCCGGCCAGCAGCTCCACTTGAGGGAAGACATGCAGGTTTCGAGGCCTATGGGGATGTGACCCGAGAGGGGCCGTTGGGCAGCGCCTGCGGATACGAGCCTCGCCAGACAGGTGGAGGGCATGGCCAGCGTGGTCTCGGTCGGTTCCAGTCCGGGAAGCTGACGCTGCTGTGCAGCTGGGGGTCCTCCTGCTCGGAGTTTTAAATCAGCCCTTGCATGTCCCATGTTGTCTGTGGGCCAGGAGGAGAGTGACCTAAGGTCAGAGTAGGAGGAGCTTTTCAGTTGGACCTATTTCATCTTTATTTCTATAAATAAACATGAACATCTATTCACGTTTATTTATCTTGAGAGAGAGTGTGAGTGGAGGAGGGGCAGGGAGAGAGGGAGACCCAGATTCGGAAGCAGGCTCCAGGCTCTGAGCTGTCGCACAGAGCCCGACGCGGGGCTCGAACTCACTAAGCACGGGATCATGACCTGAGCCCAAGTCGGATGCTGAACCTACCGAGCCGCCCTGGTGCCCCTGCGGTTACTTGTTTCCCAGCATCCGTCTTCTTGGGTGAGCTGCCCCCCGAGCTTTCTGTCAGGAAGAGCTGCTCCTGTCCTGTTTTTTGGGTCTGGGGTCTTTGCTGAGGCAGCTCCAGGGAAGAAGCCGAGGAAAAGGCAGAACCCGGTATGGAGTGGTGGTTTTGACTTTG
The DNA here is from genome assembly GCF_018350215.1 of Panthera leo. Taxonomy (NCBI): domain Eukaryota; kingdom Metazoa; phylum Chordata; class Mammalia; order Carnivora; family Felidae; genus Panthera; species Panthera leo. Next base: position 1,576,944 of record NC_056691.1, read on the forward strand.
AACAGCTGTGAGCGGGTAGAAGTCATGGCAGGCCCCCTTGTTTCTGTCCTCATCCCATGCCAGGAGGGGACTCATGGGGGAGGTCTAGGGCTGACTGCCACGAACCAGGGCCAGACCCACCTCGAGATGCCACCTTGCTCAGGACCCCTGGCCCTGCGCAGGGTGGAGCCTGGGCCGGGGAGGGCAGTGGTGTGACGGCTGGGAGGGAGAGCAGAGGCTGCCAGCCCCGGGGAGCCATTTGCGGGCGTGTGGGTGGGGGTGGGGGACTTGCAGGGCCAACGGAGACGGGGCTCGGCCCCTCCTGTGTGTGTTTGGGGTGCTGGAGGTGCTCAAGTGTGTTGGAACCTGCTGGGAGAGTTCCGTGCCGTCCCGCCCCATGAGGGCCCTGGCGCGTCCTCCTGGGGGACTAGAACCTGTCCGCAGGCAGCATTCAGGTTGTCCTGCTGTGGAGACATCCGTCCCCTACCTTGCTGGGCTCCTTCTGTGCCCTTTCCATGCAGTGTGGGAAGCCTCCATATAGCCCCGCTTGGGGGGTTTGAAGAATGCTATATTCCTGGCCCTCGGTGTTTGCACTTTTCCAAGCCCCTTCCCTCCCGGGGACAGCATCTCGCCTGGCACCCTCGGCCTCTAGACACCCAGAGCGAGCTCAGTGGACTGGCTGGTGACCACTCCCCAGGGGCCCAGAGGTCCCGATGCCCTCAGGGGAGGCGGGGGGGCCTGACCCAAGAGGGCGCAGCTCTGGGAACCCCGCTTTCACTCACAGGTGAAAGCCAGTCCCCATGAAAGTGGCCGTGCTCTGCATTCCCAAAACTTGGAGACTTGGCTCCCAGCCCCCCAGAAAGGCCATGGAGGAGGCACTGGGTGCTTGCAGGCCGAGCTGCCAAGCCCACCCTGAAGCGGCTGGGCCATGCTGGTCCTGGCACCTCTTGGCCGTGACAAGGCCCAGGACGCTGGGCCTGCGGCCAGGGTGGGTCCCCAGCTGGGGAGGTGGGCTTCCTCGTCATCTAGCACAGGGGCCCCAATGGTGGCCCACTGGCCTCTCGAGGAAGCTGCAGCAGGTGCACCGTGGGGGTGTTTGGGCAGCACGGCCACCCGGAGCCCCGGAGGGGGGCACGGGGCAGCGTTCCCCATGCAGGGAGCTTGTAGTCACCACCAGCTGACACGGGCAGGCATTTCCCTGAGAGGCCGCATTCAGTGCTGTCCTGTGTCCTTGCCCTGCCCCCACAGCACTGGGGGTCTGACACGAGCCCCCACCTTTCCTGTGGGTTCGCACCTGCATCCTTGGAAACGGTTTTTATTATGTGTGCTCTTTGTAAGCGGTTTCATTCGTACCCGTTTTGTAGTGGGTTCGTCCCTCAGCACAGGCCTCAGTGAACTGACCCTGTTGGACACCCTCAGATGTTGTGGGTCCTCGGGGTGAGGCCCCCTGGGAGGACAGGCATCCCCGCGCCCTGCAGGGGCTCCTAACGGTAGGGCGGGCTTGCGCTCAGGCCTGCCTTTTATGTCCAGGGCCAGTGACGGGAGGGTCAGGTAGCCCTGGTCTGGCTGGAGCGTGGCGGTGCCTGAAGGCACCCGTGAAGGCCCTTCCGCAGCCCTGGGTCAGCCCCTCCACTCCCACGGTCCAAGAAGCGTGCCCCAGTGGGACGGAGGCAGGCCCAGGCTAATTGCAGCTGGGGTGGGGAGCGGGCGGCCAGTAAGGGGAGCAGGAAGCGCCCTGCTCTGTGTTTGAGCACCGCTAGACCACCAGGCACCTGACTGCTGGCCATGATCTCTGGGTTCCCGGGCCCTGGGCCTGCGGAGGCACGGAAGGCCGCAGCTGGGGCGGGTGGGCCCAGTCTTCCTTCAGTGTGTTGATTTGGTAAAGATCAGCCAACTCTGGACGTAAAAAAGTCAGTGTTGCAGATTGCTTGGCCCTTCCAAGGGGCGGTTGTGTGCGGCTGGAGGGTCTGCCCGGCCCCGAGAATCAGCGACTTGCAGCCGGTCCTGCCCGGCGTGTGCTTCTGGGTGCTGAGCGGGCCGTGTCCCCGTCCACTCATGCTCATTCCCTGTCCCGCCACGTGCCGCGTGCTGGGGGCTCCGGTCCACTTTCCTTGAACCGAAGTATTAGACAGATGTGTCTAATTTGCTGCTTAAAGTGTTGGTGGAGTTTTAGATTTTAGCGTCATTGTTCATTCCCAGAAGTTCTCGTTTTGCAGAGTTGTTTGATCACTTGTTTCTTCCCGTGCGTGTACGAGTGTGTGTCACACTTCGGAATCCTCGCTTTCCTGCGGCTGTTCACGAGGACTGTGTGTTCCGTGAGGTGGTGACATGGCTGTCTTGTGTGACGTATGAGGGCTCAGTCCTCCTTTCCCTCGGGTGGGTGGACCACCTCCCGAGTTTGGAAATTTGAGCTGGGGTCTGAGGCATGTGCGTGCTGCCCCTTGGGCAGAAGCCTCTGGGATGCCCCCCCCCCCGCCACTCCCCTCCCCGCCCACGGCTTGCCCTGCCCCCCCCCCCCCCCCCCCCCCCCCGCAGCCTCCAGCCGGCAACCGCCAACCTTCCTGCTTCGGGGCCTGCCCCAGATGGCCTCCCTGGGCCCACTGTCCAGCCTCCCACAGCCTCCTCCGAACGAGGCCCGGCAGCCCACTCCCACTCCCAGGGCTGCCCTGGACCCAGCCAGAAACAGGTCCCCGTGTGGTGGCCTCACATCTGCCGGGCGTGCTGCCCACAGTCCCTTGGTTGGTGGCGTTGCCCCCTCAGGCCTCCTGTGTATGCAGGAACACGTGTTTGGGGCAGAGTCCAGCAGATGGCTGTTTCAGTTAAGGGTCCAAGACGCATTGTGTGGCTCACCTCCCAGGACGTTGCCCCTCAGGGGCGGCTGCCGCGCTGGGCAGATGGGCAAGGCCCCGGGAGACCCAGCCGTTGGGGTGTTCAGCCGCCTCCCCTCCGAGGCCCCCGTGTGGGCGCCCTGATCACGTGGCACAGGTGGGGCACGGCCCCACTAGCCGCACCTGCTCCCCCGCTCCCAGGGCGGGAAGAGACCCCCGGCTCCTAGCTGGGGTGGGTGTTTCCAGCTGCAGAGCACTGAGCGTTCACAACCACGGACACAGTCTGTAGCTGTTCCCCAGAAGCCGTGGTCCCCGCAAAACCCTGCTGGTGCTGGGCTCCTCCTGCCCACACAGCTGAGGTCATGGACTGTCGCTTGTGCTCCCCCAGGCCAGCCCTCGCTTGCGCTTCTGGGGACTGGCCAGCTGGGATCTGACTGCACCCGCTGCCCAACCTTCACATGCAGGGCCCCCCGAACCTGCAGACTCAAGCGGGAACCCACAGCCTGAGTCGGGGCACTCTGGGTGCGCCCTGAGACCCTGCTGGCCTGTCATGAGCCAGGACCTTTTCCCAGCCTGCCCTCACCTGCCCACCTACATATAGAAAGAAGCCTTACCGCCCCCATCAGGGTGGCCTCCTCCCATGATGCCTCTTGGATGGCATCCCCAGGAGGCTGTGTGTGGGCCCGGCACATGCACCCACCTTTAAGCCCACCTTGAGTGGCCCCATAGTCAGCACCTGTGGAGCCCCAGCCCTTGGCTGGCTCTGGCCCTGATGGACCCCAGTGCCATGTGACTGGTTCTGGGGTGGGCCGGCCTGTGCACATAGGACCCACGGGACTCTGCCAGGCTGTCTGTGGTCTGCCTGGACACCTGTCGGCCAAGGGGACATTTTTGCTGATTGGGAGGACACCCCAGCCCTGACCCGGGGAGCAGATGCAGGGGCACTGGGTGCCCCGGGGAGAGGACCCCGAGATCAGGAGACCCCTCCAAGGTGGGAGAGGGCAGACGGTGCTCCAGAGATCAGACCAAGAGGTGGGCGGTGGGTGGTGGAGGGAGGCTGAGGGCCTGGAGCCTGGACTCCATCCCCGCATCCAGGAATCACAGGGCGGGGCTGGCGTGCGGGGGAGCAGGAAGCCGTACTTCCCGATCAGCAGAGCAGGTTCTGAGGTTGAGTGGAGTGAGCCTCCGACCGCATCACCAAGCACCCGGCTTCCCGCATCCTCCCGCCTGTCCGCGTGCTCATCGCTTATTTACACGGCATCTGTGACACATGCTGTTGCCATAGGCTTTATTAGCGTTCCCGCCATAGGGTTTCCGTGTCGGGCGGCTTGTCCCCAGCACCGTGCTGGACAAATCCTTAGGATTCTCAAAGACACGCATGGAACTTTTATGATTAAAAAAAAAAAAAAAAAAAAAAAAAAAAAAAAAAAATATATATATATATATATATATATATATATATATGGGCTTTAATTTTAGAGCAGTTTTAGATGAAAGATGGAGTGGAAAATGGGGAAGGTCCCCATGTGCCCCCTCACCGCCTGCAGCCTGTTGTGAACGTCTCGCACCGGTGTGGTGCGAGTTACATCCGATGAGCCGATCTGGTGCATTGTCATTAATAAGTGAGGCCCATAGTTGACCTTGGGGTTCACTCTTAGTTCTGAGTCTGGGTACCCTGTGGAGTTTGAAAATGTGTGAGGACAAGTACTCCGTTGTAATAGAAAAGAGTAGTTTTGCTCTCTAAAAATCTTCTGTGTTCCACCTCTTACTCCCTCCCTCTTCCCCATCCATTGGCCACTGCTGATCTTTCCACTGGCTGCGTGGTTTTGTCTTTCCCAGAATGTCGTACAGTTGGAATCGGACAGTATTAACCTTTTCAGACTGGCTTTTTCTCCACTTAGTCATGTGCATTTACGGTTCCTCCGTGTCTTTCCATGATAGCCCCTTCTTCTCAGCGCTAGCAATATCCCCTTGTCTGGAGGGACACAGTGTATTTGTCCCTCCCCCACTGAAGGACGTCTTGGATGCTTCCAAGTTTTGGCAATTGTGAGTAAAGCTGCTGTAGACATCCGTGTGCAGGTTTTGTGTGGACTTAAGTTTTTAACTCATTCAGGTCAATACCTTGGGTTCGCTCGGCGGATCAAATGGTAAGAGCGTGTTCAGGTTTGTAAGAAGTGGCCTTCCCATGTGGCTCCGCCGCTCTGTGTTCCCTGCAGCCATGACCAGGCGCCCCTGCCACTGCGTGTCCTCGCCAGCACATGGTATTCCGTGGTCTGGATTTCGGCCTTTCTAGTAGGTGCACAGTGGGTGGAATCTGTTTGCATTTGCATCTCCCTGATGACGCGTGACGCTGAGTGTGCTTGCTTGCCGTGTGTGTGTCTTCTCTGGGGAGGTGTCTGTAGGTCCTTTGCCCATTTTTAAATTGGGTTGTTAGTTTTTAAGAGTTGGGTTTTTAAGAGTTGTATATTTTGGATACAGTCACTTATCAGATACATGTTTTGCAAAGATTTTCACTTAGTCTGTGGCTAATCTTTTCATTCCTTTAAAAGCGTCTTTCACAGAGCAGAAGTTTTAAAAAATGTCAATCACGTCCAGGTTATCAGTTTTTTCTTTCATGGATAGGGTCTTGGTATCTGTACCTAACAAGGCGTCACCACACCCATGTTTTCTCCTGTGTCATCTTCTAGGAGATTTATAGTTTTGCGTTTTACATTTAAGTCTAGGATCCATTTTGAGTTAATTTTTTAAAAAAAAATTTTTAACGTTTATTCATTTTTGAGACAGAGAGAGACAGAGCATGAACAGGGGAGGGTCAGAGAGAGAGGGAGACACAGAATCTGAAACAGGCTCTGAGCTGTCAGCACAGAGCCTGACACGGGGCTTGAACTCATGGACGGTGAGATCATGACCTGAGCCGAAGTCGGACGCTTAACCGACTGAGCCACCCAGGGGCCCCATTTTGAGTTAATTTTTGTAAAGCTGTTAGATCTATGTCTGAATTTTTTTTGTGTGTGTATTTGTGCGTGTGTGTCATGTGTGTGTGTATGTGTGTGCATACATGTGTATGTGCATGTGTGTGCATTGTGTATGTGTGTGCGTGCACATGTGCGTGCGTGTGTGTGTGTGTGTGTGTGTGTGTGTGTGTGTGGTTGTTCCGGCACCATATGCCTCCATTGCTCCTTTGTAAGAGGTCAGTTGACCGTACTTACATGGGTCTATTCCTGGGTTCTCCATTCTTTTCCACTGATCTTTTTGTCTGTTCTTTCATCAAAACCACACTGCCTTTATTAGCATAGCTTTCTGGTAAGTCTTGAGGTTGGGTAGTGTCAGTCCTCCAGCTTTATTCTTTTCCTTTAGTATTGTGTTGGTTGTGCTGGGTCTTTATCTCTCCATATAAATTTCAGAATCAGTTTGTTGATATCCAAGAAATCACTTGATTGGGATTTTAATTGAGATCCCAATGAGTCTATAGATCAAGTTGGGAAGAACTGACATCTTGACAGTATCGAGTCTTCCTGTCTATGAACATGAAATACCTTTCTATTTATTTAATTCCTTAATTTCCATCATCAGAATTTTGTGGTTTTCCTCATGTAGATCTTGCACATGTTTTGTTAGATTTATACCTAAGTGTTTCATATTTTTGAGTGTTAATAGTGTGTGTTTTTTATTTCAAATTCTAATGTTCATTGCTGGTGTATGAGAAAAGCAACTTACTTTTGTATATTAACTTCATATCCGGCAACCTTGCTATGACCACTTGTAGCTCCAGGAGTTCTTTTGTTGATTGCTTGGGATTTTCTGCATTAGACAATCATGTCATCTGCAAACAAAGACAGTTGTATTTCTTCCTTCCCAATACGCATATCTTTTATTTCCTTTTCCTATCTTATTGCATTAGTAAGGCTTCCCATACAGTGTTGGATAGGAGTGGTGAGAGTGGACGTCGTTGTCTTGTTCCTGATCTTAGCAGAAAAACATCTAGTTTCTCATATTAAGTATGATGTTAGCTGTAAGTTTTGTTGAGCTTTATTCTTTATCAAGTAGAGGGAGTTCCTCTCTGTTCCTAGTTGGCTGTGAATTTTTATCATGAAGGAATATTGGATTTTGTCGAATACTTTTTCTTCATTTATGGATATGATCATATTATTTTTCTTCTCTACTCTGCTTCTGTGGTGGATTGCATTAATTCATTTTTGAGTATTGAACCAGCCTTGCATAAGGAATAAATCCCTATGGGTCATAGTGTATAATTCTTTTTATACACTGTTGAATTTAATTTGCTAATGTTTTCTAGAAGAGTTTTTTTTTTTTTTTTGCATCTGTGTTTATGAGAGATGTCAGTCTGCAATTTTCCTTTCTTATAATATCTTTGTCTGGCTTTGGTATTAAGGTAATGCTGGCCTCATAGAATGAGTTAGGAAGTATTTCCTCTACTAATTCCTAGAAGAGATTAAAAAAAATTGATGTAATATCTTTCATAAATGTTTGGTAAAATTTATCAGTGAACCTGTTGGGCCTGGTATTTTCTGTTTTGGAAAGTTATTATCGATTCAATTTCTTTGACAGATGTAGACCAATTCGATTACTTATTTCTCTTTGTGTGAGTTTTGGTAGATTGAATCCTTTAGGGAATAGGTTTTCTCATCTAGGTTATTAAATGTGTGGGCATAGAGTTGTTCATAATATTCCTTTACTGTCCTTTTAATGTCTGCAGGATCTGTAGTGATGGCCTCTCTTACATTTCTGATATTAGTAATATAGGTCTTCTATCTTTTTCTGTTACCTTGGATAGTGGTATATCAATGTATTGATCTTTTCAAAGAATCATATGTTGCTTTCTTTGACCTTTCTCTATTTGCTGTTTTCAATTTCATTGATTTCTGCTCTAATTTTCATTATGTCTTCTGCTTATTTTGGATTTTCTTTTCTTTTTCTAGTTTCCTCTGGTGTAAGTGATGATTGATTTTAGACCTTCTTTTGTAACATTTGCATTCAATGCTGTAAATCACCCTTTAAGCACTGCTTTCACTGAATCCCATAAATTTTGGTAAGTATGTCATTTCCATTTAGTTAGAAATATTTTAAAATTTTTCCTTAAATTTTATCTCTGTGTTATTTGGAAGTGTGTTAATCAGTCTCAAAGTTTAGAATTATCCAGATATCTTTCTATTATTGATTTCTTAGTGTAATTCCATTGTGGTGTGAGAGTATCTTTTCAAAGTTTCTTTTAAATTTGTTCAGGTGTGTTTTATGGCTCAGAACGTGATCTCTTTTGGTAAATGTTCTGTGTGAGCTTGAGAGGAATGTTTATTCTGCTTTTGTTGGTTAAGTATTCTATAAATATCAATTAGATGCAGTTGATTGATGGTGTTGTTCAGTTCAGCTGTGCCCTTACTGATATTTGTCTGCTGAACCTGTTAATGGTTGATAGAGGATGTGCACGTTGCCCGTACAGTAGTGTCTTCATCTATTTTTCCTTTCTATAGTTTTTGCCTCATATAGTTTGATGCTGTGTTATTAGGTGCATGAAGGATTTTAATGTCCTCTTGGAAAATTAGCCCCTTTCTCGTTATATAACGCCCCTCTTTATCCCAGTTATTTTTCTAGCTCCAAAGTTTACTTTGAGATTAATATGGTTACTCTGGCTTTCTTGTTATTAGTATAAGCATGGTTTAACTCTCTTCATCCCTTTCCCCCCCCCAATTAAACAGTTTTTATTTTTATTTCTTTTTTAACAGTTTTTTAAATAATTCTTTTTTAAAAAAGATTTTATTTTTAAGTAATCTCTACACCCATCATGGGGCTCGAACTTACAACCCTGTGATCAAGAGTCACATGCTCTGCTGACTGGACCAGCCAAGCACAGCCAAACTTGTTTTTTTTTCGTCCCACAAGCACAGAGAGCTTCCCCTTCCCTCCCCCACACTATGCCTTTACTTTTAGTCTATATGTATTTTTATATTTAAAGCAGATTTCTGATAGTCTGTGTATGGTAGGGTCTTGCTTTTTTTTTCTCATAATATTCCTTACAGTCTCCTACAGTCTCTTGTAATTTGTATGTTTAGACCACTGGTAATTAAGGTGATCACTGATGATGCTGGATTAGTATCTACCGTATTTGTCTCTTTTTTCTATTCGTTGTCCCTGTTCTTTGTTTTGGTTTTTGTCTTCTGCTCTTTTTCTTCCTGTTCTGGTTTTTTTTTTTTTTTTAATTTTTTTTTTTAACGTTTATTTTATTTTTGAGACAGAGAGAGACAAAGCATGAATGGGGGGGGGGGGGGCAGAGAGAGGGAGACACAGAATCGGAAACAGGCTCCAGGCTCTGAGCTGTCAGCACAGAGCCGGACACAGGGCTGGAACTCACGGACCGCGAGATCGTGACCTGGGCCGAAGTCGGCCGCTTAACCGACTGAGCCACCCAGGTGCCCCCCTGTTCTGGTTTTAACTGAGCATTTTACATGATTTCATTTCTTTTTCCTCTTCTAGTATATCAATAATACTTCTCTTTTAACTTTTTTTTTTTTTTTTTTTTTTTTTTTTTTTTTTTTTTTTTTTAGCAGCTGCCCTTGTGTTTGCAACATATATAGTTATGGCTAAGTCAGGCCCACTTGCAAATACATGGTTATGGGCAGATAAGCTTCTTCTTTTTAATTTTTTTTTTAATGTTTATTTATTTTTGAGAGAGAGAGAGAGACAGAGAGAGCGTGAGTGGGGGAGAGGCAGAGAGAGAGGGAGACACAGAATCCGAAGCAGGCTCCAGGCTCTGAGCTGTCAGCACAGAGCCCGATATGGGGCTCAAACTCACGAACCTTGAGATCATGACCTGAGCCCACGTCAGAGGCTTAACCAACGGAGCCACCAAAGTGCCCCAGTTTAAGCTCCTTCTAACAGCATTCCCAGATTTTCCTTCCGTTCTTATGCAAGAGCTGTCATTCATATCATTATCCCTAAGCTATAATCAAGTACACTGTGGCTATTTTATTTTGAACAAACTATTATTTGTTATAGCAATAAGAATAAGAAAATAAAATATTTTACATCTCCTTAATTTATGCCCTAACACTCTTCATTTCTTTATGAAGATCCAAATCTGTGACCTATATTCTTTCCTTCTCTCTGAAGATATTTAACATTTCTTGCAAGGCTGGCCTTCTGGTGACAAATTCCCTCAATTGTTTGTCTGAGAAAGTCTTTATTTTTCACCTTTGAAGGATAATTTTTCAGGATACAAATTCTAACTTGGTATTTTTTTTCTATCAACACTTAAAATGTTTCATTCTACTCTTCCTGTTTGCATGGTTTCTAAGCAGAAGTTTGCTCTAATTCTTACCTTTGCTCTTCTTTAGATAAGGTATTTTCCCCACTCTGGCTTTTTTTATTTTCAAGATTTTCTCTTTTTGATTTTCTGGAGTTTGAATGTGATACGCTGAGGTGCAGATTTATTTGGCATATATCCTTGGTGTTCTCTGAGCTTCTTGGATCTGGGCTTGGTGTCTAAAATTAATTTTGGAAAATTCTCAGCCATTATTACTTGAGATCTATGCTCAATTCCTCTCTCTTTTGTCTCCTTATGGCCTTGCCATCACACATATGTTACTCCTTTTGTAGTCATCCCACAGTCCTTGGATTTTCTGGTCTGTGTTTTTCTTCCTTTTCCCTCTTTGCTCTTTAGTTTTGGAAGTTTCTGTTGACCTGTCTTCGTGCTCACAGATCCTTATGCTGGCCTTGGCCAATAGATGCCGAGCCCCTTGAGTGCATTTTTTCTGTTGCAGTGGTTTTGATTGTTAGCATTTCCTCTTGTTTCCTTCTTTGATTTTCCATCTTTCTGTTTACACTGCCCATCTGTTCTCACATGCTGTCCACCTTTTCCGCGAAAGCCCTCGCGTATTAATCCTGGTCATTGTAGATTCCTGATCTGATCGTTCTGAGATCTCTGCTATACCTGGGTTCTTATGCTTTCTCTGTGTCTTCAGACTTTATTTTTATCTTCTAGGCCTTGTAATTTTGTTGCAAAAAACGATTTTAAAGACAAGAAAACTGTCCCCCTTATATGCCACCGTCTTAGAGGTGCTCCCTCGTAAACTTTGTACATGTTTGCCTCTCTCCTGAGTGAGTTGGTGTGCTTTTCCCCCGTATCACAGCATAAGTGTGTCCCCGTCAGTACCACATTTGGGTGTGTAATGGTCTGTTAGGTGGGTCCTGACCTAACAGTTCCCCTGTTGTTGGATACTTTGGTCTGTGAGGTTTTGGTCTCTGCTGTTCCCAGGAGGCTGCTGGGCAGGTTTTCTTGCTATAGCTTGTGGACAGGGCTGCTGAGGGAGGCCGAGAGGGGCAGTGCCCAGGCCAGCTTCCTCCCCTGCCTGCCCCAGCCATCCTGATGCTACTGAGGCCCGGATTGGAACCCAACTAATGGTGTCCTGTGGCTGCACACCAGCCAAGCGGATGTCCCAGAGACGCCCCAGCCTGGCATCTGCTAGGACACATGTGATCCCCAGGCCACTGGACTGCCTCTTGGTCAGGGTGTGTGCAGACCCTGTGTTGGCTGGGGAGGAGGCCTGGCACCCCAGATGTCACCACTGAGGCTCGACTGTGAAGGGAAGGCTTGAAGGCCTCAGAGACTGGAGGGATCTCTCACCACTAGGCTGCGGAGGGAGGCTCAGGTGGGCGGGGCATGCTGCTCAGGTGACTCCCAAGGGGAAGTGGTGTAGAGGTTGCAAACTGCCCGCCAGCCCCAGCACGACTGTTGGGCTCATGATGTTGGTCCATGCCGGTTTTCAAAAGCAGTTCCATTAACTGTGATATATGAAACTCAGGAGATTTCGCCTAAAGATGTGCATTTGCAGATTTTCTTGAGAAACCAGGGGATCTGACAGTGGTCAGTGCACATCTGCAGAGTGCCCGATGGGCCTATGCTGCCCTCTGCTGTCATACCCTCTTCTCTGCTCCTGGCTGGGCTGAGTGGGGACCGCGCCTCTGTTCCCACACCTGTCCGCTCCCTCCCTGTGGGCTGCGTGCTGTGTCCCATGCACAGATGGTCAGGGCCTGTTTGGCAGGTTGTCCTAGATGACCCCCAGGTCCCTGCTGTGCAGAAACATGGTTCGTCTCTGGGGGCCTGTGATCACAGGGGCTTCTGAGGCCTCCCTCCTCCCTTGGGGCCCCAGAATAGCACCAACCATGATTTGTAGAAGGTGTGAGCATGGGCTGGGTGGGCCCCCTGTCCACACTGGGCCTCAGTGTCTCCGTCTCACAGATGAGTGGCCTGGACAGGATGGAGTTTTGCTAAGTGTCCTTTCACTTCTCGTTCCATGGGAGCCTTAGCTTCTCATCCACTGGAAACCACTCTCAGAAAGTTCTGGCCACTTACCACGAGCACAGATCAGCACTCGCACTTGACCTGCACGCTATACAGGTTTATTTTTGAGAGTCAGAAGAGTATTTTTTAAAGACCGCACATATAAAAGTTTGAAAGGCTCTGCTTTGAATCAAATCAGCTTATTGTGATTATAGTTGTTCTTTAAATTTTTTGAAGGAGGACAGTAATATGCACACACAGGAAAATATCCAACAATCAAAAACTTGTCTCCAGTGGTGAGTCTGTCCCTTCCCTGCTGACCACCAGTCCTAAAGAGATGGCCACTGGGGTCAGGTTTCTGAGTCTTCCCAGAACATTCTGGTCACAGAGGGGCATATTTATGCATTTCTAACAGTACCCAACCAAAAAAAAAAAAAATGGGTGTGCACCATATACACTGCAACTTATGCTCTTTGTTGAACAGTATGTCCTAGAGACTGTTCCGGGTCAGCACGGGAAGGGTCAGTGCATCCTGGAGACCGTTCCGGGTCAGCACGGGAAGGGCCAGTGCATCCTGGAGACCGTTCCGGGTCAGCACGGGAAGGGCCAGTGCATCCTGGAGACCGTTCTGGGTCAGCACGGGAAGGGCCAGTGCATCCTGGAGACCGTTCCGGGTCAGCACGGGAAGGGCCAGTGCATCCTGGAGACCGTTCCAGGTCAGCACGGGAAGGGCCAGTGCATCCTGGAGACCGTTCCGGGTCAGCACGGGAAGGGCCAGTGCATCCTGGAGACCATTCTGAGTCAGCACGGGAAGGGCCAGTGCATCCTGGAGACCGTTCTAGGTCAGCACGGAAGGGCCAGTGCATCCTGGAGACCGTTCCGGGTCAGCACAGGAAGGGCCAGTGCATCCTGGAGACCGTTCTAGGTCAGCACGGAAGGGCCAGTGCATCCTGGAGACCGTTCCGGGTCAGCACAGGAAGGGCCAGTGCATCCTGGAGACCGTTCCGGGTCAGCACGGGAAGGGCCAGTGCATCCTGGAGACTGTTCCGGGTCAGCACGGAAGGGCCAGTGCATCCTGGAGACCGTTCCGGGTCAGCACGGGAAGGGCCAGTGCATCCTGGAGACCGTTCCGGGTCAGCACGGGAAGGGCCAGTGCATCCTGGAGACTGTTCCGGGTCAGCACGGGAAGGGTCAGTGCATCCTGGAGACTGTTCTAGGTCAGCACGGAAGGGCCAGTGCATCCTGGAGACCGTCTGGGTCAGCAAGGGTAGAGTTTGTACTTCTTGGCATTCCATATATTTACCTAAGCTTTTCATGGATGGACCCCTGGTTGCTGCTGCTGTAAATGTCCAGGTCACTCCTGCACCTGTGTACCTGGGCATTTCTGGAGCAGGACCACAGACAAGGGTATGTGTACCTTCTGTCAGCTGCTCCCACCCCAGAGGCTGTGCCGCTGTGTTTCTGCTGAGGACACATGAGGATGCTTGTGTGTGTGTCACGCCACCACGTCCCCTGCAGCCCCTCAGGCTGTGCAGCAGATGGGTGGGAAGCTTCTCACAGTTGGGTTGCATATCTCACTACGGTGCTGTTGCATTTCTTCCCATGTTTAAAGGCCACTTGTGTTTTTTTCTGGAAGTATTTACTTAAAGTCATGATTTAAATCACTGGTCAGGCATAGTTTTGTGTCTTCCCACCTCTTCCCATGTGGTCCCGGCAGGCTCAGGCCTCTCCGGGCCTCAGTTCCCCTTGCACACGGTGCTGAGGCTCTCAGGGTGGAATCAGCAAACTCGATGGACAGTCGCTGCCCAGCAGCGTCCCGAGCGGGCCCTGCTCACCGTGTGTGGCCTGGGGGCTGTCATGTCCCTTCTCACCCTGTGGTCCATCCCTTCACATGGAGAGGGTCCTGTGGCACCTGGGCCAGTGGCTGACTGCTAAGGGACTTAGCTGCTGTTGGCACAGTTAGGGTCTCAGGGACTGTGTTGAATATGGCACAGGGCAAATGACCATCTCGAAGCTGAGTGATGACCAAGTTGTGTCCCCATGGCTGCTCCATGTGGAAGTTAATGACCAGTTTCTGGGCATCTCTGGAGACCCACAATGGGTCAGCAGGCAGGAATGGGGGGAGCAGAGCAGTCCTGAAAGGGGGCGGCTTGACATGGGGTGAGGTTGCCACGAGGGAGAGGGCAGGAGGAGGGAAGGGAGTCACTGTGGCCGGTGATGGGCTTTCAGGACACCCCCACCATGCCTTCTGGTACTCCCTGGCTGCTCACACCTGCACGCAAGTGTCTGCTGGCCTGGCCCTCCCCCAGCAGGCCCTCCAGGGGACACCCAGCAGCCCTCAGCCGTCCCCGAGGTGGGTGTCCCAGCCTCTCTGCGGGGCGCACAGCTCGGGAGGCCTCTGTGCGGCCCCAGGACCTGGGAAAGATGGGAGGAGCTGAGCTAGGGAGGGGCGCTGGGAAGCCCTTCCGACCTTCAGAAGAAAGCAGGACCTTGCTGCTTCTCACAAAGGGAATGCGTGCTCATTTTCCGAGAGTGTGAAGAGAAAACAAGTGCCGTCACCTGGTGTGAGGCGTGGGGAGCCCTCCTGGGTGCAGCTGTGCACCAGGCTATAGTTTTAGTGCCTGCAGCTCTTAAATGTCTAAACCCAAACACGTGTATGACCTGAGTTTGAACGGCTGTGTAACATTTCTGCTGTGAGAGCACAGCGTGCCCGGGTGTCCGACCTCCTGGTGGCGGGTTTGCTGCTCCTGATTTCTGCTATTTTAAGTAATCATGGACGACCCACTTTGCGCGTCAATCTTGTGTGCATTTCTTTTTGCCTTAGAACAGGTGTGTAGGTGTGGAGTCCTGGCCTGGAGAGTAGCAACCTTTAGGAAGCTCGTGGCCGTAGCTCAGGAGACGCCCTCCCACGTGGGTCCTGCCACGGCAGGTGCACACCCAGCACCTGCAGCCCCGCCCGTGTCGTGACAGCTCGACATTGCCACTGCTGAGCTCCCGGGAGCCGCATGAGGGCAGGCTGTGCCCACCCCTCCCCGCTGCAGTTGAAAGGGGCCACTTCTGGGGCGCCTGGGTGGCTCAGTCGGTTGAGTGGCTGACTTCGGCTCAGGTCACGATCTCGCGGTCTGTGAGTTCGAGCCCCACGTCGGGCTCTGGGCTGACGGCTCAGAGCCTGGAGCCTGCTTCCGATTCTGTGTCTCCCTCTCTCTCTGCCCCTCCCCCGTTCATGCTCTGTCTCTCTCTGTCTCAAAAATAAATAAATGTTAAAAAAATAAAAAAAAAAAAAAAAAAGAAAGGGGCCACTTCTTTTTTTCCCCCCAGGCTCCTCCTGTAATTTAAACAGTAAATGTCAAGACAGGGCTACAGAAGTTGTGGCTTACGTTAAATCAACACTCTTGACAGCAATAATAGGAAAAGCCATGATGCAATTTAATTGTGGGTTCAGGACATAATTCATAAACCCTAGCAGTGTGGTGTGGGGTGTCCAGGCTGGGCGGGAGCTCTGTGTGCAGGGTCCTAACCCTGGGGTTCCACAAAGTCTGCAGGCTGGAGGGCAGAATGGGTGGGCGGGGGGTCCCTTGGGATGATCTTGGAAAAGCCCCTTCCTCCCTGGGCCCCTTGTTGCCATGAGGGCCTCATAGCCAGAGCAGCTCCAAGGGGCACATGTGGGTTTTGCAGGAGGAGCCGAGAGCCCAGGCCTCCCCGGGGAGGACAGCTGCTGTATGGAGTGTCTATCGTCCCCTCCGCCCCTCAGGGCCTCCTCTTGGCCTTCTTCTCCGCTGTTTTGTCCCCCGCGCCCCCCACCTGCTGTCTTTCTACTTACTGGGCTCTTGGCACCACATCAGCTTGAACCTGTTTGGGGCAGACTCTGTGCCAGATGTGGGGTCACTGGTGGCTCAGGTAAACCAGCCTCCAGCCTCACGGGTCACACGCCTTGGGAATGCGCCTTCTGCCTTCTGCCCTCAGTGGGTGTCACCGCTGGCTTCCAAGCCAGTGGTCGAAGGAGCTCTGACAGGAGCACAGGCACACATACGTGTACACACACACACACACACACACACACACACACACATGCAGGTACACTCTTGGGCATACAGCACACACACACACACACACACCCCACCTATATGTACATGCACACCCGCAGATGCATGTACACACACCTACATGCATGTATACATGCAGACAACATATACATATTTGCCCACGCATGTACACATGCACGCACACCCACCCACGCATGTACACATGCACGCACACACCACACGTGCATGTACACACATGCATTCATGCACACACATGCATGTACACACTCAGGCACACGTAGACACTCACCCACACATGCATGTACACACCCACACGTGCATGTACACACACATGCATGCACACTTACCCACATGTGCACACACACATGCATGTACACACTCAGGCACATATGTACACACCCACACATGCATATACACACACATGCATGTACACACTCAGGCATGCAACACACATGCATACACACCCCCACATGTACACACACACCATCATATATATACATGTACACACACCCACACAGAGCACACATGTAGCCCCACATATACACACACACCATGCATGTACACACACTAACATACATGTATCTGCCCATGCATGCACACACCCCACACATGTACACACATGCATGCACCCATGCCTGTACACACTAACATGCATGTACACACCATGCTCACATGCATGTGCACACATGTATACACTCACACACAAGTACACAGCACCACACACATGTAACACCAGGCACACATGTACACACACACACAGTCACACACACAGACATAATTTTGTTCTGGGTTCACCAGAAGGAGCTGTGCACACCTTGTGCTCCAGTGTGTTTTCTACTTCAGGACACACTGGATTCTTTCCTCCTCAGCATGTAAAGATGTACTTTGTTCTTCTGAAGATGGTCCGGTGGCATCCTGGTCACACAGAGCACCGAGCACATGGTGACGGGTTTGTTTCCTTGACTCTCTGTTTGTGTGGCCACACGCCCAGAGTGGCCAGCCCCAGCTCTGACCTGTGGCCCGTGGCCCGTGGCTCTTGCTGTGTGGGGCCTCGGTCTGTGTCCTGGATGTGCATTGAGCATCTCACCCCAGTGAGGGCCGCTGGCTGGGCCTGTGGCCTCCGCTCCTCTAGGCTCCGGGCTGGGTCCATGCTCCGTGCTGCCTGTCTTCTCACTCCGCTGTCACGGCACTGCCGCCCTGCGCCCCAGGGGCCTGCAAGTTGTGAAGATGCTCACTCCTGGAGCCTGTGTCCTGGGGTCCCAGGAGGGAGGGCAGGGTCAGCAGGGCCTAAGGCCATGTCTCAGGTATGCTCCTGAACCCACGCTCCTGCCTGCTGCCCACCACCTGGGTGCCTGGCCTCCCACCAGGGCCGCTGGGGCTAGGTCACCTGGGTGGCCCCTGAGGCCCCTGTCCACCTGGGGATGCTGCTCACACAACAGACAGATGATGCCGCCCTGTGGCTGCCCTGTCCCTGCCGCTGAGGCTGTTTTTGTTCTGTTATAGAACCGATGTCCTAGGGTCTTATCCTGTGAACCCATGACACCCCTCCAGCCCCTGGTTTGCTGTCTCTGTCCCCTCCTGTCAACTACCCTGCTCGCCTCCTCCCTGTGTCCCCCTGTCCTCCCCTCCCACTTCTCCCTCCTCCCCTCCCCCTCCCTTCTTTTTCTCCCCCCCTCCCCTCCTCCTTACCTCCCCTCCTCCTTCCTCTCTCTCTCCCCTCCCCTTCCTTTCCCTCCCCCCTCCTCCTTCCTCCCTCCCTCCTCTTCTCTCCCTCCCCTCCTTCTCCTTCCTCCCCTTACCCTCCCTGTCCTTTCCCTTCTTCTCCCTCCTCTCCCCCTCCCCTCCCCCCTCTTCCCTCCCTTCCCAACTCCTCTCTCCCTTCTCCCCTCCTCCCTCCCTTCCCTTCTTCTCCCTCCCCTCCTTTCCTTCCCCATCCTCCTTCCCCCTTTCCCCTCCCCCTTCCCCTCCCCTTCCCTCCCCTCCCACTCCCCCTTCCCCTCCCCTCCCCCTGCCACCCCCTTCTCCCTCCCTTCTCTCCTCCTCCCTCCCCTCCCTCCCTTCCCCATGTCCTTCCCCCTTTCCCCTCCTCTCCCCCTCCCCCCTCCCCCCTCTCTATCCCTCTGTGCCCTCTTCCCTGCTCCCCCAGGCACCACAGCTGCTCTCACTTGGTTCACAGCTCCCAGCCTCAGAGACCTTCCGAGGTCACAGTCTCCGCAGGGCCAGTGTCCCGTGGGACTGCCTTGTACAGATGCCATGTGAGCGCAATGTGGGGACGGGACACAGCAGACCGGCTCTCAGCTTACCCACACCCCTTGTCCCGAATCCGTCCCTGGACCTCAGCCGGTAACTTTGAACCCCTGCTTGGGTCTGGAGCCTGGGGAGGCTCTAGTGCCCGCTTCTCATGCCCACCTTTGGTGGAGAAGCCGGAGTCAGGTGTCTCCTCACCCCTCCTTGGCACACCAGGCCCTCCTGAGCCTCTGTCCGCTGCAGCTCTGTAGAGCACCCACATGGGCAGGGCCAGGCGAGGCCTCAGGCGTCCCCTTCAGACGTGCAGCAGGATGGAGGGGCGGCGGGCAAGCCGAGCCCCCACATCCGCCCAGCGAAGCCCTTGGGCGCCCAACTCTTGTCCTGACCCAGTAGCCGTCTCCACAGGGAGGTGATCTCCGAATCAGGGGGCCCTTACAGGGTGGGGGTGGGGGGTGCTACAGAGGACGTGGTGTGGAGCCCACCTTCAGGTGTGTGCATGTTGGGGGTTTTCTTCCCGCCGACCTCTCCTCTCCGACCACCTGCCGGCTGAATCTCCTTGGGCAGGTTAATGAGGCGGTTGCTTCTGTTTTGTCTTTGAAATGAGGATTGCTCACCTAAGGAGATTTGAAGGCACACACCCGGGGCCTGGGCCCTAGGGAGTCTCCTCCAGACTCCACATCTTTGCTGCTGGCTTTAGGGCGGGGAAAATGCTTGTAGCTTGTCCAAAGCTGTTGTTCTTTTAGATTTTGGGGTGATTTCCCCAGTAATTTCTCAGGAGGTACTGGGGAAGCCCTAACTTTGGGGTAATAAAGTAGGCGAGCTGTTTCAGGAGAACTGCTGCTGGGCAGTTCACACTGACTGTGGGGTCCTAGGACCCTGAAACACCGGAGTTAGGAGGTGTGGCCTCGCGCCCACACACAGCCAGGGGGCTGGCTCTGGGGCCTTGGTTTCCACACTCAGGTGGCCCTAGTCAGGGTTACAGGCACAGGTGTCAGGGCCTGGGTGGTGGCACATGCCAGTCGTGGGGGAGTTGCTGGCATCACCCATTAGGGGAGAGGCCTTGGCTGTGGCCGCAGCACCTGCCCTGGGTCCAGGCCCTGGGTGGCCCTCCCAGGTGAGGGGCAGCCCCAAGGTGTCTTGGGCAGAACAAGGGACCCACACCCCCACCCCCCACTCTCCCTTTTGGTCTGGCCTCCCTGTGCAGGGCAGCAGGTGGCCAGCCCATCTGGGCTCAGGTTGACTAGCACCCCTAAGTAGTGGTGTGGTAAAGAAGGAGCCCTCAGGGCTGGAAAGGGGTGTTGGCACGCACATTTGTGACCCCTGGGCCTCAGCTCCCCCTCCTGTCATGTGGTTCATGCCATGGCCCTTCCAGGGCATGATGGGGCTTCTGGACACGTGGGACCAGCAGGTGGTGATTGGGTTGGGGGAGGTTAAGGCATGTTGATGTCAGCCCCCATTCCCTCTGCTCTCTTAGAGCTAGGGTGGAGCCCCCTTCCACCGTGCACCTGACCCCTGACCAATGGAAGAGCCCCCGTCTGTGTGGCTGAGTTTGATCTGACCTCAGACATCCTATGTGCATGGTGGGCTCCTTGTGTGTCCCTAGAGGCTTGTGGCCAGGCAGGAGTACGTGATGGGACCTAGGTACCCGTGGCCATCCTGGACATCTGTCTGTTCCAGGAGCTGCCAGTGTGACAGGCAGCCTGGAGCAGTGTGGACTCAGGGCAGGGACTCCAGGTGTGGACACGCGGTGTGGATGTGGGGTTTGGCCATGAGGTGTGGCTCTGGGTGTGGATAAAGGATGTACAGTCAGGGCATAGACCTGGGGTGTGGACTCTGGTGTGGATGCAGGGTGTAGAATTGGCAAGTAGACATAAGGTGTGGACATGGGGTGTGGACACAAGGTGTGGACGTGGGATGTGCACATGGCTGTGGGTTTGGGGTCCGGTTTCTAGACCCAATGGGACCTGAATGTCTGCAGGGCTCTGCCTCTTGCTCAAGCGCGCAACTGCTGGAGGGTGCGGGTGATGGGGGCTCACCGCGTGCCCAGCTGTGCCGTTGCTCAGCCCCTGCTGGCCTCACACCAGTGTGGTCTCTGATCGACAGACGAGCACACTGAGGCCAGCTGACCCAGGGTTCGGGGTGCAGAGCTCCCCCTCCCGGGGGAGGGGGCTGAGTGAGCTGCCAGGCTGCCAAGGTGGGTCTGAGGCACGGGAGGGAGCTGGCTGCCAATAGGGGGTGGGGACAGCGTGGGAGATGTGCCGTCGCTCGCTGGGGCACTGGTGGGCAGGGTGGGCTGTGGAGACAGACCAGGGGTGATCTGGCTGTTTGCTGTCCCCAGGGTGCCCCCCGCCTGCAGTGTTTCCAGATCAGAGTGTCTGGTCTGATGCATCTGCCGGGTGGCTGACCTGGTAATGTGGGTCTCGCTCCTCCCTCTCCTGGTGGTTAGTGGGCCGCAGACGTGTTCTTCCACTGGGGAAATGCGCCTCCTGCATGGTTCCTGGCGGGCAGGTAGGGACACTGCGTATTTGCTGCAGGTGTTTTCTGTAGTTGGGACTTCAAAGTTTGCCGTGGGCCTGGAGCTCTCTCTCAGCTCGGCAGTGTCCTCTCCGATTTGCTTTGTGTTTGTTTGTTTGTTTAGAAAGCGAGCAGACAAACGCACCCTCATAGCCTCTCTGGACGGCTTTGTCTTTTACACCTGACTCTTTAGGCCGCGGGGACTTCAGCTCGATTTGTGTTCTGAGGTGAAGAGTAGACTCCATGTGTTCAAAATCATTTGCCAGGGCCTTTCTGGGCTCAGGCTCTGCTCCCGGGATGGTGGCCCGTGGCAGCTGTGGCAGGCAGTGTCTAGGGCCCTGGGGCCGCAGTGGCTGCAGAGGGTCTTGTGCGCAGAGCGCCCCCTGGGCCAGGGGGCAGGGGCCACAGTGCGGGGGCGCTTGGGGTCTGGGCAGCAGCCTTACCTGGAGCACCCGGGCTCCTCCTCGTGATGGGGCGAGTGATGGTCATCGCCGCCGCGGGATCGCACGCGTCCAGTACAGTCCTCGATGCTGCCCGGTACAGAGGGAGCGCTCAGCCAGCCTTAGTGATGGCTGGGTGACGGTGGTGACCAATGACATGGACACAGGCAGGTCCGTTGTCTTTTTGATTGACATAAAATTCACATAACGTGAAACTTAACCATTTTAAAGTGAACGCTTTAGTGGCATTTAGTACCTTCCCCGTGTCGTGCAGACATTGCCTCCACCCAGTTCCAAAATATTTGACCCCAAAAACGGACCCCGTGTCCACGGAACCGTCACTGCCCATTCCCCACCCCCAGCCTCTGGCTCCGCTGGTCGGTCCTCTACCTCCTCCGAGCACTGCATACGGATGGAGTCGTCCCACAAGTGACCTTCTGTGTCTGGCTTCTTTCACTCAGCTTGAGTTTCTGGGGTTTACCCATGCTGCAGCAGGTGCCAGCACCCCTTCCTTTTTAGGGCTGAGTACTGCTCCGTTATGTGGACGTGCCATATGTATCATCGATTCATCAGCTGATGGACGTTTTGGTCGTTGGGATCCATACTGCTGTGAACATTGGTGTTGGAGTCCCCATTCCCAGGTCTTTGGGGCACAGACTCAGGAGTGGGATTGCTGGGGTCTCTCGTAATTCTGTGTGTGAGCTTTTGGGGGACCGTCAAACCCTTTCCATAGATGCTGTGCCATCTTTATATTCTCGCCAGCGATGGAAGAGGGTTCTCATTTTACCACATCCCCACCAGCACTTGCTGTTTTCCCAGTGTTTTATTCTTGTGAAAGTTGTAGCCATTCTCATGGGTGTGGGTGGCATCTCATGGTTTTGATGCACATTCCGGTGACTTTAGATGACTAAGGATGATGAGCGTCTTTCCTGAGCTTGTGGGCCGTTTGCATCTCACCTTTGGAGAAATGCCTGTTCAGGCCCTTTGCCCGTTTAATAGTTGATTTGTGGTTCCTTTTGTTGCTGAGCTGTAAAGCTCGTTGTGCCTTTTGGACGCTAGTGCTTTGCAAATACTTTCTCCCATTCTTCATGTTACCTTTTTACTTTCTTTGTAGTGACCTTTAATGCACAAGAGTTCTACATTTTGATGATACCCAGTTTATTTTTTGTTTTGTTGCTTGTGTTTTTGGTGTCCTATTTAGGAATCCATGACCAAATCCATGGTCATGAGGGTGTACCATGTCCTCTTCTTAGAGCTTTACAGTGCTAGGCCTTGTATTTAGGTTGTTGATCCATGTTTAGTCAATTTTTTATATGGTGTGAGGTAGGGATTCAACTTCATTCTTTTGATACTCAGTTGTCCCAGCGCTGCAGTACCACCCCCTGGGACAGGAGCCCCCCATGGGGTCAGGAGGGGCCTAACCCATAGCCCCGAGCTGCCCCGGTGAAGTGGTGGGGGCAGCCCACCTCTGAGACACCCTTGGCCTCTCTGGTTCTAGGTGACAGGATAGCGGTGGCCTCATGAAGGCAGGCCTGCTGGACGGCCTGGTCCCTCTGTGTGTGCTGGTCATGCGTAGCAAGATCGTCCTTGCCCCTGCCTCCTTCCTCCTCCTCTTCCCCTGTCCTGTCCTTGTGGGCCACGGTCCTCACACATGGTCTGCTCCGTTTGCACTCACACCACTGCGGGCCCCTCCTGTGGGCTGAGTAGGAGTTGCCTAAAGTTCTGCTGGGCGAGTACTTGAGGCATTGAATGCTGGCCACATCTGTGTTTCCTCTGTTTCAGCTGTGTGGGAGTGGAAGAGGAGGAGGCCCCGGACATCGACATATACCACTGCCCCAACTGCGAGAAAACCCACGGGAAGTCTACCCGTAAGTAGGGGCTGTGCTGCTGACCCTCAGTTTGCAGTCGCCCTGGCCTGGCTTTCTGGGTGAACGCCCTGGGTAGTTGCACACTGGTGCCTGGGACTACTGCCGGCCCTGCTCACTGCCCCTATGGACCTGTCACTGCCCCTCCCGACCTGCTCCTGCCCCTGTGGACCTGTCACTGACCTCCTGATCGGCTCCTGCCCATGGGTGCAACTGAAGCCACCCAGGTTGTACTCTCAGAGAGGCCAGGCCCATCTGAGATGGGAACACCATGCAAGGTCTGGGAGTGCCTGTGTTGGGGATCTGCTGTCTCTTCTCCAGTGCCCTCTGCTGGGAGAGGCCCCTTCTCAAACTGCCTGCTGGTCCCGTGGGGGTGTGGCACATCCTGTGGGGGCTCCTTAGGGAGCAGGCTCATCCATGGTGGCTCCATGGGGGGCTGTGTCCCTGCTAGGAGGGGAGTTCTGAGTCTGAGACCACATAGCGGGTGTGCCCTGGTCCGCAGGTGTCTTGGGAGGGGCCTGGCCTGGGGACAAGACAAATGGCATGGGGGTATTAACGTGGCCTCAGGTTTCTGGCCTGGGCTGGGAGGCGTGGGTGCTCATAGAAGGTGCGGGCTGGACACTGACCCTGGCTGGGTAGCTGATGACAGCCCTGTCATCCTGAGCCCTGGGTTAACTGGGGGAGGGGGGTAGGGGCCACATCTGGCCCCAGGCACCAGGAGGCCTTTCACCCCCTTCAAAGGGAGCGCCCCTCCTGGTGTCCAGTCACAAGGCAGAGACTGGATCCCCAGCTCATGGGGGGTGATTACTGTGGATCCAGCGTGGGTAAGCGAGGGTGCCAGCACCCTGTTCTGTGGGGTGGGGCTGGCCCTGGCGGTCTTGGGGGCTGTGCCCTGGTCACTTGGGAAGCTGGGAGAGGCAGGTGGGGTCACCTCTGGCCTGTGCGCCATGGTCACCAGGTGGCCGTGGGGCTGCATCGGCTGGGCTCTCATTCTCCAGCCCCTGGCACATGGTCATCACGCGGTAAAGCATCAATGTGTGAGAGCAGCAGGAAGGTTCCCGGGTCCCTGAATTATCCTCGTCCCCCAGGAGCTGGCGCTCACAGTCTGCTGTGATTACCTGGACATCATTCTGGTCACTGCTTTACAGCAGATGTGGGAGGGTGACTGTCACCCTGTGGGTTAACCGACATCTCCCAACACCTCATGAGCCACAGAGGAGGCTCAGGGCCTGGGGGGATGAATAGGGTGGGGACTGGGCGGTCACACCATGTGGTCCTGGGGCAGGGCAGGGACAGAGCAGGACTGGAGCTAGGAGACCCCGCCTGCCCCACAACAGAGCCGAGTGGCCTGAGGGAGGGTGGGGCAAGGCCCTGTGGTCTGGGGGCTCTTCCATGAATCGGGGCTCAAGTTGGGCGATAGTGGGGTGCCGAGGTGCGTGGTGGTGCTCACATACAATGTGACTTCCACATCGCCGCGTGTCCTGGAACCCCCTTTCCCTGACCGTGAGCTTACCCACTGTTGAGGGCATGTGTGCCTGCTGACTGAGACCCTGCCCCTGCGCTGGGGAGTCCCAGCTGCCCTGTACCGGGGCCCTGTACCGATGCTGAAAGCCAAGTGCGGGCGACCCTTCCTGGCACTTCTAGCCAGGTAGCCCCCGGGGCATGTGGGCACGGCGGCCCCTCCCTGGCTCTGCGTGTGTGCGCACAAGCATGTTATGTGTGTGCATGAATGTGTGCAGAAATGTTCACATGTGCGTCCACGTGTGTGGGTGTGTGCATGAACGCGGGCACACGTGTGCATGAGTGTCGTGTGCGCACAAGAGTATGCACGTGTGGTTGCACGTGTGTGCATGTGTGTGCCTGTGCACGTGTGTTTTACAAGCCTTGTTGCTACTGGAGGCCACGTGTCCACGAGGGAGAGAGGTGCAGAGGCTAGGACTTCCCACCAGTGTGCACACCGGTCACCCATCAGTCTGTGCTTGAGGTGTGTCTGTGCCCAGACCGGAGCTCGTCACTGTCCGTGACACGCTGGTCAGTTTGCCGCATCTGCTCCAGTCACACCCTCCATGGTGAGGGCTCCCGCTGTCCCGACATCCCCAGGAGGCCCCCCAAGCCTGTGGGCTGCGCCAGGGGCGCCCTGGGTGGGCTTGGGGTGGGCACTGAGATGAGGGTGGGGGCTCACAGGTTTACCCAATTCACACAGATTTGGGGCCTGGCAAGGAGTCAGGAGGGCTCCCAGGAGTGGGGGGCTCAGCCCTTACAGCAGCTCTGACCCTGCACTGCGTGTCCAACTCTGGCTGCTCCCCTGATGCTTACACCCCTCCTCCCCGTGCCCATGAGGCTGTGCTGCCCTGGGGGGTGGGCACCTGGCACCCCCACGCTCCAGCCTCCCGCTGGGCAGATGTCCCAGGGTGCCTTGTCAGAGGGGGTGGGGTGCCACGACAAGAGGACCCTGGCCTTTGGGCCCCAGGGAGGGAAGGAGCCCGCCGGCCAGGGCTGCGCGAGGAGTGCCCAGAGCTCACCCTGCCTCCCTTGAGGTTCCGCGTCTGGCTGTTATCCTGGCCACACGCTCCGGCCACAGCGTCACGTGGGCCAGTCTCTCCTCCAGGTGCTCCTCGATGCCCAGTCCGGAGTTAGGGCCCAGGAAGGCCACCAGCCCGGTCAGCCCCTGCTTCCCAGGCCTGGGTCCTGGCAGGAGTGTGGGGGCGCCGCTGCTTCCCCCACTGCCCTTTACATCTGTACCCCCATCACCCGGCTGCACCTGCCCTCCAAGGCTTGGTTTCCCCACACGGCCCCTGGGGCCAGGGCCCTGGTGCCAGGCATCTGTGTCCTCTTGCCTCCGCACACCTGCTGGGGAGACCTTGGGATGTAGGGAGTGGGGCAGATGCATGTGCCAGCTTGGGACCTCGAAGGGCCCCCATGGGGTCCCCTCCGCAATGCCTCCCTTCTCCCGACCTCAGCTGCCCCCCAGACAGCACTGGGGTATCTGTCTCCCCGCTGGTCTCTCCCACCTGCGGTGTCACCCATGGTGGCCAGTGTACGGGCTGGGCTGCCCCTTCCACCCCCGCCTTGATCCCTGGATGCGTGGGACCCCTGGTAAGTGGCCGGGAGCCAGGCTCGCCTCCCATCAGAGGCAGCCCCATCACTGAGGCCCACAACGCTCCTCTGTGGCTATGCACGGCTGCCCTCGCTCTCCACGCCCTTCGGTGGGGGGCACCTGGTAAAGTCTAAAGCCTGGGGCATGAGAGGCGGCCCAGGGTCACGTCCTGATGCAGTTGTGGGCTCAGAAGAAAGGATGATGATATGGAGGCTGGTTTCAGAGTCAGGGTGACCTGGGCCATCGTCAAAGTTGTGTCCCCGCTCCAAGGCCCTGCCTTGGCTGTGAGCACCCTCTCCCTCTGAGCCTGCTGGCTCTTCAGGAAGCAGGGATGGCTCTCAGGCCAGCTGTGGCTTTGGTGACCCCCGTGCGGAGCTGGGCTGCTCAGCAAGCACTTGGCAAACCGCTGAGAAGAAAAGGCCTGAGCCAGGGTAACCAGAGGGAGGAGGGTGGGCACTGAGGTGCCAGTGCAGTGCCCAGGAGACCAGCCATTCACAGACATCCTGCATACCCACTAGTGCTGGGCTGTGCCAGGCACCGTGGGTGTGTGGGGAGAGCCCAAGGGTCCAGAGTGGGACTGAGCCCTGTGAACAAATGGTTTCAGCCCAAGCAGCCTTGCCAAGAGGAGGGGCCGTGCGCGCAGTGGGCCCCACAGAGCTCCTGGAGTGGATGGGGCACTGTACACCCTTCCCCTTCTGCAGCTCATGAGGGTCCCGGACCTCGCTATTAAAGATGCAGCACAGAGATGCGCAGTAACTTGCCCAAGGTCACCAGTTACAGGCTGGCAAGAAAGATTTGGACAAGTGATGGAGCCCTTCCGTCTCTCATCTGTGCCTCGGGCCACCACCAGAACCCCCAGTTCGAGTCCCCCCTCTACAGGATCTTGCTGGGTTTCCATAACATCCACTCACACCCTGGCCATGGCAAACAAGGGTGATGGAAATATCACACCATTGTTGGAGGCAGGCTCAAGGGTCATTGGTGGCAGCCCCCTCCCTGTCCTTGTCTGTGAGGGATGGGCATCCTGGGGGTCCTCTGGCAGTCCCTCAGATCTAGTCTCATGTCTGTCATGGGGCCAGCTTGTTTCACAGCCCAGCCAGCAGCTGCCAGGGACAGGTCTCTGTGCCAGTGCTGTCCTCACTCACCGAGTCACCAGGGGCTGCCCTGGGCAGAGGCTGGGGCCACAAGGAAATTGCTTCCCTCCCCTCCAGGGGCTTGCAGTCCAGTAGGAGTGTGTGAGTGTGTGTGTATGTGTGTGTGCACATGCATGTTCTGTGTGCACTGCATGGGCGTGCACACGGGTATGTCCTTGTGCGTGCACACACATGTGTGCACATGCACATGTATGCAAGTGCACCAGAGTCCAGTAGGTGTGTGTGTATATGTGTGTGCACGTGCATGTACTGTGTGCACTGCATGGGTGTGCACATGGGTGTGTGCTTGTGGGCCCAAAGGCACGTATGTGTGCATATGCATGCGTGTACAAATGTGCCACAGTCCAGTAAGTATGTGTGCACATGTGTGTTCTGTGTGCACCTCATGGGTGTGCACATGGGTGATTGTGTGTGCATACCTGTGCACATGTATGTGTGTGCAAATGTGTCAGTCCAATAGGTGTGTGAATGTGTGTATACATGTGTGTGCACACGAATGTTCTGTGTCTGCTGCGTGGGCATGCACGGGTGTGTGCTTGTACGTGTATAGGTGCACATGTGTGCGAATGTGTCACAGTCCACTAGGGGTGTGTGCACACACTTGCGTGTAAAGAGTCCAGGGTGGGGGTGCCCGGTGCCCTGGGAGCACACACGAGGAAAGGAGAGTTGGAGTCAGCGGTCAGGGTGGTGGTGTCAGAGGGGGACACACAGGAGTACAAGGTGGCACAGGAGGGGTGTGGGAAGGGCGGGAGCTACAGAGGGCGGTGCCAGCCCGCTCCTGCCCCGGTGGTGGGCTTAGGGCAGCAAACGTTGCAGCAGGGAGGTGACAAGCTTGAGGGGAGGCGTCCCCTTGGTGGGACCTCCCGGTAGGTGCCTCTGACGCGCTCTCAGCGGACTGGGTGCTAATGGGAAGGGTCCCGGGCTCCCCCAGCTTTGGGGTCGGCTGAGCCAGAGGGGTGGGAGGGGCAGGGGTGGGGCCGTGACCCAAGGAGGGTGGGAGGTCACAGGGGCCGGGGGTGGGTGGGTGTGTGGGTGACCCCCCGGGGACATTGGGGGCGCTGCCTCTGCGGAGGCTGGAGTCTCAGTGTTCACAGCTCCTCAGCTGCCCTCTGGGCCGGGCCCCTGTGGTGCGGGGAGGGGAGGGCCCACGCTGGGTGCCATCTGCCCCTGTCTCCCCACAGTGAAGAAGAAGCGGGCCTGGCACAAACACGGCCCAGGGCAGACGCCCGACGTGAAGCCCGTCCAGAACGGCAGCCAGCTCTTCATCAAGGAGCTGCGGAGTCGGACCTTCCCCAGGTGGGCGGTGGCGGCCTCGTCCTGGGGGGCTCAGGGGCACAGCCTTCCCTCCAGGGGAGCGGCACAGCCCCCCTAAGCCCTAGGCGCTCCCCGCTCTGGGGCTGACCTCTTCCTTCTCAGCACCTGCAGGTGTTGGGGACCCTCTTCCTCTGGGCTCATGTATCCCCCCACCACCTGGTGTGGCCCTTTCCACGGAACCTTCCTGAGGGGGAGGCTGCTGAACTCAGGTTCTGGCGGGCGAGGAGTGGGGGCTGGGGTCCTGCCCAAGACCACCCTCCAGACGTGGCCCTCTGCCCCTGGGCCTGACAGGCTGTCCCCAGGTCCCCTTCTCAGAGACCGCCTGCCCGCACCCATGTGCTGCGTGCGGGTCGAGGGCAGAGGGCAGGGGCAGGGCTGCGGGGACCCTGACTCGTGGACATGTGCTCTTCAAGCTGCTCTGCGCCCCCTCGGCCCCTCACAGCCGGAAGACTTTTGTTTGTCTGACAAGGTTTCTTCTCTACTTTTAAAGAGTAACTCACTGGACCCAGAATCCTACGTGGTGGGTCCTTTTCCTTTTAGCACTTCAAATATTTTGCCCCACTGTCTTCTTGCATGCATAGTGTCTCGTGAGGGACCCAGTATGACTCTTACCCGTGAGCCTCCACAGACAAGTTACCTCCCTCCTCTGGCTTCTTTCCTTCCCGCGACTTTTACTGAGATACAACTCACAGACCTTACAGTTCGCCCATTTCAAGGGTACAACTCAGTGGTCTTCGGTGCGTTCACAGACGTGTGCGCCACCAGCAGCCGGTTTAGAATGTTTGCATCCCCCGCCCCCCCCCACCGGTGTCTGTTTAACATTCTGTTGTGTGGACAGACCACACGTTGTTTATCCATTCGTCAGCTGACACGCTGGGGTTCTGATGTTTGGCTACTGCAGATAGTTCTGCTATAAACGTTCTTATACAGGATTCTGGGGGGACATGTGTTTCCATGTTTTCAGGAGTAGTGGCTCCATGTTCAGTTGTCTGAGAAACTGCTGGACTGGTCTCCACAGTGGTTACGCCACTGTCGTTCCCAGCAGCGGAGCGTGAGGGTCCCAGTTTCTGATCACCCTTGCCGGCCCTTGCAATTCTCTGGCATTTTGATTCGAACCATCCTTACGGTGTGAGGCTTTCTCTCTCTCTGGTCTGACCTGCATTTCCCTCATGAAAACTCACGTTGAGCATCTTTTCATGTGCGTGGTAGTCGTGTGTATGTCTTCCTTGGAGAAATGTCAGTTCGGACCCTTTGCCTATTTTTAATTTTTGTGTCTTTTAATTATTAAGAGAGTTTTTTATATATTTTAGATACAAGTCTCTTAACAGATAAATGATTCGTGAATACTTTATCCTGTTTTGTAGACATTTCACTTTCTTGATCATGTCCTTTGAAGCACCAACATTTGTAATTTTGACGGAGTCCAGTTTATCCGTTTTTTATTTTGTTACTTGTGCTTTCGTTGTCATAGCTGAGGATCATTTGCCAGATCCAAACCCCAGGTCATGAAAATTACCTTCTACAAAACTTCTAAGAGTTTTGTAGGTTTTAGGTCTTACGGTTTTGTTTTTGATACATTTTGAGTTAATTTCTTCATATAGGGTGAGATAAGGATCTAACTTTTTTTTTTTTTTTTTTTTTTTGCACGCATCTCTCCATTTGTCCCTGCACTATTTGTAAAAAGACCTCTCTTTTTCTATTAAATGGTCTTGGCTCTTAGCTGTAAGTATATGCATTTACTTCTGGACACTCAGTTCTGTTCCACTAATCTGTTTA
This sequence comes from Panthera leo, assembly GCF_018350215.1. Lineage (NCBI taxonomy): Eukaryota > Metazoa > Chordata > Mammalia > Carnivora > Felidae > Panthera > Panthera leo. The sequence continues at coordinate 1,607,496 of NC_056691.1, forward strand.
TCCTTAGGCTGGTCTCACATTGCCTGGACTACTGTGCTTTGCAGTACGTTTTGAAATGAAGAAGTATGAGTCCTCCAGCTTTTCTTTTCTTTTCTTTCTTTCTTTCTTTCTTTCTATTGAATATTTTTTAATGTTTATTATTTTTGAGAGAGCAGAGAGACAGAGCACGAGCCAGGGGAGGAGCAGAGAGAGAGGGAGTCACAGAATCCCAGGCAGGCGCCAGGCTCTGAGCTGTTAGCACAGAGCCTGACATGGGGCTCGAACTCACGAACCGTGGGATCATGACCTCATTTGAAGGAGGACGCTTAACTGACTGAACCACCCAGGTGCCCTTCCAGCTTTGTTTTTCTTTTTAAAAATCCTTCTGGCCATTCTTGGTCTGCTGGAATTCCATATGAATTTTAGAATCAGCTTGTCAGGCCTACAGAGAAGTCAACTGATATGGGTTGTGTTGAATCTGTACATCAGTAGAATCAAAGTATTGGCATCTGAAAAATGCAAAGTCTTCTGACCTATGAACATGGGTATTCTTCCATTTATTAAGATCTTTTATATTTCCTTCAATAGTGTTTTGTAGTTTTCAGAGTTTTGTACTTCCTTTGTTAAGTTTATTCCTAAGTAATTTATTCTTTTTGATGCTCTTTTAAATGAAATTGTTTTCTTAATTTTATTTCCAGAGGGTTCGTTGCTACGGTACTGAAATAGAGTTCAAGTATATTCATCTTGTATCCTGCAACCTTGCTGAGCTGGTTTATTAGTTCTAATAGCTTTTTAGTAGATTCCTTACACCTTTCTATATACGAGATCATGTCATCTGTGAATAGTTTCCTTTCTTCCCTTCCAATCTGTGTTACCTTTTTTTTCTTGCTTGATTGCTCTGGCTAGGACTTCTAGTAGAATGTTAAGTAGAGACCAGACAAAGATGATCAGGGCCCCATCATTTTCAGGGTGCTACGCTTGGGGTACAGCCTCAGTTCCACAAGTGTGGGCCAAGGGGAAGAAGGGAGCTCCCCCCCATGTCTTGTCTGCCCTTGCGTGAGACTGAGAATCAGGAACAGACGGCTGGTGCAGGATGAGAAAGGCTGCCGTCCTGTTCCTCCTGGACAAAGCCCTCTGCTTGGAAGCTGGGGAGAGCTCCCACTCAGCTTTCCTGTGTCCTTGGCCGCGGCCTTCCTGAGGGAGGTCTCCTGGCCGATCCAGTGAGGTAGAGGGAAGAATGGTCTCGGCCCATATATCACAGGCACATGCCTTTCCTGCCAGGTTTTCATAGATTTTCTAGACTAGATGTTTCTCCATTTGCTATTTGCTCTTAGAACCATTTCCAGAGGTTTTGAATAGTTGTTTTTCACAGTAATTTTCACCAGTTTCATTGGGTTTTGGGTCCTCAGGGCTCTTCACGCTGTCATGCCAGAGGTAGATCTTTCTCATGTGGCCTCTGTCAGGATATTGCCTCCCCTGTTTTGCAGTTTGATTACGACATGTCTAGGTATAGTTTTCAAGTATTTAATCCTACTTGGTGTGGTCTCAGTTTTCTGGATCTGTGGTTTCACATCTGCCATTAATTTTAGAAAATTCTCAGCCATTATTACTTCCAACATTTCTCCTGCTTCAAACACTGCTCCTTTCTCTCTCTTTTATTTTTGGTGTTCTCGTCATGCACACGTTGCTCTTTCTGTAATTGTTCTGTATATTCTTGGATATTCTGTTCCCTGCTTTTTTCATTCTTTTTTCTCTTTATGCTTCAGGCTGAGCAGATGTTATTAACTTCAAGCTTACTGAGTCTTTTCTTAGCCACATCCAGTCTACCAATGAGCCCATCAAAGGCATTCTTCATTTCTGTTACCATTTTTAATTATTTCTATCATTTCCTTTTGAATCTTAGAGTGTTCGCTTCTCTGCTTACATTTTCTTCTGTTCTTGCATGTTTTCCACTTTTTCCATTAGCACTCCTAACATATTAATCATAATTAAAAAAAATTCCTATCTTATATTTCCAAATTCTGTGCTATAGCTGAGCTATGTCCTGATATTTTTAAAACTTTATTTTTTAATTGAGGTATAATTAACATACATTGTTATATTAGTTTCAGGTGTACGATATAATGACTCAATACTTCTGTACATGAGCAGAAGTATCATCTTCTGCACATGAGTATCACTCAGTGCTCATCATGATAAACGTACCCTCAACCCCCTTCACCTGTTTCACCCGTCCCCCCACAGACAGACTTCCCTCTGGTAACCGCCAGTTTGTCTTCTATATTTAAGAGTCTGCCTTTTTTGTTTGTCTCTTTCTTCTTCTTGTTTTTTTTTTTTTAAATTATTTTAATGTTTTATTTATTTTGAGAGAGAGAGAGAACAAGTGGGGGAGGGGCAGAGAGGAAGACAGAGAATCCATGAAGCAGGCTCCAGGCTCTGACCTGTCAGCACAGAGCCTGACATGGGGCTCGAACACATGAACTGTGAGATCATGACCTGAGCCGAAGTCGGACACTTAACTGACTGAGCCACCCAGACTCCCCATTCTTTGTTCATTTCTTTTGTTTCTTAAATTCCACATATGAGTGAAATCATATGGTATTTGTCTTTCTCTGCCTGACTTATTTTTATTATACTTACCATTATACTCTCTAGCTCCATCCATGTTGTTGCAAATGGCAAGATTGCATTTGTTTTATGTCTGAGTAATATTCCATCGTGTGTGTATGTGTGTGTGTATATGTGTGTGCGTATACACACCACATCTTCTTTGTCCATTTATCAGTCGATGGACATTTGGGCTTTCTGTGTCTTGGCTGCTTCTGATAGCGCTGCTATAAACTTCAGGACGTGTCTTTTTGAATTAGTGTTTTCATTTTCTTTAGGTAAATACCCAGTAGTGGAATTACCGGGCCACCACGTAATTCTATTTTTAATTTTTTAAGGACCCTTCACGCTGTTCTCCAGAGAGGTTGCACAGTTTGCATTCCCACCAGCAGTGCAAGAAGGTTCCTTTTTCTCCACATCCTCGGTGACACCTGTTGTTTCTTGTCTTTTTGATTTCAGCTGTTCTGACAGGGGTGAGGTGATTTGCTTTGTGTCTTAAGACTATGGTCTTTTGCAGTTTAGCGCATCTTGTGATTTTTTGGTGAAAGCTGGACATGATGTATTGAGTCAAAGGAACTGAGGTGATTATGCATTTAGAGTGAGGTTTTGTGTTGACCAGACCAGGGACTGGGTTGTGTTGCTGTAGCTGTAGGTGCCAGACACATGACTTTCTCCTAGTTTCCTTGTGTTTTTCTCCTCTCCTGTTCTTGCTGGGTGTCCCTAACAACTCCTTCTTAAATAGAATCTGTCCTGCAGCTGTCTCGGCTATACTCAACTACCATTATACTGTTGTATGGTAGTAGGATTGGGGGAGGGGAAGTGTCCTGTAATTGAATAACACACCTCAGTGTTTCAGTGGGCCCGAGGCTCTGGGCTGTTACCTTTGGAAGCATTTCTTGGCCTTCGCTTTTGCTCTTCTTCCCTAAGACAGGAAGCTAGTGGCGTCAGGGGTGTGGGTGGGCACTTGCCCTTCCCCCATCAGAGGAGGATGGTCTGGTTAAGTAAGTGCTCCTGGAAGGTAGACTTTTGTTATGGAGAACACTCGGAGTATATTTACACATAATTGCTCTCCCCCAACCATGTCTGAAATAGGACAGATCTTCACCAGGAGAACCTGTGGGCAGAACCCATGAAGGTGGGTCTCCTCTGAGGCTGGGCCCCATGAGTTCTTAACTCTGAAGCTAGTTCACACCCAGCCTCTGCACTTCGTCAGAAATCACTTTAATTATCCTCTCAGTTACCGCCTCCAGCCGCTTCTGCCTCAGGTAAGGTCCTCTCAGTGGTGATTCTCTGTGTTTGCCTGTCTCCCCAGATTCTGGGGGTGACTGTTTGCCCTGTAACCCTAATGTTCAGTGAATCTAAGAAAATTCCTTGGTATTCAGTCTGTTCAGCTTTTTTCTTGTTGTGAGGACAGGAATGACCATTTCCAAGCTCTTTACATGTTGGAGTTGAAGCCATTAGTCCAGTTCCACTCATTTGTTGGGTTGTCTTTTTATTGCCTACGTATTCTAGGTACTTGCCACCAATCAGATACTTTCTCCTGTCCCGTGGTTGCCTTTCCACTTTCTTCATGGTGTCCTTTGAAACGCAAATGTTTATAATTTTGATGGCATCGAATTCATTCTTCTTGTTCTTGCTGCTCGTGGTTTTGGCTTCTAGGAAACCATTGCCAGGTTAAAGGCTGTGAAGATTTATGTCTGTGTGTGTGTTTTCTTCTGAAAGTTGTACAGTTCCAGCCTTTATGTATAGGTCTTCAACTCAGTTTGAGTTAGTTTTTGTCTATGACGTGAGGTAGGATCCCGCTTAATTCTTTTGCATGTGGACGTCCAGTTCTCTCATGCACCATTTATTGAAACGACTGTTTTATTCTCCATTGAGTTGTCCTGGCGTTCCTGATGAAAAAGCAGTTGGCCACAGATGTTTGGGTTTATTTCTGGACACTCGGTTCTGCCGCACCGATCCATATGTCTCTTCTCTCTTCTCATGCTGGCACCACACGGTCTTGATTACTGTAGCTTTGCAGTGAATTTTGAAGTTGGTCAGTGTCCTCAACTTTGTTCTTTGTAAAGACTGTTTTGGTCGTCTGGGAGCTTTGCACTTCCCGTCAGCCTTCCAAGTTCAGCTTGTCCATTTCTGCAAAGACGTCAACAGGTGTTCTGACAGGGATTGTGTGAAATCCGTAGCTCAATTTTCTCTTATTTCTTGAGTCTCATTTCTTTCTTCTAGATTTGATTTCTCTCTTATTGAATTATATCCTTTAGTGGTTTAGTAAAGGCCTATAGAAATATTCTATTTTTGAAAATGTTTTCATTTCATCTGTGTTCTTAAATGATTCTAATTTTCTAAAATGGGCCTAAAATTTTAGAGTAAATTTATTTTCCTTGAATTCTTTGAAGATACTATTATTCTGTTGTCATTTGGCATCTCTTGTTGTTCACGAGATGTCTGTTGTCAGCCTAGTGGCTGGTGTTTGTTCATCTGTTTACTGTTTGGTTTTGGCAAATCTGTTTTTTTTATCTGAAGACTTTTCAGATTGCCTCGTTGTCTCTGATGTTCCACAGATATGCTACAGTGCGTCTGGATGTGCTTTGTTTTTATCAGTTCTACTCAGGACTCAGTAAGATCTTTTAATTTGAGGAATTGTATCTTATCTCAGTTCTGAAAAATGGCCTGTTTTCTTTTTAAGTAGCATTTCACCCCCTTTCTCTGTATTATTTTTCAAGTATTCCATCAAATTGACCATTTTGGGGGGCGGGCGTGCAGCTACTATTGAATGCATCTGTTGAGTTTTTAAATTTTTTCAAAAGTGACGTTTTTCACGTGTAGAATTTCTGCTAGGTCATTGTCAATGTTGCTTGCTCTGTTGTCCTCCCTCCCTGCCCTCTGCTGCGTCCTCCCATTATCCCTGTGAATGTGGTTAGTATGTTTCCCAGCCGTCCATTGTGCTCAGTCCCCGGACCCGTGCTCTGGTGGATATGTCTTCCGTCATTCTGTGAGGCGGCCTGTCTGCCCTGGGCCCAGAGGTGTCCCCGTAGAACCAGTGTGTGTTTGTCTTTGCTGGGTCCTCATGGGTTTGGCAGTCCCAGACCTGGTACGTGGGGCTGTGTGACATGAGGGCATGGGATCCCGGTTTGTCCGGACACCGTCTCCCTCTGGCTACCCCGGGGCTTCCACAGATGACCCTGCACTGTCCCAGTGCTGCCGCTCACACACCCGCCACCCACTCCTGGCCTGAACCTAATGCTCTGTCAGCACTGGTCCCACCCGAAGGTCCCTCCTCCGTCCTCACCCTAACTGCCCCACGCGTTCCCTCTTGGTGGGACATGGCCTTGCAGCTCCTTCCTCTCGAGCACTGTCTTCCTTGGAGCCACAACCCCGTGCTCCCCTGGCTGTCCTCCACCTGCCTGTCCTCCTCTCCTGCTGACCGCTCTCCCTGGGAGTTGTGGGGACTCTGCTCTCGCCCCTGGCCCTCGGAGTTTACACCTCCCCCTGATCCCCCGCCCTGCCCAGGCTGTCTCTTGGCCGGCGGCTTCGGTCTCCCTCTGCAGCCTGTGAGCTCCTGACCCGTCCTCAGTCCAAGTCTGTCCCAAGTCAGCTGCGGATCTGTCCCCCGCACACGCCTGCTCTCCTCCAGCCCTTAGTCCCTCAGCTGTCTGCCGTCACCTCCCCTGTTCCTCCACCCTTTCGCCCACCACTGCCTCCTGGTCCGTGAGCTGAGCCTCCTCCCTGGTCGCGATGTCCAGCCTGCTCCCGCGGCAGCTCTCCGTCCGTCCACACAGCCATCGGATTGACCTCCAGCTGTTGTTGCCCTGCTCAAGCTGTCCAGTGGCTCCCCAGTGCTCTCGGCGCGAGGCAGAGGCCCGCTGCCGGTCAGACAGGCCACCTGAGCTGCTGCGCACTCGGCCCGCTCACCCCCTACCCCTGGCTGCTGGGCTCCTTCTCCCTCCCCACCCCTGGCCACATTCTCCCCACTCCAGGGCTTGGCCGGCACCCCCCTTCTGCCCAGGCCATGTGCCTCTCAATCCTGCCCCTCCAGGCCTGGACAGGCTGCTCTGACGCTGACCCCTGCTGTCTTCCCCCTGAGCTCTGCTCTCAGCGGTGGGCTTACGACCTTGCATGCTTGTCTGATGGAAGCCCATCTCCAGCGTCACCATGGAGGCTCTCCCGCTGGGCCTCAAAGGTCCCTGGTGCCCCGGGCAGTGCCCAACACGCAGCTGGGCAAGCTGGGCAGGGGAGCCACTGACCGCAGCACCCCAGGTTGCCCTTAGACCCTGTGCTTGGCTTGTGCAGGGAGTGGATTCTCCCTGGAAGGGGTTTGTCTCTATCTGCTGTGTCCTCAGGCCCAGCCCCAGCGCCGTGCAGGATCTAATCTCTGTGCACATGGGAGGAATGTTATGGAGGGTGGGCAGGTAGGGCAAGGGGCAGGGGAGGGATCCTGCCCACGCTCTGCCTTTCTCTGCTGTGGTAGGAGGGTTGGTCTCTGTGTTTCCCCTTCCTGGGCCTCCTGGACCTTGAGGTCCAACGTCTGTGATGGATGTGGGTCCAAGCCACGTCGCCCCCCCATGACCCCTGGGCGTGGTGCTGGGGACGAGCCCTCCTCCCAGGGCGTGGGAGCCCAGGTTGCATGTCTCCGGCTCTGAGGCCCTATCCAGGCCTGTCCCGGTGCTGCGGGGCCGGGACCCTGGCCGGCGTGACCTCCGACCCCCGCTTTTCCCGCAGCGCGGAAGACGTGGTGGTCCGTGTGCCCGGCAGCCAGCTCACGCTGGGCTACATGGAGGAGCACGGCTTCACTGAGCCCATCCTCGTACCCAAGAAAGACGGGCTGGGCCTGGCAGTCCCAGCCCCCACCTTCTATGTCAGTGACGTCGAGAACTACGTGGGTGAGTGGCCACCCTGGAGCCTGCTCGCCTTAGGCCCTGGCTGGTCCCCATGCTGTGTGAGCGCTGTGATTCGGGGTCTCCGTGTACGTTCAGGGCACTCTTCTTAGAATTAGACCCCATGTCCCACTAAAATGACACGTGACCCTGGCCGTCCCCCCAGTCAGTTATTCTGACTGCAAAGGGGACTGTCTTGGAACCCTTTCATTCTGCCAGCTGCAAAATCCATTCTGTTGGGTGCTAATGGCGGTAATGGAGGGCCCCTGCCTTTGAGGTTTGTGCTGTGCCCCCCTCAGCCTCTCCTGGGCCAGCCTGGGGCACCCTTGGTCTGCCCCAGGACCCTTCCTCTCTGGATCCCTCCGGCTCCCGCTGGTGCTGCCCTGTCCAGCCTGTCTCCCGTCCCCTTGGCAGCAACCAGCACTGTGGGCACCCTCAGTCGGGACACCTCCGGGTGGAGGGAAGAAACTGTATGCTTGGGCATCGTCTGTGAGGTGGGGCCACACGGCCCAGACTCTGAGGCCCCAAGGTGGCTGGGGCTTGGGGGTGTGGCCCGTGCAAGAGGAGGACAGAGCCCAAGAAGGCTGGTGCCCAGGCCCCCTGTGGCAGGCAGAGAGAAGGGAGCCCCATCGGGGCCATCTGTGCCCGGCCGCAGCCCCTAGAATAACAGCTAAGATCTAGTTCACGCCTGCCAGGTGCTGGACGTCACCGGTAGCTAGTGTCATCTTGCCACAGCTGGCACCCAGGCCCTGGCTCAGCTGGCCACAGAGAGCACAGAGGGCCGGCCCCAGGCACTGCCCGCTCGACCATAGCTCTGTCTGCGGGAGCTGGAAGCAGCTTAGCCGACGGGGAAGCATGTCTTAGAGGCTTGTGTTGTAAATGCTCTCCCTTCTCCTTACTTGTTTTATTATGGACGTTTTCACACACACACACACACACACACACACACACACACACACACCCCAAGGGAAGTAAACTCCCCTGTGCCCAGTACTGGCCACAAAACCACAAGATCTTGGCCGGCTTTCTGTGTCTGCACCCCCAAATTTAAAGCAAATCTGTGGCACGTACGTCACTTCTCCCACGGAAACCCCGGCAGGGGCTCTGACAGATGATTTGACGTCGTTGCAGCCGCGGGCTGCTCAGTAGCATCAGAGCCCCGCCTCAGTCACCCCAGGCGCCCCAGACGCCCCTTCCAGTTTGCTGTTTGAATCAGAGCCCAGACCAGACCTGCACACTGCATGTGGTTTTTATGCCTCTCAGCATCTCCCCATTCCCGAGGCTGTGGGAGGGTTGGGGTTGCTGGTCCTAGAGAACGTCCCATGTGGGGGATCTGGCCAACGGTGTACCCGTGGCGTCATGTAACTCGCTCCTCTGTCCCCAGTGGTTCCTGCACCACCTGGACAGACACTCAGATTCACATTCAGGGGGACGGCAGCCGCTTCGGGGCTGAGGCGCTCCCGCCCGTCAGCCTGTGGTGCCTGGCCACCCGCACAGAAGGGCCCGTCAGCCCGCAGCCCGGGTCTGAGCAGCCCCTGGGGACTGCTGGGAGGGACGAGGCCGTTAGTCCTGTGCGCCTTTCTCCCACTACTAATTAGGAGTCGGTGTGAGGAGCTCACCCTCGCCAGTTCCTTAAGGAACTGTCATCGGTGATTTTCACCCTGAACGTTTCCTCGTCAACTACAGAAAAAAATGTTTTTCCTTTAACTTACCAGTTTTCAGGATAATAAGTTGGAGCCCTAGAAGTGTAGGAGTTTTTGATTTTTTGATTTTTAAAATGTGTGTCCCATGTCGTTTATGGGGGGTTCCCGTCTGCCGGGCCCCCTCCCGCGGAGGCTTGTGTCTCAGCCGCCTCCCTGCACCCCTGCCTCTCAGCAGGGAGCCCACAGGGCAGCCCGGTGCGGCGGGGGCGGGCTGCACACCCTGGCCCCTCACGGCCCCACCCCCTGCCCTGCCCGCAGGCCCAGAGCGGAGCGTGGACGTGACGGATGTCGCCAAGCAGAAGGACTGCAAGATGAAGCTGAAGGAGTTTGTGGACTATTACTACAGCACCAACCGCAAGCGGGTCCTCAACCTCACCAGCCTGGAGTTCTCCGACACCAGGTGAGGGCCCCCGGGCCGGGACTGCGGCTGCTCGGGGAGCCCGCACACACGTGCGAAAGCGGCATGCGGTGCTGGTCTGTTTCTCTTCTCAAGACCGGAAGTGACGCACTGTGACAAATCCAAACGGAACATAAGCAGCAAGACGCGGACTCCTCTGGCCTGCCCCCACCCCGTTCCCCAGAAAGAGCCCCAGGCCACACCGCGGCATAGGTTCTTCCAGAACGCACGTGCTCATGCTCATGCGTGACGTTCCTTGAGACACTGACACCCCCACACGCTCCCACACGTGCCTGCACACATTCACAGGTGCACTCCCCAGTGCACACTGTGGGCACAGCAGGGTCGCACTCTGCACCTGCTCTCCCTGCGGCCCCAGCCTGAGCTCCTGGAGCCAGGCCTGCCCTGCTTGCTGCTGTTCTCAGGGTGGAGGGTCCTGCACCATGGCCGTCTGGACCTGCCTAGCCCCAGCTTCTGTGTGGTCAGGGGCTGGTCAGCCACCAGCACTGCCCCTTGTGCCACGGCCCTGCTCTCCCAGGACCACTGCTCTGCTGTGGCTTGGCCAGCGCCTGCCCTGGCCCTGCCTTTCCTGCCCCTCTGTCAAATCCTCGCTGTTCTCCCCCTGGCCCTTTGCTCGGCACAAGACCTGAGTTGTGGCTGGTTTAGTTTAAGCATGATTTTACTTTCAGACCCTTTCCACCCTTGCCAACTTCTGAAAAGCACATGTGATAGCCAGATAGCTTGTGTGCAGAAGGGCAGGTAGGAAAAAGGAGTTACTGAAAACCACACTGAGAAGGAGAATATAGAACTGTGCCAGGAGCCCAGACAGGATATTGTAACTGGATGCTGGGGTTTGTTTGAGCTTCCCGACAGCATAGGCGTAAAGGGAAATAGGATAGATTAGCGTATCGAGAGAAAGCTATCTCCTGCGGCTTCACAAGCAGGATTGTCCCCAAGGCTGGGTTCTGATGAGAACACACTCAGGAGCTTGGTCTGCTGGCCCACCTGGGGGCTTCAGAGAGAGCTGCCAGCGTGGCAGAGCTGGGGAGCTGGTGCTTTGGTGTGTGGTTTCCCCTTGGGCCTCTCGGGGCCAGCCCTCTGCTGGCAGAAAATGTGTGGTGCCTCCGGTGTCCTCAGGCCCGGTCCAAGGATCACAGGGGTCATGAACACGTCACACCAGGCCATTTGTGGGCTTGGTGCCAGGGCTGTCGAGGGGGAGAGGGTGGCTTCCACGTCATCAGTGCTGTCTGTCCCTGAAGACGCCAGCTGGGGCTTCAGGGGCCAGGCCTGATCAGTCTGTCTGTGGCTATGTTGGGGTCTGTGGGGATCCTGCCGTGACTCATGTGTTCCCTGATCCCAGAGGCGCCTGCTGTGACAGTGACGTGTCAATTATGTGGACGTACGTCGTACTGTACCTCTGCACTGTCACCCACGGTGACAGTACCTCTGCACTGTCACCCACGGTGGCCTCAGGTGCCTGGGGCTATGGGACCCAGCCTGTCCACTCTGGGAGGCTGCAAGGAGCAGTGGGCCTCGGTGGCAGGAGGGCAGGCTGGCTGTATGCTCGAGGAGCCGTCCAGCGAGGAAGTGAGGGCGTTTGGGGCCATGGGGGGAAGCGCTCGTGTGTGGTGTGCAGAGGTCTTCTCTCCTGTGGCAGCAGGGGGCCTGGGAGCCACCTTGGGCATGGACGGTGGGGAGGAGGGCTCAGGGGACAGAGAGGAACACCAGCTTGGGACAAGCCGGAGATGTCAAGAGGGTCTGCTGCCGAGGTCTGGAGGGCGGAGTGGTGGGGCCTAGCTTGTGGTTTGTGGCACTCTTGTCTGGGCCGGCAGGGCCTCCCGTGTGGAGCTGTGCGGTTCTGGCCAGCACGTGGATGTGTCGGGCTGCTGACCCGGACGACTTTGATGCCATACTGGCATTTTTTATTAATTTTTTTTAATGTTTATTTATTTTTGAGAGAGACGGAGACAGAATGGGAATTGTTTAGGGGCAGAGAGAGAGGGAGACAGAATCCCAAGCAGGCTCCAGGCTCCGAGCTGTCAGCACAGAGCCCGACGCGGGGCTCGAACTCACGAGCTGCGAGATCATGACCTGAGCCGAAGTCGGACGCTCAACCGACTGAGCCACCCACGCGCCCCCATACTGGCATTTTAATCAGGCCAGTGACATTTAATTGAAAAGGCCACCTTTGCCTGTTTGAAGACGAGTTAGCTGGTCTGACAATGACCGATGTGGCTCCTGGCTCCAGGTCCCCTGTGGTCTGCTCTGGAGACCAGTGGCTTCTCACCAAGCGATATCCAGCAGCACCCTCATGGGCCCACCTGGGCCATCCCCTTCTGGGTCCCCAGGGAGGGGCGTTCTCTGGCCTTCCCCCTCCCCCAACTTTGGATGGACAGACCCCATGTTAGGCACCTGCCGTGGCTGCACCCGGCGGCCAGCTGCGATCTGCCCCCGCAAACCTTAGTTTGCTCATCTGTAAAATGGGGGCCGTGTCACATAGCCCAGGTGGAGAACTGCTGAGGGACGTGCACCACCTTTCCCGCCTGGGGGCCCGGCAGGTGCAGGGGAGCTTCCTGCCGCCAATGCCCCTCCTCCTGTCTCCCCCAGGATGTCCAGCTTCGTGGAGCCGCCTGACATCGTCAAGAAGCTGTCCTGGGTGGAGACCTGCTGGCCGGACGATGCGCTGCTGGCCAAGCCCAAGGTGACCAAGTACTGCCTGATCTGCGTGAAGGACAGCTACACCGACTTCCACATCGACTCGGGGGGCGCCTCTGCCTGGTACCACGTGCTCAAGGTGGGCGCACCCGCCTCCACGAGCAAGGCTGCCTGCGGTCCCCACGGCCCCCATGGGGCCAGCACCTGGGGGGGGCATGGGCATGTGTTTCTCCTGCCCTCGGGAGGTGGGGGTGGCGGAGCCTCGGGGCCAGAGTGGCCCAGATGTGTTGCCTTTTTCTGGGGAAGGGTGAGGCTCATGAAGCCCACTGGAGGGGGCCTGGCGCTCTGCATTCCGGACCCCTAAGGAGGGGAGTGCGGTGCTGGGAGGGCTTCCTGGAAGAGGGGGCGAGGGAACGTGTGTGGGGGCCCACACAAGAGCGGGGAGGGCTGGGGGCCCCTGCCAGGGGACAAGGGAGATGTGAAGACAAACAGAGAGGGAGACCCCAAGTCTTGGGCTCAGGCACCGGCCCCGGGTCTCCCTGCACCTGCCTGAGCCTGACTCGTGGGGCGGCGGGGCTCATGGTCCGGGCCCTGTGGAGCGCTGAGTGTGGGGCGGGCCGGAGCCTGGCCATGGGGGCCATCCTTCCATCTGCAGCCCAGACGCAGGAGGCTCTCAGGAGTGGAGCAAGTCATGACACAGCGGGGCTGCCCCTGCCACACGTGGCATTCCCAGTGTCGCGCAAGCGTGGCGTGTGGGGTGCCCGGGCTCTGGTGCCCATAACCTTCCCACAAACAGACTCCTGAACTGCAAGGCCCGTGTGTCCCCAACATCTCAGGGAAGGGACGGTGTCCCTGGGTGTCCATGGTCCCTGGGCAGTGGCCGGCTCTGCCCCCCAGCAGTGTCCCCTGCCTGTGGTGCCCCTGCCCCCCAGCGTCCTGGGCGGTGGCGGGCTCTGCCAGTGGCCTCTTGTTGGCAGGGGGAGAAGATCTTCTATCTCATCAAGCCGGCTTCGGCCAACATCTCCCTGTACGAGCGCTGGCAGTCGGCCGCGAACCACAGCGAGATGTTCTTTGCAGACCAGGTGGACAGGTGTTATAAATGCACCCTCAAGCAGGGCCAGACGCTCTTCATCCCCTCAGGTGAGCATCCGCGGGGCTGTCCGCCTTGTCCTGGGGCCCTGAGAGCCGGCCCTGCGCCCCACGTTTTTGCTCATCTGGACAGTTCGGCCCTGAGGAGGAGGAAGGGCCTTACAGGCCTCATGCTGCTTCATCCTGAGACGTTCCTCCTTCTCCAGAAGGCCTCTTGCACGTAGCATGATGTCAATACCTAAGCAGCCACTGCTCACATTTCCTAATTACAGATATTTCTTCCCCCATTTTCAATCAGGATTGAATAAGGCCTCATACTCCTATTCGTTTAGGTGTTCGGAGTCCTTCCTGAGAGACCCCTTCCTCCCCCGGGTTCCCCCCTTCCCCCCGGCCACGGTGACATCCCCATGTGGCCCAGGTTCCCCTCTGAGGACGATCCGGGGACCAGCCCAGCTCTCCCAGGGCTATGGCAGCTCGGCTTGGGCCCCCCACACCCACCCCCACGCCCATGTGTGGAGGTCGGGGTGCTGGGCAGCCCGGGCCTGGGTGGGAAGCTCCTGGGCCTGGGCCAGGCAGGAAGTGCACTGAGCAGCCCGGCCAGCTTGGACGGGGGCACCAGGACAGGCTGGAAGGAGCCTCGAGTACCACGAAGGGCTGGCCACCTCCCTGTCTCCCCAGGCTGGATTTACGCCACGCTCACGCCTGTGGACTGCCTGGCCTTCGCGGGACATTTCCTCCACAGCCTGAGTGTGGAGATGCAGATGAGGTAGGGCCACGCCGGCCTGGGTTCCACCAGGCAGGTCCCCTGCTGCCAGGCCGGTGTGGTGGCGTCTCCCCTGAGTTCTGGGCGTGCCGTTAGCCTCTTCCTTGGGAGGTGGGCTGTGATCTCGCAGGGGCCCCTGAACGGCCAGTGGCCGTGGCCCATGGAGCTCATTCCCATGTGGTCCCCTACTCTTCCCTGCTGCGCTGGGCCCATTGTGGAGGCTGGGGCAGCATAGCCGCGCTGTGGCCTTGTCACAGCTGTGACTCGTGACTCTGATGTGGGCTCACGCTTAGTGTCGCCCCCTCAGAGCTCAGTGCTCTGGACAGTTCTTTGCTATGGTTTCCAGAGCATATGAAGTGGAAAGGAGATTGAAACTTGGCAGCCTGACTCAGTTTCCCAACTTTGAAACTGCCTGCTGGTACATGGGAAAGCATTTGCTGGAGGCGTTTAAAGGTACGGATGTCCAGGTTGGCATCTCTGCCTGTGGGTGGAGCACAGCCTTCAAGGGGCCTGAGCCCTGCTCTGCAGTGTGGGGCTGGGGGATGCTGGGCAGGGTGGTTCATGTTTTGGAAAGAACGCTGCTGTGTGTCCCCGGGCCTGGTGTACGCAGCCTTCTTGGCTCCTGGTGGGGCTCAGTTGGGATGTCAAGAGGCCTGAGGGTCTGCCTGGCTCCCAGCTGCCAGCTGAGGACCACTGCAACGTCCCTGCCATCCTAGGGGTGGGTGTGCCTGTTGGGGTCCCCGCGGAGGCTTGTGGAAAGGGGTGGGCCCCTTGGGTCCCTGCTATCCGTGGACACCCAGCTGCCTTGCACCCCAGGCCTTCAGGGTCAGTGCCTGGCTCCTACAGCCAGCTGAGACCCCTTCCTCAGGGCAGGGGCTCTGGCTCCTGTTAGAGATGGGAAAGCTAAAAACTGACCTTAGTCCTGGCTGGCCAGGTTTCAATGAAATTCATCCATTGGGCCCCAAGTGCAGAGCACTTCACCCTGGCAGGGGCGTGTCTAGGAGGGAGTCCAGTCCTGCCCCCAGGGCTCATGGTAGGGAGGTGAGATGGGGGCAGCATAGGCAGAGCACCCCCCCCCCCCCCGCTGGAGACGGCCTGATGGGGTGACCACTGACCATGGACCCGCACGTCTGTCATGTGGTGGCTCGGAGATCAGGCCGCTTGGCCTCTGCAGCGAGCTACCCGGCCGGAAAGGGGGCACTCTGTCCCCTTCCTGGGGGCTCGCACGGCCCCCCAGGGCGTCTCTGAGACCGTGCTTGCCCTGGCCCACCACCGCAGGGACACCCGGTACCGCAGCTATGCAGGGGCAGCGTGAGGTGTGGGTGCGCCTATGGCCCCTCACTGAGGTGGGCGGGGAGCCACGTGGAGGGGGAACACCTGGGCCCTGCGGGTGGACGGTGGGGGTGGGGGGAGCGCCAGTCCTGCCCTCGCGGGGCACCTGGATTGGGTCCCCGAGGTTCCGAGAGCAACCGTTGGCAGTTGGGCAGGTGGCAGTGGGCAGAGGTCCGGCCGGACTCCGCCCCTGCCCCGCCCACCGCGTGAAGTCGCCCGCAAGCTGTGGGCGGGGAGGGGCGAGCGGGCACACGCCCACCAGATCAAATCCCTCTGTCTCCCCACCCAGGTTCTCACAAATCTGGGAAGCAGCTGCCCCCTCATCTAGTCCAAGGAGCTAAAATTCTCAATGGTGCTTTTAGATCATGGACGAAAAAGCAGGTAGGGAGATGTGCCCCGTGTGAGCGGGCAGAGGGGTGGGTCCGGGCGGGGAGCCGTTCCTCTAGTGGGAGCCAGCCTGTGAAGAGCTCACCTGTAGCGGGGTAGGGGGAGCAGTGCCCGGCCCAAGGCGCAGCGGGGGGGCCCAGGGGCCTGGAGAGTCTGCAGGGGGGAAGGTGGGTGGTGGAGATACCACGGAGTGCCCCTGAGGGGGCAGGGCGGGGTGGGGCAGGGGGGCCCAGGTCGTGGGCTGGGATCAGCCTCTTGGCCCTGGGCCCATCTAGGCATCAGCTCATCAGCTCAGAAGTGACCTTTGCTCTGTGATGTGGGCATCCCTTTACACTGTGTCCCCACATTGTGCCCTCCACAGCAACAGACCTTTTACCCTACAAGGTGCCCCCAGCAGCACTGCCCTGTCCCGCACGCCCTGCCCCTGCCGTGTCCCCCAGCAGCACTGTCTGGTGATCCCCCAGGGCTGTCCTATATCCCCATCTCTGGCTTCAAGGCCTGGAACAGTATCTGGTGTCCATCCCACCTCCCCTCAGCCACATGGCCAGGTGTAGCAGCCTTGTGCCCAGGAAGAAGGGACCGCCCACGTCCACTCTCCAGCCAGTGGTGGCCTCGGGCATGTCGTCCTTTCTGGGACTTTGTTTCTCCACCTGTGGAGTGGGGTCATGACAAAGCCTTCCCCCTGCCTGTCTGATGGGGCCTGGGTTGGAGGGCCCCTGTGGGTGGGAAGGGGTGGGGTGGCGTGGCCTAGAAGGTAGACGGCAGCACCCAGCCCGGGCCTGTGTGTGTTGTCCTTCAGGCTTTGGCGGAGCATGAGGACGAACTCCCAGAGCACTTCAAACCTTCCCAGCTCATCAAAGACCTCGCCAAAGAGATCCGGCTCAGCGAGGTAGGGCGGACCCCGGAGGCCGCCAACCCTGGCAGGGGGACCCTCTGCCTGCCTTCCCTGGCCCTCCCCAGAGCTGCCCGCCAGGGACAGTGGTGTCTGAGATGGCTCCTCCCCCAGCCCTCTGGGGCAGGGTCACCGGCACAGTACAAACTCCTAGGCACCTGTGGCTGCCTGTGACCTCCTGGCAGGAGCCCTGGGAAAACGGGATGGGGCTCCTCTGCAGCTTTCCCAACGGGTGGGGAGGAGACTGGAGGAAGGACAATTCCAGCCTCTGGAGACCCTGCTTGCGTGAGCCCGGACTGCCCCCAGCTTCTCTGTGCTGCAGGGTGGGACAGCAGTTCCCACCAAGGAGGTGGAGGGGTCAGGTAGCTGATGGTGTAGACGAACGGCATCCTATCATGTGGGTACTGTAGATGGATGTGTCACATGATGGTGTAGACAGATGTGAGGGTGTCCTATGGATACTGTAGGACAGACACGAACATGTCTGGTAGATGGTGTAGCCAGGTGTATCCTACGGACCCTATAGGACAGATGTGAGTGTGACCCATAGGTGGTGTAGACAGGTGTATCCTATGGATACTGTAGGACAGACGTGAGGGTGTCCCATAGGTGGTGTAGGTAGTGTATTCTACAGACGCTGTAGGACAGACGTGAGTGTGACCCGTAGGTGGTGTAGATGGGTGTATCCTACGGATGCCATAGGACAGATGCAAGCATGTAGACGGATGCTCTTTTCTGCTGGGTTGTCTCCCACGGCCTGGGCTGAGGCCCTCCTGGCAGGAGGTGGTTGACCACCTCTTCTTGTCCTTGCCCCAGAATGCCTCCAAGGCCACCCGACCTGAAGTGACCCCGGCCATCTCCTCAGATGAGGTCTGTTTTGGGGACCGGGAGAAGGAGGAGCCCCCATCCCCTATTGAGGCCAGCCCTCCTCGGTCCTTCCTGGAGAAAGTGTCCAAGAAAAAGACTCCCAAAACCGTGAAGATGCCCAAACCGTCCAAAGTCCCCAAACCCCCCAAGCCTCCGAAGCCCCCAAAGCCCCCCAAGCCCCTAAAGCTCAAGGATGGGGGCAAGAAGAAAGGGAAGAAGTGCAGGGGGGCAGCCTCTCCCACCATCCCCAACCTGGACCTGCTGGAGGCCCACACCAAGGAGGCGCTTACCAAGATCGAGCCACCCAAGAAAGGCAAGGTGGGTGGTCTCACCCTCCTGTCAGAGGGTCCACAGACACCTCAGAGGCTGGCCTGCGGCCCAGAACCAGGGCTGCCGTGTCCTTGTACTAGGGGCCGGGGACAGCCCAACGAGCTTGGCACAGTGGGGACAGAGCCTCCCAGTGAAGGCAGTGGTGTCTGTGCTGGGACGGGGGTCCCACACGGGGTCACGTGGGGGGACGAGCTGGCTGAGTCTTCTCTGGGACCTGAAGGTGGGCCAGGCACCCATCAGAGAGCAGTGGGGGGCGGGGGGTAGAAGGGGGACTGGCGATGTGGGCAGTTACTTGAGGAGCCTGAGCCCCCATAATCAGTGAGAGAGGCAGGCCTGGCCCTGACCAGTGTAACCAGAGGGCCTTAGGCGTGGGCTTCAGGGACCGTGAGACACTGAGACCCGGCCCCATTGAGTGATCTCCTGCTAGTGGGAGGCTGATACCCCTTCTCGGGGAATCACTGACAACCAGGGCCAGTGTCACAGGGCTCCGGTGGGGCACATTGGTTTTCCTTTCCTTGAGGCAGAGAGGGTGGATGAATGAACAAATGAACAGGTGGATGGATGGCAGGAAGAGGGAGGGAGGGCATGAGGGGGGGAGGGTACATGAATGGGTGGATAGGTGGGTGGATAGATGGTGGATAGATGGGGTGGTGGGTGGGTGGGCGGATGGATGGATGGGTGGATGGTTACGATGGTGGGTGGGTGGGTGGATGGTTGGGTGTTTGGGGTGGATGGATGGATGATGAGTGGATAGATGGGGTGAGTGGATGGGTAGCTGAGCTGCTGCATGTGAGCCAGCAGGAGGCAGGGGCTCTGTGCCGTGCGGCTCTCACTTTGCCCTGTAGCCTCAGAGATCCTTGACCCTCTCCTGTGTCCACTGCTGGGTCATGACTGCTATTTTCTAGGCCACAAAGAGTGTCCTGAGTGTGCCCAACAAGGAGGTGATCAGTTCACAGAATGATGTGGAGAGGCTGGAAATCCGAGAACAAACTAAGAGCAAGTCAGAAGCCAAGTGGAAGTACAAGGTGAGGAGTGTGTGCGTGTGTGCGCACGTTTGCACACACGTGAGCCTAGGCGCTACAGAGAATGGGGTTCCTGGATGATGTGGTCCGAGGGAGGAGGCCGGCCGGTCCCAACACCTCCGCCCACTGGCTGCCTGCATGCAGCCGAGTGACAGCCCTGGGTTTGCTTTTCAGAACAGCAAACCCGACTCCCTGCTGAAGATGGAGGAGGAGCAGAAGCTGGAGAAGTCTCCTCTCTCAGGAAACAAGGACACCAAGTTCTCATTTTCTTTCAACAAGAGACTGCTGGGGTACGTGCACACTCAGCCTGCAGGGGCAGGCGCACACGCTTGCACACAGCACACACGCACAGAAACGCACCCCACGTCACACAGGCTCGTACGCGCTACACACACACCCCACATGCACACACATGACCTCCTGGAGGGGTCCCCAGGCGAGCCCCCCCACCCCTTCCAGAGCTGGCTGACCTCACCAGGCAGAACCTTTCCCCACCTCCCAACCTGATAGCTCTGGTGGGTGGAGAGGGGCCAGTTGGTGTGTGCTTGCAGAGGGGAGAGCGTGACTGGGTGGCCTCCAGCCCGGTTGCTGCCCTGGGCTGGCACACAACATGTAGGGTGGGTCAGGGTCCTGGCCTCGGGGCTCAGAGGCCTGTGTGAACCCATCGTTCTCAAATGTGCCCCAAATTATGGCTGTGATGGAGGCTGTGGAGGATAGAAGTGCAGGGCTTGTGGGGCCTGAGAAATCGGGAGGGCTTCCTGGCGGAGGTGGCACTGAGCTGAGAGGCAGGAAGGGTGTGTGTGGGAGTGGGCATGTCGGTGTTCCAGACGGCAGAAGGGGTCTGTGTCTGCTGAGCAGCTTGGCAGCCGAGAAGCCCCTTGGCAGCCAGGGTCCCACGTGCAGTTGCTCGCTGAGTCTCATGTTGGGGTGGGTGCCCCCCGGCTGGGAAGCAGTACATCCCAGTGGGAATGGGGCCAGTTTTCTGCCATGGGCTTCAGTTTCCTTGTTGCAGGTGGTGGGGAAGCAGGGCAGGGCAACGTCCAGCGCCGTGCAGAGCCTGGCCCGACATCCCGTTAGTCCCAAGACCTCTAGACAGTGTGCCGAGACTGCTCAGTGAGCAGGGGCCTGGGTCTGGTCTGGGTGGTCTTGGGGCCCAGAGGCCCGTGGGGAAGGGCCCGTCGCCTGGACCTCATGGCCCTGAGCACATGCTTGATTGTCTGAAGCTCGGTTGCTGGGCGCTGAAGCTTTGGAAATAGAGAAGGCAGTGGTGGATGGGACTCTGTGCGTGCACACGTGTGCGTGGACACCGTATCACAGCTGTGTGTGCACACACGTGCGTAAACACTATCATAGATGTGTGTATGGATACCATATCACAGCTGTGCATGCACACTTATGTGTGGACGCCATATCACAGCTGTGTATGGACACTATCACAGCTGTGCGTGGACACCGTATCACAGCTCTGTGTGCATGCCGGTGTGCACATCCAGCAGGGCTCCCTGCCGCCTGGTGTGTATGCTTCAGATGCTGGCAGTTGGAGCTGCCCTGTGGGGAGCAGCGGAAGGCCCAGCCCTGGCTTGCTGTCCCCATTGCTGGATGCGTCGGAGCCCCGCCTCACCCGAGTTGAATGATAGCTTTTAGAACATTGTGTCTGCACCGCAGTCGGAATTAATTTTTCCAACACAGCTCCACGGGGACCCCAGGCCGTGGATGCTGGCTGCCTCTGAAATCGAGCTGGGACCAGAGCCTCGGGGGGGCGGGGGGAGCACACCCTCCAACAGCTGGAGGACGGGCCGGCCACTGTCCCATGGTACTGACCGGCCCGCGTGTGCGCCGCAGCTCCAAGGCCCTGAAGCCGCAGCCTGGCCCCGGCGTGTTTGGGGCCGTGCAGAGCTTCAAGGAGGACAAGCCCCAGCCCGTGCGGGACGAGTACGAGTATGTGTCCGATGATGGGGAGCTCAAGATTGACGAGTTCCCCATCAGGAGGAAGCGGAGCGCCCCCAAGAGAGACTTGTCCTGTGAGTGAGGGCTCAGGGGGTGGGGGGCGGCCGTGCTCCCGTGGCCTCTGCCAGACGCATCTCTGCTGTGCTTTCAGTCTTACTGGACGGGAAGGAGCCGCTGCCCACGCCCGTTACGAAGCCAAAGCTGGACTCGGCACTCTACAAGGTGTGTCTGCCCCGGGTCCCTGGGAGGCCAGGCCACACGCCCATCCCTGTCTCTGGCCGTCCTGCTTCGCAGGGGACGTGGCTCATCTTCATGCTCCCCGGGCGTTTCCATGGGGGTTGGCCTGGGTTCTGGAGTGGGGCCACGTGCCATAGGACCCACAGGGAGGGATGAACGCAGGGGTGGGACTCCAGGAGGGTCTTCGGGTCTCTGTGGGTGGCTGTGCCACCTTGAAGATGATGAATGGTGGGGGGAGCGGGGCCAGGCCTGCCGGGGGTCCTGCACCATGGTTGGGGGGTGGTTAAGTTAGGCTGCGTCCAGCCCAGGACACGGTGGCTGTTCGCAAGGAGGCCAGGGGTCCCCAGAGCTACCTGCCAGTGGCTGTTAACTGGGGCTCTGCGTGTGGGCCCGTGCTCCCACCGGCTCCCTGCCCACCCACACGGGCTCTCCTCCCATCTGTTGTCAGTACCGGTGCTCCTGTGGAAGGCTCGGTGAACCAGGGTTTCCTGGGGAAATAGGGCAGCCTTCCGGGACAGGCCCCTGGGGCCCGACAGAAAGCTCTGGGGTCTAGCCGTTTTGTGTGTGTCTCGCCAGCAGGCCCCGCAGTGCTTGTTCTAAGGGCCGGCTCTTGAAAGACTGTGAGAAACCTGTTATGGCCAGAGGGAGACAATGGCTGTCCCTCAAGCCCTGTCTGATCTGTGGCTCTATCCCCGTGGCAGAGTGACGAGTCCTCTGATGAGGGCTCGCTGCACATCGACACGGACACCAAGCCTGCCCGCAACGCCAAAGTGAAGAAAGACAGCGGGGGCTCAGCCGCGGGCATCCTGGACCTGTTGCAGGCCAGTGAGGAGGTTGGAGCGCTCGAGTACAACCCCAACAGGTAGGCCTGCAGGGCACACATGGGCTCTCTGGGCCTACGTCCCAGAGGTAGGTGAGTGGGCGCTGGCCTGCTGTTCTCGAAGGTCTGTGGAGCCCCTGAGTAAGGGCACGGAGCTCCCCCCGACCCCGCCACAGTCCTGGACACCTGCACTCAGAGGAGGCTGAGCGGCTGCCCTCCTTGGGGGAATGCGGAGAACCAGGGCTGGGCTGGGCTCCTGGCTGGGACGTCTAGCAGTCTCTATCTAGACGCTTCCCAAATGCTGTGAAGGTAATGTAGGAAATTTTCCATGGCCTGTGCCCAGCCTCCGGGTCAAGGGCACCTGGTGTCTCTGGGACCCAGGGCTTCAGAGACCTCACCCTGCAGGGAGAGAGAAGGTCGTTTCAGAGCCTGGGGACAGGAGTGACGTGCCCTGGGAGGGGCCACACCTGCCAGGTCCCCAGATGACCGCACCTGTCCGGGGGCACGTGCAGACCCACCCAACTGCCAACGTGCAGTTGACCCCTGTGTGCAAACAGACATGCACTTGCCTGGCAGGGCTGGGAGCCCACTTCCTGCGGCTGTGGGGGCCCCTGGATGCCGGGATTCCTCCTGCCCAGGCCTGCTAGGCCCCAGACCTGCGATCCGAGAGACACGGATTAACCCCTCTGGGCTCGTTTCTCTGGTGATGGTCCCAGCTGAATTCTCTGCCCATCCAACTAATTTTGTTTTTAGGCATTGTGGTCATTTTTTGCTCACGTGGAATTGCCACAGGTACCACAGACAGATAACCGAGGGGTCAGGGCCTCCCACCTGGGAGTTTGTCCCCTGCCCATCCCCACGACAGCAGCACGTCCCGGCGGCCCAGGAGACACTGAGGCAGCACAAGTGGCGGAGGCCAGAGCAGAATCCCTGTCCTGCCCGATGACAGGGCTCGGTGGGGGCCCGGGACGGTGGGCTGTGCTGGGCGGTGACATCCAGGCAGGAAGGGCTGGGCCTGAGGAAGGCAGGGCGCACGTGGCCTGCCCAGAAGTCGGTCCCCTAGCTCTGCCCCCGAGACCGTGTTCCCAAAATCGCAGTCCCAACGCTGCATGAGCTGTGGGGAGGCCGCAGGGCCCCCAGGAAGCGCATTAGGCTGTGATCGGAGAGGATTCTGGCTAAGTCACTTGGCTGTGTTTTCTTTCACAAATCACGGTGTTTTGTGCAGTACTGTGTTCACAGACAGCTGTAGGTGCTTTCTCTCGGCGTGTGGCTGGCAGTGTCTGCTGCCCTTTGGGGTATGCGTTTCCTGCTTGGCATTAAGTGGTTTCTGTACACGCACAGATATGAGTCCCTCACGACAGAAATGCCCTGTGGCCTTTGCTATGGCGGGACCCTGGCCTGAGGCTTTGCCAGGAGAAGTCTGGCTGTGACCCCCTTTCCAGGAGGGCACTGGCCCCACGTGGCCTTGGGGTGCCCTTCTTCCGGAAAGAACCCTGGCTGGCTGATGCTCGGACTCTGGAGGGAGGGCTGCCTGTCCGAGGTGCACCGCTAACTGCCCTGCACACACACACGTGTGCCCCCACACACGTGTGCCCTCACACCCACCCGCACATGCACACGTGCCTGCCAGGCCCACCCGGACCGCCTGCTGCAGGCAGTCCCTCTCCCCAGTCTCCCATTTGGAGAGCGGGTCAGTTTTTGATGGTCCGTTTGCTCTGTTTTAAGTATTTGCTGCTGGGAAAAAACAGCTGAAAAAAAATGGAGGGAAATATGTTAATTTCTTGTGGATGGTTTGCTTAGCGTTCACCGCTGGGGATTGCGGGGAGGATTCTGGTATGATAATTGGAGGATTAAGAGATGAGTTTCCATGTGCACCGGCTAGACTTTGCTCCTTGGTGCGCCTGCCCTGCGTGGACTGACCGCTGGCCCGGGCAGCATGCAGCCCTGGGCTCCACAGGCCTCCCTCCTGGGTGCAGCAGAGCTGGGCTGGGACCACGCCAGTTCCCCAGGGGAAGCTCCCGGTGGGTGTCCCGGCCCCCTGCCCTCCTGTCCCTGTGGGAAACCTGGTGTCTGCCCAGCCTTGAGGCTGCGTGAGGGGGCCCAGAGCTTCGGGACAGGGCCGGACAGGGCCACATCCGTGCCCCAGAGAGCCTGGTGCAGAGGGTGACGGGCCAGCCATTGGCTCCTGCTGTCTCCCCTGCAGGTCGGGGGTCTGTGCTGCTCAGAGACCACCGGTGACAGTGGCACAGCCGTGGTATACTGTGTGCTCCTGGCTAGGTCTGGACAAGCCTTTGCCTGTGCAGCGTGGACGGGGCAGAGGGGCCAGGAGCTCCCGATTCTGACCATCCGACTTGATTTTCCTATCGTTTTGGCTTTGGAACTGCAGTCCTGTGTGGTTGCAGCAGAAGCCAGGACATTGTGGTCCAGGGTATCTGGGGCAGAGCCCGAGAGGCGGTATTTGTGGGAATGCTGCTTGGAGAGCCCTCCCCAGCCCCCTCCTCCCTGCTCCGGACAGAGTCCCTGGCCTAGAGCCCAGCAGTGACCCAGCCTGACTACGTGTGTCCAAGCTTGTCTCACTGGGCCCCTGGGACCTGCAGGGACGCTCTGTGTCTGTTCTCCCTGGGGGCCGGCTGTATCTCCCCCAGCCTGCCGGCCCTCTGTTTGAGAAGTTCTCACTTCTGAGCCGGGACTTGTGGCTCCTTCTCGTTATAATGGTCTTACTACTAAATGTGTTTCCAACACTTCTGGAAGATGGGGTGGGGGTGGGGGGCGGCATGAGAGAGGACGAGGCAGAGCCCCCAGCAGGGCCTGTGTGGACTGACACCCTGGGTGCTGCTTTGGGGTCACAGTAGCCTCGAGTGGGTCCATCCCCCAGGACACATGGGGCAGGCAGGAGAAGCATGGATGTCGGACACCAGGGCTGGACCCTGCAGCCGCTGCCTAGGCCTTCTGGGTCTGTGATGGGGAGGAGGGCTAAGCGCCTGTGGCTTCCCCACCCCATTCGGGACTCCTGGTCCTGTCTCCCAGGGAGGGTCAGCTCAGGAGTGCCTGACACGATGGTTTGGCTGGGGGCCCACAGGTCAGGGTGGGCTGTCCTGTCCCACGGGGGTGAGGCCAAGGGTCAGAAACGGCCCCTGAAGAGAGATGCCTGCTGGGCCAGGCCCACTGGGAGTTTCCTGGGCTGGGCGTTGGGTGCCTTGCAGCGAGATGTGGAGGGCTGACCAGGGTGAGCTGTCTGTCCTGGTGCAGATAGGCTAGGGGAGGAGCGGGGGGCGGTGGGTGGCTGGCTGCAAGGAGGCATGGGCTGGGGCAGGGGCAGGAAAGCAGACCTGGCGGGGGGGGGGGGGGGGGGGGGACATGGATCTGAGGTCCCTGAGAAGGCCCAGACAGACCCCATGCGGGGGTCTGCGGGGACGGGGAGGAGAGCACAGCACCTGGAGGAGCCCAGGCCTTGGCGGTGAGAGCTGTCCCCATCCAGCCTCGTCCAGGCCTCTGTTCTGTCAGGGGGGAGGGGGGCTGCCACCCACCCCTCCCAGAGCCCAGGCCAGCGGAGGACGCAGCGTCAGTCAGCAGCACAGCCTCACTGGGTATCTGGAGGGAGGGGAGTCAGTTCAGCTGGGAGGAGGTGATGGCGGAGGGGGTGGGGCAGGCGAAGAGAATGTGGCAAGGGGGCCCGGCACTGCCCAGAGCCGGAGGGTGACAGGTGCCCGGATCAGGTCAGCAGAAGGTGGTGTTGGGAAAGCTGCCTGAGGGGGCGGCTGAGCGGAGCCGAGCTCAGGCCGGGCTGAGGTGTGGCCAGCAGGTAAAGAGCAGGTGGGAGAGAGCAGGCGCGATCAGAGGCTGGTACAGGCCCGTCCTTCTGCCACCCTTCTCTCTCTGCCCCCTTCTGCTCCCTCTCTTCTCCTGTGTCCCCTCACCATGCCCTGTCTGACCCTGCAGGGTGTGGGGGCAAAGGGCTGGAGAAGGGGGTGGTTGGCTCTTTCAGAGAGGGAGTCATCAGCTACTGCTGTGCTCCACCCTGTGCCCTGTGCCACTGGGGGGTGGGGGCTACATGGGCTGTGGACCATGGCCTATGGACTGCTTGCTGTGGGCTGAGTGCTGTGGGACGTGGGCCACGGGTCATAAGCCGTGGGCTCGGTGCTGTGGGCCGTGGCCTGTGGGCTGAGCGCCGCCTTTCTCTCTGTGTCTCCAGCCAGCCCCCGGCCTCCCCCAGCACGCAGGAAGCAATTCAGGGAATGCTGTCCATGGCCAACCTGCAGGCCTCCGACTCCTGCCTGCAGACCACGTGGGGCGCCGGCCAGGCCAAGGGCAGCTCGCTGGTGGCTCACGGTGCCAGGAAGAACGGGGGTGGTGGCAAGGGCGCCGGCAAGCGGCTGCTGAAGAGGGCAGCTAAGAACAGCGTGGACCTGGATGATTACGAGGAGGACCAGGACCATCTGGATGCCTGCTTCAAGGACTCAGACTATGGTGAGGCCCCGGGGGTGCGGGCGGGTGCCAGCAGTGCCCCCGGGCTTCTGCTCGTGCCGGGAGCTGAGCCGTCTTCAGGAGACAGGAAAGTCGGCCTCAGAAGCATATGGTCGCCACCCAGAAAGAGCCCCTCCCTGGCCCGTAGCTCACACAGTCTCTCCGTCTGTGTGCGTCACGTCCTGAGCACAGACCTTCCTTCTCGCGTGCTCTGCCGTGGCTGCCTCACGTGTTGGCCCCTTCCAGCCACTCTCGGCCGCCTGCTGGCTTCTGCCTCTCAGCCACCGTGGACGCTGCTGCTGGGAACGTTAGTGCAGGGGTGCCGTGTGGCTACGTTTGCAGTGCGCCTGGCGTGGACCTGGGACGGGGCGTTGCTGGGTTGGAGGTCCACGGCTGTTCTGCCCTCTGAGGACAGACCCCGCTACCCCCTCTGCGGCCACACTGTGGCACGCTCACAGACATGTTGAGACCACGGCCGTCCCGTCTGTCTCTGTGTGGGTTACAACACTGAGACCCAGAGTGGCCCACATCCAAGGTGGGCAGTGAGCAGGGGGGCTTAGGGCATGACCCTCCCCCCCAGCCCTCCAGGCCCTGCTCTCGGGGCTCCGGGCAGCTCTGGGGAGCTGCTGTTGGCCGCAGGGGAGGGCTCAGGAGTGAGGACCTGCCTCCACACCTTGGCCTGCCCCCCTGGGGATGTCTGGGGCCCAGGGGTGTACTACCCCCGTGATGCGGGGTCTGCCTTCGGCACGGTCCCCATGGCCCAAGGGCCTCAACTCCCCCCTCCTGCCCCTGGAGAGCCCTCCCGAGGGGAGGTTGGCCCTGCCCTGTCGGGTGGACACCTGTGGGCCTGGATGTGGGGCCTGCCCTATTCTGACAGACTGACAGCAGTGAGCGCTGTGGCGGGGGCACCCGGGAATCCCCCCAGAGCTGCTGTGCGGGGCTTCCTCATCAAAGACTCGCTGGGGCAGGCCTGGGAGCTCTTCTGTGGCCAGTCCCTGCCCTTGCTGTGCCTCAGGGGGCCTGGGCTGGATGGCTCCCAGGGGACTTGTGCCTGCGTGTGTGTGTGTGTGTGTGTGTGTGTGTGTGTGTGTGTGGCAGCCATGACAGGAGGGACAGTGCTCTGCAGCTTGAAGTCCCCCGGTCTCAGCAGGGGCTCAGCCTCCCCCCCCCCCCACCTCCTAGTTTACCCCTCCCTGGAGTCTGATGAGGACAGTCCGGTCTTCAAGTCCCGGTCCAAGAAGAGGAAGGGCTCGGACGACGCCCCCTACAGCCCCACAGGTAGTGCAGGGGCCGGGGTTGGGGGACTGCCTGCGGGGGGCCGGCCCCTCACCTACATTGTCTGGATGAGCAGCCCTAGGGGGGGTGTCTCTGCACCTGGCCTGGGGTGGGGGTCTGAGTCCACCTTCCGTGTGACCCCAGCCTGCTGTCCCCTGTCTTGCTGGTGTGGGGCCCCTCCCTGAGTTGTAAGGTGTTGGACACAGATTGACGCAGGGGTGCACAGGCATAGGTGGCCACTCGAGGCAGGCTGACGTTCTCTCCTGCAGCGAGGGTCGGCCCATCGGTGCCAAGGCAGGACAGGCCTGTGCGTGAGGGCACCAGAGTGGCCTCCATCGAGACTGGGCTGGCAGCTGCCGCAGCCAAGCTGTCCCAGCAGGTGAGACGGGCCCTGCCTGGGCTCAGCTCCCCAGATGCCTCTGCTCCTCACCCCAGCCCCCTGCCCAGGTCTCTGCTCCCCCCTAGCCCTGTGCCCAGACCTCTGCTCCCCCCCAGCCCCTTACCCAGGCCTCTGCTCCCCCGCCCCAGCCCCCTGCCCAGGCCTCTGCTCCCCCCAAGCCCCTGCCCAGGCCTCTGCTCCAACCCCAGCCCTGTGCCCAGGCCTCTGCTCTCCCCTGCCGCTGCCCCCTGCCCAGGCCTCTGTCCACCCCCAGCCCCCTGTCCAGGCCTCTGCTCCCCCCCCCAGCCCCCTGCCCAGGCCTCTGCTACCCCCCAGCCCTGTGCCCAGGCCTCTGCCCGCCCCCAGCCCCTTGCCCAGGCCTCTGCTCTCCCCCTCCCAGCCCTGTGCCCAGACCTCTGCCCCCACCCCAGTCCCCTGCCCAGGCCTCTGCTCTCCCCAGCCCCCTGCCCAGACCTCTGCTCCCCCAGCCCCCTGCCCAGGCCTCTGCTCCCCCACCCCTGCCCCCTGCCCAGGCCTCTGTCCACCCCCAGCCCCCTGCCTGGGCCTCTGCTCCTCCCCCCAGCCCCCTGCCCAAACTGCCCAGTCTGGGAGCTGTCTCAGGCTTGGGGACATTTGAGTCTTGCTGATCCCTGTTCACAAGTTTCTGGGAGTGAAGGGGGTTAGGGAGTGGGGTGCTGGTGGCACATCCCCCCCCATCGTCCGGGAGTCAGGCTGTGGGTGGAGGAATGGGGCAGGGGGCACGTCCACTGCAGCTGAATGGTGCTGTCACCGTCCATGTGTCCCCATGTCCAGGGCAGCTCACCTGCAGGGGGGCAATGGTGGTCCCTGCACGGGTCCCGGTGCTGCTCGGGTTCACGGTGGGGGAGCGTGGGGCTAGGTGTGGACCCAGCCAGGTCTCCTGGGGGCCAGCTGGCCCAATGCCAGGGGAGTGGCCTCACGCACGAGGGACCAGCCCCTGCGTCTGAGGCCCGGCCGCATGCTTTGTCCAAAGGAGGAGCAAAAGAGCAGGAAGAAGAAGAGCACCAAAAGGAAGCTGGCCCCCAACACCCCCTCGCCCTCCGCCTCGGCCTCCGCCTCTGCCAGCACCACCCCGGCCTCCGCCACCCCGGCCTCCGCCACCCCGGCCTCCGCCAGCACGGCCAGCAGCCAGGCCTCACAGGAGGGCAGCTCGCCCGAGCCCCCGCCTGAATCCCACAGCAGCAGCCTGGCGGACCACGAGTACACTGCGGCCGGAGCCTTTGCAGGGGCCCAGGCCAGCCGCGCCTCCCAGCCCATGGCCCCCGGGGTCTTCCTCGCGCAGAGGCGGCCCTCCGCGTCATCCCCCAACAATACTGCCGCCAAAGGTACCGCGCCCGCGTGCCCTCAGACTGCACGCTAGAGGACCACGGGTCCCCTCTGTCCCCGGTGGCCACGTCTACAGCCACGTGCTCGGCCAGGGCCCCTCACAGTGCGAAAGCTGCTCCTGCTCGCCTTGGCTTTGGGGCCCAGCTTGGAGCTGGGTGTGGTCGGCAGTGTGCCGAGGGGCCCAGGGTGATCCAGGCTCCCTGGGTGGTTCGGGGGCAGGACAGCCGGCTGCGTCCCCAGGTCCCCACTCTCACCCCCAGACCCCCGATCTGCCTGCACCCTGGCCCCCAGGCCCAGCTGGCTGTGGACACGGGAGTGTGGCTCCCGCCGCCAGGAGGAGGGCTCGGCCTCACTCCCTCGTGGTGCTGTCCCCCCACCCTCATCCCACAGCCTCGCAGCAGGGCACTTTGGTGACCACTGGTGGGTCCGCGGGGTCTGGAGCCCCAGGGCTCAGGCCCGCAGGCCTGTCTTACAGAGAAGATGGGGGCTCCAGGAGGGGAGGTTCCTCTCGAGCTCTCACACCCGCCACTTTTGTGTCTCTTGGTGCAGGAAAACGTACAAAAAAGGGCATGGCCACCGCCAAGCAGAGGCTTGGGAAAATTTTGAAAATTCATCGGAATGGAAAACTACTCCTTTAAACTTTGGAAAGCCAGGATCCTTCCGCTCCGCTCAGGACCCCCGGAGCCCCGCTAGAACATCCGCCCCCAGGAGGGTGGCCGCGCTGCCTCACCCCGGGGAGGGCCTGGCTCCCTCCCGGCCACCACTCCCCCCCCACACGAGCATCTGTTGCTTCAGCAGGCGGAGCTCACCAACGTGGACAGATGTCCTTTCTCAAGTTGCTTAGAGTGACCAGTTCCCGAAACTCGGCCCTGCCCACGTGAGGACCATTCCAGTTTCAGGACAGCCTCCAGGCACCCCTGAGTGTGGGTGTGATTGCAGGGCCTCCGCAGCTCTGCTGGGAGCATGAGTCCTTCGAGGAAGGAGGAGTGAGCCAACGCTCACCAGGCCCAGAGTCTGAGCTGGCCGCAGGCTGGTAGCCTCCAGAGGCTTAAAAAAGGCAAAGAACACTAGAGAGGAAGAGGAGGAGAAAATGGGATCTTGTGTGCCCCCCTACTCTTCCTGAGTGATTCTCAGTCCAGAGAGCGTTCGGCCCGGCCAGGAGAGGGGCCTCTATGCTCCGTGGCCGGCAGGTGGCGGGCCGGATGGTGGATGTCGTGCCCTGACCTGCCGGGGCGTTTGTTGGGATGCTGGGGCCGGCGGCAGGGTCTGTGTTGGGGGGGGGGGGGGGCGCTATCGTGGGGGTCCCCCTGGAAGGGTCGGGCCCAGCCACGACCTAGGGCCTGGGAGCCCAGGCTAAGCCATGTGGGCGGGCCCCGTCCAGCCCCACCGGCTACACTCGGAGAAGCACTTGTCAGCCGAGGCACCTGCCTGGCGGGGCTGACGGCAGCTGGGCGGCCCAGGGACGCAGGGCCCGCACTTCTGTCTTGTCACCTGTCGGTGTTTGGTGTCGAGGCCACGGGCGGACCCCAGACCGCACGTCCTCTGCCCAGTGACACGGAGGGGCTGGATTTGTTTCTCAGGCAATCCTGTATTTTAATTTTAGATGTATCTCCTGAAGCATATTTTTCATAGAATGTAGCGTGTAAATAGCTTTTTAAATAACTTCTTTTTTATAAGAGTAAAAGTATCTTTAGGAATTTCTTTCTATAGAGTCCTTCATTAACATTTATACGAGTTTTTTGCCGAGTCTGATGAGCAGTTGGGTTTCCAATGCTTCTCCTTTCCTTCTTTCTTTCTACTGTTATCGTCGGTATTATTTCTTTCTCTTAGGAACTAAGGTATTGCCTGAAAAACAAGTGATGTCTGTGCAGCCTTATATCTGTCTTTACAGAAGCAAACCGTACGCACGAGACCTGTTCCAGACGCGATCAGAGAGGGGTCTTCAACTCGAATACCAGCTCTTTCTTTCCTTCTTGTTGGCGAAGGGGGTGGGGACGCCGCTATTTTACTAGCACCTTGTGAAGTGTTTCTGTGTTTTGTGATGCTGTAATTTATTAATGTTTGTAGCTTTTTATATTTGTACATTTCTTATGAGCTTTGTTTATACGCCCGTCCCAGGGCGCTGTGTCCATGCGCAGAAGTGGCCCGCGCTGCGGGGGGGGAGGGGCGGGGGGGGGTGCGGCCCCGCCCCGAGGCTGGCGGGCAAGGTCGCCGGGCCCGACGGAGCCGCCCTGGCGTCTGCGAGGTTTCCTTTCCCGTCCTTGTTGAACATTTATATAATCTAACCCGGCCATCAAGCTGTTCTCTTTCTCTCTCTTTTATTTTTTAAAGTTTATTATTATTATTTGGCAACATGTACATTTCTAACAAAGTTTACCGTGGCTATTAAAGTGTTTTATTTCCCGATTCATATTACTCTTGTATCGAGTCCATGAGGTCTAAGGCAGCTTAGATCAAAGTTTTAAAAGAGTAAAAATATTTCAGGTTTTGTACAGAACCATGTCTGTGTCATTCCTGCTCATCCGCGGGAGGGGTGGCGGGAGGCGAGCGCAGGGGAGCGCGGGGCTGGGGCGAGGGTGGGCAGGCAGGCCAGGCGGGGCGGCCAGCCTTCTCCTCGGAAAGCCTTTGGATTGCCCGCGGAAAGCCAGAGTGCCCCAAGCCAGCCTGCAGGAGCGGCCGCCACGGCCCCGAGCACCCCCCCGGAGCCTCTAGAACCACGTACGGTTCACAGGTGAACGGTTTAGCTGAGTCAGTGAGCCCAGGGCCCGCACCCTGTGGTGTCAGCATGTGGGATCTGAGAGTTATTCACAACAGGTCCTGCCTGGACCCCCTCCACATGCACAGCGCAGGGCAGCTGAGGAGGGAGAGCATGGGCAGCTGCAGAAAAACCAGCCGCTACTCTGGGAGAGGTGCCTGCGCCCACCCCCACCCCCGCACCTGCTGAGTATCCCTGGGCCCGTCATGGGGCATGGTGGAGGGGACGGTGGGTGGTCCTTGTGCACCCACTTCCCAGATGGCCATGGCCCAGGGCATCGGCTTCCCAGGTAGCTGAGCAGCTGCCTGTGGATGTGCCCACCAGGCCACTGTGACCACACAGCTGAACACGCATCGGTGGGCGGCAGTGTGTTCAGGTGACGTGTCAGTGCCATTTGCCACGGGGCATAGAAATGCAATGCACAGCATCCTCGTCCCCCTCTCTGAGCTTTGGTTTCCTCCCCCCTGTTGGGTGCCCAGCGTGCACATCCTCTGTCCCGCTCAGCGGCTGAATGCCTCTGGGGCCTCGGCTGAGCTAAGGGAGGCTGGGGGTGGGGGCTCTGGGCCCCCATCCTGCCTGGAAGGTACTGCCACCAAATGATGCCCCGGGTCAGGCCAGGGCTGCCCCTCCGCCGGGCCCGTGCATGTGACGTTCTCCCAGAGCTGCCCAAAGCCCAGTCCCCTCCATCAGATCCCACGAGAGAAAGTGGCCTTGGCACACCCCCCGGCCAGGCCCTCCCCCTGCTTGCGCTGTCCCATCCCTGCCCAGATCCAGCCCAATTCTTCCCTGTGGCTCCCCCGGGGGTACCCGCAGCCACCAGGTACCTGTGCCCAACCCTGTCCTTCAGGCCTCACTCTGGAGCCCCACCGAACCCAGATTGGTGGGTCCTGAGCCCACATCCTGGAGGCTGGGCCGTCTGGGCACTCCTCAGGTCCCCCCACCTTTGTGGGGCTCTCGGGACTGGGCCTTCAGAGGTCGTCTGGGGGCTGGGGCCCGGGCGTGCCCTGTGCCCTCACTGTGGCCCTGACAGCCTGTGTGAGGCATCCCCACGAGGTCCCTGCCCGGCCATGTCTGTGCGCGGGCTCGGGACGTGCGTCTCTGGGTAGGCCAGGCGGGCCCGTGCCGGGGCCTCCCCAGGTCATCTCCCCTTCTCTGTGGGAGGCCAACAGCCCCACGCTGGTAAGCCGGGAGGGTGGGGGCCCAGTGAGCCCCCAGTACAGCCTGCAGATAGCCCGCGGGCCCCTTGGGGGCCAGTGGCTGGGCTCCTGGGTTCCCCCCACCCCAGGAGGGCCTCCCTGGAGATAGCTGCTTGACTGCAGAACACTTTGCTAGAGCAACACGCGAGCTGCACGTCAGGCCTCTGCGACGCTGAGCAGTTTGTTACTGCTGTCTGACAGGCACAGGCGGCACACCGAACACTAAGTACACACGCTGCTCCTTAACTAGTTTTCCCAAAGTTCAGCTGGATCCCATGGTCACAAACTGAACACCTGCTGTGTGCCGGTTGCTGTGCTGAGAACCTTCCGGAGCCGTCATGAAGGCCGACCAGAAGCCCATTTTACTGAGGAGGTCACCGCGTTTGGAGGAGGGACCCGCTCTCCTGCCTCGGGGAGAGCCCCAGCCTTGCCAGCTCCGGGATCACAGCGTGACCAGCTCCCTCGCACGGGTTGGCCATGCAGAGACAAACCCCAGTGTCCGTGCACACCGCAGGCAGAAGGGGTGTCTGAGAGGTTCCCTGGAGCACCTGCAGGAGATGAAAACGTCTTTAGCAACATGAGCAAAGGCCCCGGGGCAGGAGGCATCCCTCTGGAATATCGTCCTCCTGCCCCTCAAGGCTCCCCTCCCCTGAGGGTCCCCCTGCGCCCTGGCCCTGTGCCCAGCAGGCACATGTTTCTGTCGTCTCCACGCGGGCGGGAAACCAGTGCCTCGGGCAGGTGGTCTGTTTTGCGTGGCCGCCTCTCCGGGTGCCTGGAACCTGGGGACCAAGCCAGTCCCAAAATGGTCAGGAAATACCTTGGGGAAATACCAAGAGTGACCACCAGGGGGCAGGGGAGGGCCGAGAACCGGCCGGCGGCCGCGGGCAATGGAGGCGGGAGCTCCTTCCCAGCCCTGGGATGGCTGCCTAGGGGACGCAAGGCCTAGGGCACGCAACCGCCGCCGGAGAGGTGAGTGACCAGCGCCTGAAGTGCCAGGAAGGAGAGAACAATAATCCCATCAGCGTCGTCGGCACCAGCCACCTATGGGTAGGTTCACACTCACCACCGTCCTCTGTAGAAGGTCTGGGGACTGTCTTTATCTTATCAATGGGGAAACTGAGGCACGCAGTCTCACAGCTTGTGGAGCTGGGGTTCAAGTCCTGGCAGAACAATTCCTGGGTCCCAAAGGGAGGAACTGTGCCAGAGCAGAGAGCAGGGGCTGTTGTGCAAAGGCCCTGATGTGGGGTCAGGGTGAGGTGCATCTGAGGGCAGCTAGGAGCAGGGGCTCGAATGCAGGGGAGGCAGCAGGGAGTCGTGCTGTGGCACCTGGAGCTGTGTGAAGGGCCTGGCTCACCCCTTCACCACGAGGGTCTCTTCAGTTCCGCAGGCTGCATGAGACCTCCGACACTGCCTCCCCCTCTGAGCCCTGCCTACCCTGCCTCTCTCTGCACAGCCCCAAGCAAAGAGCCCTCTTTGCAGATAGGGACACTGAGGCAGGTCTTTTGCAGGAAACATGGCTGCAGGAGGTCTCTGCCCCCGCCTTGTTCACAGTACTGAGTCTCCGGATGGGGTGTAGGAAGGAGAGTCAAGAGGCCTCTCCATTCAGGGTTTGAAAAAGGATGTTACCGGCATAAGAATCCAGGCTGGTTCCCAGCCCCGTGGAAGCAAGGCTCCTTAACAATAACTCCCAGTGATAACCGTGGCGTAAGATTTGTATCAAAGACTGTGCTGCCAGCGTGGCTGCATTTCCTGAGCTCCTACTGTGTGCCAGGCAGGGTGCTTCGAGCTTTCCCACAGCTAGTTGCCTACCACTGCGCCTTGGCCTCAGCCTGTGGAGGAGAGGAGGCTTGGACCCTGGGGCCGAGAGGCCTCTTTGAGGAGATGGCCTGAAGGAAGTGTTGGGGTTGAGGGTACAGCCTGTGCAAAGGCCCTGGGGTAGGGGTGGCTTCCTGAGGAACAGCGGGGCGTAGTGCGGGTGGGGAACAAGGGGTGGGGAGCTCACCGGGGCCAGGGTTCCAGCAAGGTCTCGTGTCCTCCGGGCCTTGGCCTGGGACGCCTGCCCTGGTGAGGGGGCTACAGCACAGGCCTGAGCGGCCCTTGGCAGGCTCCCCTTGCCTGCCTGCCTGGCTGTGGGACCTCAGGGAGGGCCTCGGCTCCATCCTTGCACAGAGCGGCCACCGGCCTGCCTGTCCCAGGGCCTGTTGGCTGCGTGATCTTGGGCAGTCATGTCCTCTCTCTGGCCCTCTTCTTCCGCCGCCGACAGCAAGCAGCTGTTGCTGAGTGGGAGTGTGTCCCCCTGCTCTTCCCTGCACCCTCTCTGCGGAAGAGTGCCCACGTGGGGGTCCGGCCACAGCAGGACACAGACGGCCTCAGGCGGCCGAGAGGCCTGCTGCTGGGCGCGCCCACTTGGCCTGTGTCCACTGGTGTGGATGCTCAGTTAGACTCACTTTCGGTTTGCAGTCTCCTATTTTGGAGTGGGTCACTACTTTTCACATCCCCAGAGCTTGGTGGACAGAGGGACCTGGGTGGGGCGGCCGGGCTGTCGGGCAGCCTGACAAATGATCTCCCTCCTCAGCCGCTGGCCTGCCTTTCCCAGACCGAGTCCCGCCGGCCGCCTCATCCAAACATCCCTGGGGATGCCACCTCGGCAGAAAAATGATGCTGTTCCATTAACATCTGACACGGATTTGCAGGCCCCAAACAGACGAGCGAGCATGTAAACACCCGGCCTGGCTGGGCCCTCGCCCGGCTCAGAGCGGGATCCTCGTAATTAATTGTCCGCCTGCTCGCCTGCTGGCCCGCCGGCCTCCCCCCAGCTCCAGCCAGTGTGATTTCAAGATTGCATTCCCTCCTGGCCCCCCCCACCCCCCCACCCCCGCAAACTGCATTTCCCAAACAGCGGATGTGCTTGCTTTTAGGAAGGAGGACAGGGAGGGTCCTGGTTCCGCGAGCCTCGACTTCCTCCCTGTCTCGTGGACGCTCCTCCAGGGTGCCCCACGGCCACGGCCGCTCGGCTGCCCCTGGCCCCTCACTCTTTTGTCCTTTGGATCCTGTGGGTCCTTCTCGCCTGACTTCTCCCCGGACCCCAGGCCTGGGTTGGTTCTGGCTCTATCGGATCACAGCACCAGCTGGATCCCTCAGCTGCCCCCAGGAGCCCCCACAGTGGCCCCTCGTAGCCCCTCCCCAGGACCCGCCACATGAGCCCCCTCAACACCCCCTAGCACCCCAACACTGGCTCTCCCTGTCTTTGTCCCTCTGATTTCCTTCTTCCTGATCTCCACATTCAGCCCAGACACTCTCCTGTGTTTGCTGTCCAGCTCAATCACTTTCTGTGGCTCCCTACTAACTGCCTGCGGGGTTCCCCACATCCCTCCATCCTCTCAGGGCATCTGATGGGTGGTCAGAGCAGCCCTTGTGCCTCCTGAGGACAGTCTCCAGCCCCACCCTCTGCTCAGTGCTGGGGTCCAGGGCAGCAAGGGCGCCAGTGGCCACAGGGCAGTGGGACAGACAGGTGGACTGAAAGACCCAAGGCCAGGGAGGAGGGAGGGGCAGAAAGGTTGGGGGGTGGGTTGTGCGGAAGGGGGGCTCCAGGTGGAGGGATGTGTGGTGTGGGGGGTGGGGAGGGCTGCACAGACAAGTTAGGGGCAGGAGTGGAGGGGGCTGGGTTGAGCCCTGCCCTGCAGGGTGGATTAGAACAGAGCATCAGGGGGTGGCCCTTCTGGAGCCTGGGGTTATCACTGCTTCCTCCTGTGAGGCCACTGTGATTCATGTCTTGACGGGTGAAGGGCAGGCTGTCAGGGGCACGGCTAGGTCGGCAGGGAGAGGTGGCAGCCGGTCCTTCTGTAACTGGCCGGGCTGACGTGTCCAGGTAGGCCCGGGGCCCCTGGAAGCACAGATGGACAAGCGTAAGAGCCCAGGTTCTGCTACGTAGTCCCCGAGCCCGTTCCAGACAAGTGTCCTCCATCTCTCCCCCCGTGACGGGGAGCTCATGCCCAGATCTTGGTCTCACATCCCAAATGCGGCTGGTCTCAGAAAGCAGGAACCTGTTTTCCTAGGTGGCCCTGAGGCTTAGAACATGGACCAGCCCAAGAGAAATGAGCATGCCACCCCGTGGGTAGTAGCACTGTCCCTCCTCTGTGTCCCCCTGCAGACCAGGGGGTGACTAAGAAGTGACACTAATGGCTCAGCAGCCCATCCACACCAGGGTGCAGGCTTGTGGGGGACACAGGTCACACCCCACTGGGGAATCCTGTGGGACCGCAGGCAACGGGGCCATTGCCATTTTAGCAGGCTGGTACAGGGGCAGGAGGCTGTGTTGGGGAGTTTGAGCAAGCTGGTGCAGGGGCAGATGTCTCAGTCGGAAGCTCCTTCTGGAAGCAGAGATGGGGAAGACAGTCAGGGCTGGAAGGAGGCAGAGGAACCAGGATGAAGACCTGAGCTGGGGCCAAGGCCACGTTCATCAAGAGAACGGGATGGATCAGAAGACCACTTGACCTGCCCATGAAGCTTTGAGAAATGCCTTGCTAAGAGAGATGGAGCCAACTGAGGACTAGACCTCCCACCCCCAGAACAGGGCCATCCGGTGGAGTTATTTCCAAAGATATGAATGTTCATATAATGCAATTGAGCACTTGAAATGCAGCTAGTGTGACTGAGTTCTGAATTCTTAACTTTACTCAAGTTTAACTGCTTTAAGCTTAAGTTTAAATATTCACATAAAAAAGCAATGAAATAGATAAGCAATAGAGAAAATTAATGAAACCAAAAATTGTTTCTTTGAAAAGATCAGTAACATTGATACACATCTAGCTAGACAGACTCAGAAAAAAATGGGGAAGATACCAATTCCTAAAATCACAGATGGAAAACTGGTCATTACTACAGACCCTGCAGACATTGAAAGAATAAAAGAATATTATGATCAACTTTATGAAGTAAGTTCTACAGATAACATGGACAAGGGACCTAAGTAGCCACAGCTACAAGAAGAGATAGGAAATCTGATTAGCCCTCTGTGTGTAAAAAATCTGAATTGGGGCACCTGGGTGGCTCAGTTGGTTAAGCGTCAGACTTCAGCTCAGGTCATAATCTTGCAGTTTGTGAGCTTGAGCTCCGCATTGGGCTCTGTGCTGACAGCTCGGAGCCTGGAGCCTGCTTCGGATTCCGTGTCTCCCTCCCTCTCTGCCCCTCCCCGCTCACACTCTGTCTCTCTCTCAAAAATAAACATTAATTAAAAAAATTTTTTTTAATCTGAATTAAAAAGAAAATCTGAATTCACAATTAAAAAAACCTTTCCCCACCAAAAAAAATCCCAGGCCCTGGTGGCTTTAATGGTGGAACCTAGAGACATTTTAAAAAGACTTATAAACTCTTTCAAAAAATATAGGATAAGGCAATGCTCCTTCTTATCTCATTTTATGGGGTCAGCATTACCCTGGTATCAAAACTAGAGATATTACAAAGAAAACTATAAACACTATGTCTTTTCTGAATAAAAGCATGAGATTCTCCATAAAGTATCAGAAATCAAATCCAGCAATATATATTTAAAAATCATCATGTTTAGGTGGGGTTTATCTCAGAAAGATGAAGTTGGTTTAACATTTTCAAATCAATCAATGTGATTCATCATATTAAAAGAATAAAGACAACTATATGATCATTTCAACAGACTAAAAGAAAAAAGAGAAACAAACAAACCCTTTGATAAAATGGAGTACCCGTCGAGAACAAAAAATTTTCAGGAAACTGGAAATAGAAGGTAATGTCTTCAACAGATGTCTTGATTAAGGACATTATTATTTACAGTGAGAAGACTGGATATTTTCTCCCAAAACAGAATGGCACACTCTCACCACTTCTGTTCATTAGTGTACTCAGCCAGTGTGATAAGGCAAGAGAGAAAAATAAAAGGCCTATGGATGAGAGAACATTCATAGATGGCATTACCATGTACATAATGATCCCTAAGGAATCTAAAAAAAGAGGTACTGGAACTGATCTGAGCAAAGACCGGTGCATAAATCAGTTTTCTGTGTAATGACCAATGAAGGAGAGAAAGAGGAAAAAGTGGCGAGTGGACAGGTTGGCAAAGGCCAGTTTGTCAGGGTCACAAGATACAAGATCAGTATTTAGACATCAATCATATTTCTATGTGCTAGCAATTAACTACTGGAAAGTGAAATTATAAAGCAATACTTTCCACAGTGGTGTAAAAACATGAAATACTTGGGAATAAATTTCACAAAAATATTTGCAAGACCTATGTATGGAGAACTTCAAAAACTGCTGAGAGAAATCAAAGATTTGAATGAATGAGCAAAATTGGACTTACACTGGATGATTTTAAAACTTGGCATAAAGTTATAAAGCCTTATTTTCAAGCTAAGTACACAAAACAATGTAGCAGATACAGAAAAATGGAACTTGGTGAAAGGTCTAGAAATGAATCCACATGTCAAGTGCTTTTCCATAGAGGTACCGTGGCAATTCAACATGGAAAGGAAAGTCTTCCCAAGAGATGTTATTGGAAAAACTAGATGTCTGAGCCTTGGGTCTTATCTCATTCATACACAAAAGTTAAGGCCAAAGGGATCAGAAACTTAACTTAAAAGCTAAAAGTATACATTTTATGGAAGAAAACATAGGAGACGTTCATCACATACTTGTGTAGGCAAAGATTTCTTAGACTGGACACAAAAGGAATAAAACATAACATTAAAAAACTGAAAAAATTCGTCAAAATAAAAATATTTTGCTTTTTGTAAGTTTTGATAAGAAAAGGCAAACACTGGCTACGTGAAAGACATAAACCTGAAGCTTCAAGAGGCCGAGCAAATGCCAGGCAAGATAAACCCAAAGAAATCCACGCCAACCAGAACACACAGCAGCTAAACTTGTGGCAAGTAAAGACAGAGAAAAGGCCTTTTTCAGGAGCCAGAGAGAAATGGCGTGTTGCCCGCAGAGGAGCGCCGCCACCTCGGGTGACAGCGGAGTCCCTGGAGTCCTGGCTGAAACAGGCTCAGGAGGGGGCAGCCTGATTTTCAAGAGCCGGAGGAAAGGGCCGTCCACCTCGTGGTGGTGCCCCTACAGGAAGCGCTCCAAGGAAGGAGGAAGGACAGAGCAGGTGAAAATACAAGGCAAGAAGCAATCATTTCACCTCAAGAGTTTCATTCATCACACACCCCTGAATGCCGTGCCCCAAGCCTGTAGAGGTAATAAGTAGGAAAACTGCATTCTAAAATTTGGGAGAGGAGAAGAAATCTGAATGGCAATAAGGTTTGTGCACGTCCCTCAAACTGGTAAAATCTCTCCACCGCTAGGTAGTGAAGGCAATGTCAGTGTGTGCTCGTACCACAAGCAGCCATTAACAAAGCTACGTAGACTCACAATCGTCATAAAACATAAAACGGAGCCCACAAAAATGTCCAAGTAACCCACAGAAAGGCAAGGAAAAAGGAGAAATGGGAACAGACACGAAAGGAACAAACAGAAAATAATAATACAATGGCAAATGTAAGCCCTAGCTTGTCAATGATTGCTTTACATGAAAGTGATCTTAATACAATACATCAGTTACAAAACACAGATTGACAGAATGGATAAAAACGATTCCAGTTATAGGCTGTCATCCAGAAACTCACTTCAAACATAATGACACAGATAGGTTGAAAGTTAAAGGATGGAAAAAGATATGTATCCCCAGCATTCATTTATCAAAAGATAACCGGTTACATTAATGTCACATAAAGTAGAAGGCAGAGCAACAAAAATCACCAGCGGCAAAGAGAGACTTTACCTAACGACAGAAGCACCAATGCACTAGAAAGACAAGGCAATCCCAAAGGTTGATGCACTAAGCCACATGTCTCCCAAGTACACGGAGCGAAGCCTGGAGGGGCTGAAGGAGAAACAGACAGAGCCACAGTCATAGCCAGGACGCCACCATGTCCCTCGCAGCAGCTGAGAGGACATAGAGCTGTCTACCAAACCACAGCGGGGCACACATCCTTTTCACATAGCCGAGGGCACTTCCCAAGACAGACCATAACACAGACCTCAACACGTTCGAAAGAATGGAAATGGTGTAGGGCGTGTTCTCTGACCATAATTGATTTACCTTAGAAATCAATGCGGTGAAGACAAAAGAAACACTTGAGAAGTGATCAATGCTTTTCTAAGTAATCCATGTGACACACAGGAAGTGCTAAGGAAAATACACAAGTAGGTTGAACTCGGTAAAAGACACAAATATGACATGTCAAAATTTGCAGGATCCAGCAACGGCCATGCCGACAGGGAAATTTGTAACACAGAATGCTTATGGTAGAAATGAGAGAAGTTCTCAGGGAGATAATCTATGTTTGTGCCTCCAGAAATGAAGAAAAGAAGAGCAAAATATATCCAAGGCAATCTGAAGAAAGGAAATAATAGGATGAGGATAAGAGCAGAAATCTATGAGCTTGAAAAGAGGAAAGCAATGCAGAAAATCAACGAAAAGGATCATTAAAGCTGATGGGGCCTTCTAGCAAGATTGACTATGTGGAACAGAGAGAAGACCCAAATCACTGACCAAAGAATGAAACGTCACCAGAGGTTCTATTATTTAAAACACAATCGGAAATACTGTACAAAACTTATGATCATGAATCTGACCATTTAGAAGAAATGGACCCATTCCTCCAACTTCACAAATGACCAAAGTTCAACCAACATGAGTGAGACAGCTGACTAGTCCTCTAACCATTGAATAAATTGAATGGGTGATTTAAAAGCTCCTGAAAAAGAAATCTTCAGGCCAAAATGATTTCACTGGAAAATTCTAGCAAACATTTGAAAAAGAATTAGCACCATTTCTGCACAACCTCTTTTAGAAAAGACAAGAGGAGAGAACACTTCCCAGTTCATTTTATGAGGCTGGGAGCACCCTGGTACCAAAAGAGATAGTGTGATAGAACACAACTAAAAACTAGTATTGCTTATGATTTTAGAAGCAAAAACCCTCAACAAAACATGACCAAATCAAATTTGGTGGTGCAAAACAAAAATCACGCACCCGCAGTGGGATTATTCCAGAAACGCAAGGCTGGTTCTGTATTGTAAAATCAGTCAACACAGTCCACATCAACTGGTTAAAGATGAAAAATCATATGATGATATCAATTGAGGCAGAAAAATCATTTGACAAAATTTAACACACATTCATGATTTAAAAAGCTTCAGCAAACTAGAAAGAGAGGGGGGACCTTCCTCAACTCTCTAAAGAACACCTACAAAACCCCTACAGCTAACATCATACTTGATGGTGAACGACTGGATGCTCTCCTTCTGAGTGTGGGAACAAGGAAAAGACGCCTGCCGTCCCTGCTGTCCCCCGTCATCTCACCCAGCCACTGTGATAAGGCAAGGGGGAGACAGGCACACAGATAGGAGGGTGGAAGACATTCAGCTGACTCTATTTGCAGATGACACGATGGTCTATGTAGACAATCGAGAGGAGTCTACAGAAAGCAAACAAACCTTTAGAAGTAATAAGTGGGTTCAGCAAGGTCGGAGGATAAAAAGATCAAAATACAAAAGTCAATTGCGTGTCTGTATAGTTAACGATGAACGTTTGAAAATTGAAATTAAAAACAACATTTACACTCACTCTGAAGAGACTAACATACTCAGGTGTGAGTGTGATGAACGTGTATCGGATCAAAATGCTGACAAGTATAAAATGTGGGTGGAAGAAACCAAGACCTACATGACTGGAGAGAGCCACGCCAGGTTTGTGGACCAGAAGGCTCAGCCTGGTGCAGAAGTCAGTCCTCCCAAATCGATCTGCAGACTTCTTGCAGCCCCTGGCAAAGCCTCAAGAAAGTTTTCGGTAGACGCAGACAAGCTGTTCTAAAATTCACACGGAAAAGCACCGACCTTAAAGTAGCGTCGGGGGTTGAATTGTGCCCCCTCAGAGTCATGTGTTGACATCCTTACTCCTCGTACCTCAGAATGTGGACTTATTCAGAGATAAGAGGTGACCGAATTACATAGAGGTGATTAGGGTGGCCGGAACCCGGTACAACTGGTGTCCTTATAAAAAGGGGAAAGTTGGAGACAGACGTGGGACAAGGACACCATCGACAAGCCAAGGGGAGCACAGGCCTCCCTCTCGGCCGCAGAAGGAACCAATTCTGACCTTGGGTTCCCAGCCTCCAGAACTCCAGAGAACAAATTCTCCTTTAAGCCTCTCTCTCATGGCATTTTGTTACGGCCGCCCTGCCCCCGGGAACAAATATGAGCAGCAGGCGGCCGTGAACAGGCGGACGACGCTGGAGGGGCCCCTGGCCCCACAGTAAGGTCCCTCTGTAGCCACAGCAACGGGGACAGGGTGGCGCTGGGGGGACACACACAGGCATCAACGGGGCACGGCGGGAGCCCCACAGCGGGAGCGGGGGGGAGGGGGCTGCCAACCGTGCGAAGGGAGGAAAAAGAGCCTGTCCACAAATGGCCTCGGAGGACGGGACCTCCACAGGCAAACAAGAAACCCGACCTAAACCGCACGCCTGATACACACACCAGCACAAAGTGGGTCATAGATGTAAACGTAAAATGTAAACTGTCAAACGTCAAAAAAAAAAAAAAAATAGGGGAAAATCTTTGGCACGTAGGCTAGTCACAGCGTTCTTGGGCTTCCTATCAAAAGAATGATCCCTAAAAGGAAAATTGATCAAAAATAGAAGCTTGTGCTCCTCTGTGAAAGATACTCCATCAGCAGGGTGACCAGGTATCCAGAGACGGAGAGAACGTGCTTGCAGGCCACACAGGTGGCTAAAGCCCAATGCAATATGTACAGACGCCTCAATATCCCAGAGCGAGAACAAACCGTCCCGTCAGGACGTGGGCCCAAAGCTTGGGCAGAAGTTGAAAAGAGATGATACGCAGAAGGCAAACACACTTTGTGAAAAGACCCTTGACCCCAGGGGCCGTCCGGGGACACGCTGTGACTCCACGCCTGTCAGGACAGCTGAGACAAAATCTGGTGAGGACACCAAGCACGGTGAGGGCGCAGGGACCCCGGGCCCCTCCCACGCTCCTGGCGGGAGCACCGGGCAGTGTGCGGCTGCCTGCAAACTGCTCGGGCGGTTCCTGTTAAACCTATTAACGGAATTACTAGAA
Source organism: Panthera leo (assembly GCF_018350215.1). Taxonomy (NCBI): domain Eukaryota; kingdom Metazoa; phylum Chordata; class Mammalia; order Carnivora; family Felidae; genus Panthera; species Panthera leo. Next base: position 1,651,991 of record NC_056691.1, read on the forward strand.
GACCCGGCAATTACCCTTTTGGGCATTTATCCCAGAAAATGGACATTTATTTTCACACAGAAGTTTGGACAGGAATGTTCCTATCAACTTTATTCGTAATAGCTAACGTCTGGAAACAGCCCAGTGACCTTCACCACGTGGAGTGGGAATGCTGGTGCATCCAGACTTTGGAATGCTGCTGTTGGAGAAAAGGGGATAAATACTGATGCACACGGAAATGTGGGCCAGTTTCTCGGGGACTACGCTGAGGGAAAGAGCCTGTGTCAAAAGGGCACACGTGGCACGGGTCCTTTCATGTCTCATGTATTGAACAGTGTAATTTTTAAAAAATTGTTTAATGTTTATTTATTTTTGAGAGAGAGACAGACAGAGTGTGAGCAGGGGTGGGGCAGACAGAGAGGGAGACACAGAATCCGAAGCAGGCTCCAGGCTCCGAGCTGTCAGCACAGAGCCCGACGCAGGGCTTGAACCCACGAATCACGAGATCATGACCTGAGCGGAAGTCAGACGCTCAACCGACTGAGCCACCCAGGCGTTCCTATTGAACAATGTAATTATGGAGCTGGAGCAGAGATGAGTGGTTGCGGGGGTTAGGGGTGCAGTGGCTGTAAAGGGTGGCATGAGGGAGTCTTCTGGGGCTGGCACAGAGCGTCTCCACTCCGTGCTGGCTGCATTAGGCACAGAGTGATTCGAGTGCAGCCGCAGAGGTGAGTGGCTCGGGGCACGGGCGCCTCCCTGTTCCAGTGTGGCTCTACCATAGGGCTGTGTGCTAGCGTTGAAGGGTCTGGGAGAGGGGCGTGTTGCACCTCCTCTTACATTTGTTTTTGCAACTTGCTTTGAATCTACGATTATTTCAAAGTAAATAGTTAAAAAGGAGGGGGCGTCTGGGTGGCTCAATCGGTTGAGCGTCCAACTCTTGATTTCAGCTCAGGTCATGATCTCACGGTTCATGGGATGGAGCCCCATGTCGGGCTCTGCGCTGACAGCACGGAGCCTGCTTGGGATTCTCTCCCTCTCCCTCTCTCTCCCTGCCCCTCCCTCACTTGCGTCCGTTCTCTCTTTCCCTCTCAAAATAAATAAATAAACATTAAAAAAAAAGTTAAAAGCCAAGTTGAAGTTCAGAGGGAAAAAAATCTAAATAGGACTTATATACCCAAAACATAGACATCTTAAGTATTTTTTTAATTTTTAAAATTTTTATTACTACTTTGTAAAGTTTATTTATTTTTTTGAGAGAGACAGAGCCCGCACAGGGGAGGGGCAGAGAGAGAGGGAGACACAGAATCCGAAGCAGGCTCCAGGCTCTGAGCCGCCAGCACAGAGCCCGACGTGGGTCTCGAGCCCATGAACCGTGAGGTCATGACCTGAGCTGAAGTCAGACGCTTAACCGACTGAGCCACCCGGGTGCCCCTTGAAACATAGAAGTCTTAAATTCAATAAGACAAGCACAGAAAAAGGGGTAAAGGATTCGAAAAATCTTTCTAGGAGAGGGTATTCAAGTGGCCACTAAGCGCATGGAATAGTGCTCGTGGAGAAGCACAGACCACACCTGCGACAAGATGCCCGAGGGTGCAGTTACGAAGCCGGGTCATACCGGAGTTGATGGGAATGTGGAGCGGCTGGGACTCCACCCCCCGCGGGCGGTGTAAGGTGGGCCTCACGGGGTGACAACACTTTGGTAGTTTCTCGTGACGTTGAGCACTCAGTTACCGTAAGACTGGCCAAGCTTCCTTGTCTTCCGAGAAGCCAGCGGCCAGGGCGGCCGCCTCGGTGAGGACTTGCTTGAACAGGAAGCAGCCCGAATGTCAGCAATGGGCTCCCAGACCCCGGGGCCCCGCTCGGCAGCACGGGGAGTGAAGTCCAGGCACACGCAGACGCGGGGGACACGGGGTGTGCCCGCCTCCAATGCGGCAGGCCACTGGGCCGGGACGAGGACATGTGTCAGGAAGGCGGAAACGTCAGATCCTTGCTGCCCCGGGGGGCCACGTGTGCCCAGCCGTGTACGTCAAGTGGGGGAGCTCCAAGCACTGGGGGGAAAGGGGGTGACTGAAAAACACCTGCCGTGTACCCCTCATCGGAGACTGACACCCTGCCCCGTGAACACCAGCAGCCCTGCCTGGCGCTCCAGAATGGAATTTTCCGCGTGAGGCACTTTCCCTCCTCTCTGCCTGGGGCTGCTGTGCATGACCCACATACCCTCCGCAGGCCCGTGTCCAGTCCTCTCTCAGGGCTGCCCTCACTGCCGCTCTGTCCACTCCTACTTTTCCTTCCAGTCTCTGGCTCAGGCAATTCCTTCCTGATTCCTCAGGTTGCGTGGGCCTCCTGCGGGTCCCTTGCTGTCCCTCACCTCACTGCCCCCCACCAGATTTCCTCCTGGGGATCCTCCACCCCAGCTGGCACAGGCCTGTCCCGAAGGGCGCTGGGGACTTCCGCTCCCCAGAGGGCGGAAACCTGCATCCAATCTCCTGAGCAGCCGTACCTATGTTTGGAAACGCAAGTCTGACAGGTGGGGTGGGCCTGGCGTGCGGGTTCAGGGCTGATTCGTTAAAAGGTTTTATGAAAGCATGCTAAATAGACCGTGCAATTGCAAGAGTGGGTCCTTCTCTGGTGGAGATTACTCAGCCATTTGGTTTTTATTTTTGCAAACGCGGTTCGGCCCTTTTGAACACTCACTTGATATGCCTTCGCTGCCAGATATGCTTTGAGTTCTCTGTGAGGCCCCCGTGTAAACACCAGGCTTACGGGTAATTGCAACACACAGCCGGCTCTGGGGGCCTTCCTGCGGCCTTTCCTCCGTCTCCTGCCCCAACCCCCGCCCCACAGCTCACAGGGTCAACGTGCCAGCCAGGCCCCCACCCCAGACGGAGGGACAAGGCTTCTGGAAGGCTTTTCTCTGTGGGGAAAGGGAGCTTCCGTGGGCCCCTGGCCTTCAGACATGACGTCCCTCCCACTTAGCTCTTACTCGTCCCTTGTCCTGCGTCCGCCGGGGTCGTTCCCGACGGGGCTCCGCCTCAGCAGCTTCTGTCCAGCCTGTGAGCCACTGCCCTGGCCCCACGGCCCGCTGGGGCACACACTGCTGGGTCTGTGCTCTGTGACGCCCAGCCTGGGACTCGCTGCTGTCTGCATTCCCGCCACACCTCAAAGCAGCCTTTCCAGAGCTCCAGGGGGACGACTTCTTTCTCCACAACTTTCTGGAATCTTCCAAGGCTGGTGCTGATATATGTGGCTTTGCCCGAGCCCGGACTAGGATGGAGCCCGTGCCGTCTGGAGAACCCGGGCCTGTGTGCAGGGCATTCTAATGGATGTTTTCACCAAAGCCCCAGACCGGCCATTCCAGTTCCAGAGGCAGGTCCGGAATTCGCACAACTCGGCCCTGTGCAGTCAAGCAAAAGGAGTCAGGGCTCCCGTGGGGCTTGAGGGGCTCATCTCTGCCCCTGGGAGGCCCCTAGCCTAAAGGAACAGAGGGGGTCACCGGGGCCACTGGACGGAACCTCCTGGCCAGGCCAAGTGCGGCGACCGGCATGGGGATCCCACTTGGCTTCCCAGCGCCCCCACCCTGCTCTGGACACAGTGTCAGGCTCCCAAGTAGAAACCGGAGGGACTGTGGGATGGCTTTGTCCCCTTGGGGACCTGGGGAAATGTGGACAGGCCAGCGTCCAGCCTCTACCGAATACCAGAAGCTTTCGTCCTGTGTAGGCACTGGCTCCCCTGCTTGAATGCCAGTGATGCCCCTCTGTACCCCGGGCATCTCCCTCCATTTCGCTGAGCTGTCCCGGGAGGACCCCGCTCACAAGAGCCACCAGGGCCTGAGCTGGGCAGGAAAGGATCTCCCGGCACTGGGGCTGTGGACTCAGCCAGGTGCTGGCCAGAACTGTCCTCGTGCTGTTTGTGCCTCAGTTTCCTTGTTTGTATAAAGATGCGGGCTGTTCCATCTGAACTGGCAGGACCGTGGTGGGTGTTAGGAAGAATAACGTGTGGGGACCTCCTGGCAATTCTGGGTACAGGATGGTTGTGGTTACTGCCATGGTGCTTGGTTCCAGAAATGCCCTCCACACTCTCCAGCCACGGTCCTGCCTCTTGGGTCAGCCTGAGGAATGCAGGCCTTCTGCCCCACCGCCCGAAAGGCCGCGGGCACGGCTGACCACGAGCCCTCTTCCGGGCGGCGCTGTGCCCGAGCAGACCTGAACTCTGTGGTGGCCCTGGGAGAGGCCCCGGGCCCAGGGTCCCGGGGTCACTGGGGTCCAGGTGGACCAACCAGCCTCGGAGGGCAGCCTTGACCCCATCACCGTGAACCCCAGTCACCCGTTCTTACATGTGCTGCCAGGAGCCGAACGCAGGCCAGCCAGACTGCATCGAGGGAGAGTGGCTGGCCTTCGGCCCCTGGAGGGCACATGGCTGACAGAGGCCCTGTCACCTGTCACGTGGGGCTTATGGATGGGTCTCAAGAGGCAAGAACCCAGTCAGGACAGGGTCCCATGGCAGGGGGAGTACAGGGAGGCCAGTCCCGCAGAGTGGCCTTGCGTCTGGCCAGCCACGGACAGAAGGACTGAGGCCCACACCTGGGCCGGGACCGTCCAGGCCTGCAGAGCAGTTCTGGACTGGGAGTGTCTGGGGCTCGAGGAGTGACCCGGGAGAGGTCACCTGGACGGTAGGTCTTGGGGACCTGACAGTCGCAGGGAATGTAAGCTCGAGTCCCACAGGCCCCTCCCTCCCCACCCCAGGCCACACGGGAGGTCTGCAGGGCCAGGCCCTGCCGTCCCCAGGGGGACCTGGGAGGCAAAGCCATGGCCACTCCCAGCCTCTGCTCCTGGATCCCCGTGGGAGCGAGGGCAGGCAGGCGCAGTGAGGAGCCGATCAAAGGCCCCCCGCCCGGCCTCGCCCATCGGGGAAACATCAGTCTGCTCTGGAATGAGGTGGTTTCGAGCAGCCAACGTGAGGAAATGGGTATTTATGTAACGGTGGGCATGGTTTTTATTTTCCCTAATTTTCAGATTACTTTCGATTAGGTCTCTTCGGCGTAGACAAGGCTTGAGGTGAAATAGATCCTGCCTAAATCATTACTGCCCCCGCCCCAGGGCCGCCTCTGCAGACAATTACCCCGACCCAGGGGTTAGGGGCAGACTCCAGGCCGGGCACTTCCTCAGCGTGCACACGGCCCGGAGGACCCGGGGCCTGGCCATACCGGCCTTTTGTGCTCCCGAGGACACACAGTGGCCATTGATTCCAACGTCCCTCTGGCCGGAGGGGCTGGGGGAGGGAGAGAAGAGAGCGATTCCCACCAACATCTGGACTCTATCTCTTCTCCCCGCCCCAAACTCAGGACAAGGCGGGGGAGGAGGGGAGAGGGAAAAAGGGAAAAAAAAAAAAAATGCCCAGGCCAAATTCAAATGCTTTCATAAATTTTGCGCCAGAAATGTTTTGACATGAATATTTTTGTCAGTCTCCAGCGTTTGCCAAAAGAAACTCAACTCCACACGACAGCTCGAATATATTCTCTAGATGACCCTGGAGCCGCTGGACCCCAGCACCTGCGAGGCACGCGGGGCGGGCGGAGGGGCTGAGCTGGGACACACGAGCTCTTCATCCAGTCTCTGTCTAGGCAAGGCCTGGTGTGGCCCCCGAGGCAGGGGGCACTCTCCTGACGCCGCCCTCCGGGCAGGTCCACGTGAGAGCCGGGCTGAGCCAGGACAGACAGCTGCCCACAAGGAAGGCAGACAGGAGCGGAACTGGACGGACAGAGGGAGTGGAGGCGTGTTCACACCTCCAGAGGGAACCACACACATGCGAATAGCTGTTTCCTTCCGCAAAGCTGAAAAAACAGTCATTTTGGGGTTTCTCTTTTTCTTGACTATATTTCTCCTACTTTTCTATAATCGATGTCAATTACCAAAAATGCCACTTAGTAACACGTGTCTCTCTTCCTCAAAAACTTGAACGTGGGATTGTTGTATGAGACAATAACCATACCTCTGGGCGTACCCCCCAAGAACCGAGGGCAGATGTTTGCACACCCCCGTTCGTGGCACCGCTGCTCACAAGAGCTGAAATGTGGACGCAGCCCAGTGTCCCTCCGTGGCCGAACGGGCAAGCCAGCTGTGGTGTGTGCAGATGATGGACGGTTACTTGGCCTGACACGAGGGGGACACCCTGTCCCCGGCTCCAGCATGGATGGACTCGTGGACACTGGCGGGCGAAGTAGCCAGTCACAGAAGGACAAATGCCGCAGGAATCCACTCGTACAACGGTGAGCGGTAATCTAATCATGCAGAGAGCAGGGCAGGTGCCAGGGCTGGGGCGCGAGTGCTTAGTAGGGACAGATCTCGTTCTGCAGGATGAGAAAGCTGTGGAGACAGGGTGGGGGTGGGGGGCGCTACACGACTCTGAGAATGCATTTAATGCCACTCACCTGTACACTTAAAAATGGTTAAAACGGTACATTTTGTGTGTATTTTACCACACACACGATCCAGCGGATAGGGGTCCCGTCTCCCCAGATCAGTTGTCCCCGTGGTGCAGTGACCCTGCCCAGAGTCGTCCACTAGGGACAGTGGTCTGGCTGGAGGGCGGCTCCCTTGCTTGCTGGCCCCATGGCCTTGGACTGCTCACCTGTGAAGTGGGTCCCTGCCTCTCCTCAGCACGAGGCTCCGAGGAGGGTAGAGGTGTCCCCCAGCAGGTGTCCAGGGGCTGATCTGGCTTCCAGGAGCCGAGTTCCCCTGCAGACGCCCAGGGCACTGGGAGATGGAACCAGGCAGCATTCTGAGCCTGGAGGTGAGAGGAGCACGCCCCCCCGCCCCCCACCGTGGCGGGCACAACCAGCCGCTGGCAGGTGCAGCCAAGCCCCACCTTGTTCCAGGGCCCGTGGTGGCTGAGGGCAAGCTCCTAACTCTTCTGTGACTCAGTTTCCCCATCCATAGACGGCGATGATGATGCCCAAGTGCTGACCTTGGGGCTGCCACAGGGACGAGTGAGGGTGATTTCCCGTCACATGGCACTGTGCCTGGCACAGGGGGATTAGCCAGCACCTTGTCACAGAACCTGGCATGTGCGTGTGGGAAGCAATGTTGTCTGAAGTCGTTTTTATCTGAAAAATGGAGACCCCATGCATTCACGTGTTGTTTCTTCCAAAATATTCCGAGCACCTGCCCTGTGGACCTGATGCCCCTGGACAGAAAGGATAGGGCAGGAGGTGAAGTGAGGCGTCTGAGAGCAGGGGCAGAGCCCGCGAGGCCAGCGGCTTTGGGAGAGGCGGCACCTGAGGGAGGGCAGAGGAGCAGTGCAGGCGGGCTCGGGCGGAGATGGCCTCGTGGGCTCCGCTCTGCTTCCAGCTGGCTATCAGCACCTGGCCTCCAGTGCCTGTCACCACTGGCTCGTGGTCCCGGTGCACTGCCTACCTGCAGGCGGGTTCTGTGCGGCCCACGCACGGAGCAAAATGGTTTAGCGTCAGCTGCCAGCGTTACACATCAGGAGGCAGGCGGCCGACCGTGTTGTGTGCTTGGCAGGGACTTCCTGCCATGTTTGTCCAAGTGCCATGGTTGTCTCCAAAGTCAGCCGAGTCGGGTGAGCAGAGGACTGGGACTGGGCATTTGGCAGCGGAGTTGGGGTGGGGTGGGGAGTGGCCTCCAGAGCTCTGTGCTTGCCATGGGGACACCTGAGACGGGGAATCTCCTCCAGCTGGCGTCCATGAGTCCAGCCCCCACAAATCCCCTGGTAAGTCACATAGGACATGATGATGGTGACCAGGGGCCCTTGAAGACTATATGGGACAGAGTGTAGCTGAGCAACAAAAAAAATCTTTTCCTTTCATCTGCTGAGGTCCGGGTTTGCTTGTTACTGCAGCAGAACCCAGATGGTCCTGACTGCTCACACATTTCACTCAAGTATGGGCATATTTGGGTTTTCTAGAAAAAAATAGGAGCTCTGGCCACGTGGGCCCAAGCTCCTGCATGGCAACCACTGGCTGGACTGAGTGGCGGCTTCATTTGGGGGCAGGGTCACTCTGCTTTGCCTCAGTTTCCCCTTGGTGCATTCTCTCATGCTACCACTCCGCATTAGCATTCGTTTCCCCAAAGGGCCTCTGTCTCTGAGTCTCCCCGTGACTGTGAGCTCCTTCTCCATGGAGGGCCTTAGACCCAGCCCCCCTGGTGTATGGGAGGCTGTTACCTTCTATGGACGCTTGCATTCAATGCTTGGCAGCCTGGCGGGGACTGGTGTTCATGATGCATCTGCTGACTAAGAAGCCCTATTCTCAAGCAATGACATCAGGGGGTTGGAGCCCCCCAGCATGGAAGCCTGACCACACACTCTGTTGGCCACAGTGGGAAGATTTTGTTCTAATGGCTCCTAGGCACCTGGAGTAAGAGTCTCGGGGATGGGGTGAACGGATCAAAGGTACACGGCTAGCGAAGCCCAAGCCAGCGCTCACCTTTACTCACAGGGTTTCCTTGTGCGGCTCCCCAGGGGAACTCCAAGCTCTCCTGGCTTCTCCACCTGCTTTCCTCAAGGGTCATCAGGCTTCCTACGGTTTTCTTTATTTTTTTTCAGGGTTTAACATATGTTTGGGGCTTTTGTTTTTGTTTTTTAATTTAAATTTTAGTTAGTTAACATGTAGTGCAATAGTGGTTTCAGGAGTAGAACTCCATGATTCATCACTTACATACAACACCCAGTGCTCATCCCAACAAGTGCCCTCCTTCGCACCCATCCCCCATCATGTTCTCAGCTTGTTCTCTATTGAGAACAACCCTCAGCTTGTTCTCTATTGTTAATAGTCTCTCATGGTTTGTTTCCCTCTCTTCTCTATTTCCCCCCCTCCCATATAGTCATCTGTTTTGTTTCTTAAACTCCATATATGAGTGAAATCATATGGTATTTGTCTTTCTCTGATTGGCTTATTTCACTTTGCCTAATACATTGTAGCTCTATCCACATCATTGTAAATGGCAACCTTTCATTCTTTTTCATGGCTGAGTAATATTCCATTATATATAGACATATACCATACCTTCTTTATCCATTCATCCGTCAGCAGACTGTATTCTCTCCACAGTTTGGCTATTGTTGATAATGCTGCTATAAACATTGGGGTGCATGTACCCCTTGGATGAAAGACCTAAATGCGAGACAAGATTTTCAAAGAATACTTGGTCTTACACCTTTCCAGAAGAGAAATCGCCCCGTATGCTTCCACCAACTGGCTGTTTGTCCAGCGACGAGTGGATATTCACTCCCTTTGGAAAGCCTATTTCATTACCCTTCCACCTTAACATGTTAGGAAGGAAAATATATCAGACCAAGAGAATGTGCCTCTCCCGGGGTGCCCACCTCAAGCAGAGGGAAGGAATCAGACCAGGCACCATAAATCTCCCCTGAATGAGTCCTATAGGCTATCACCACAGTGACTCAAGCCCACGCCCCTGAAAGGCAGACGTTCAGATCCTCCTTTTGCTGACAAAGAAAATAAAGCACAAGGAGGTGGAAAGACTGGACCAAACACATACAGTGTGTCGGGGCCAAAGCCTGTGAGGTGAACCTTCCACTTCCGAATCCAACATTTCTCTGCTTCTGGCCTGATGAAGCCTCCCTTCCATTCCTAGGAATCAGGAGAAAAGATTCAGGGTCCATTCTCGACTCTCCTATGTATCATAACTATGAGACCTAGGGCCAATTCATGGATTCTGTGTCCGTGGTTGGGGCAAGCACCCGCTCCTGATGGGGGAGAGCAGTGACGACCAGGTGAGGCTCATGCGTGGATAGTCATAACTGCTCGCTCACAACCCTGGCTTCCTCCTAGAGCTACTTCACATGAGAAGTAGGCTCTTCCTGGTGAGGAGCTGGAGGAGAAACCTGCCCCTCCCTCAGCTTCCTTCTCTGGGATTCAAGCATCCTTCTGCTTACTCTGGAAACGAGCATGCCCACGGGAGAGCCCGGTTCAAATGCAGGCTGATCGGCACTGGGAAGGGGAAGCCCAGTTGTCTGGGGCCATCAGGCTGGGGAGCAGCCAGGATGGCCGGGATGCTGAGCCTCCTCCCTCCCTCCCTTCTTTCCTTTCTTTTCCGATTATTTTTTATTGTAGACAAATACATATAAAATTTACCATTTTAACTATTTTAAAAGAGACAATTCAGTGATGGCGTTAAGTACATTTGCAGGGTTATATGACCATCGCTGTGACGCACCCACGGAACTTCTTCATCGTCCCTAAGAGAAACCTGCCATCCCTGTCTGCCAGCCCTTGGTGACCACCATTCTACTCTCTGCCCGAATTTCCCTATTCTAGGGGCTTCGTCTATGTAGAATCAGAACACGTGCCCTTTTGCGACTGGCTTACTTCACTTAGCGGTGACACCTTGAGGTTCATCCACGTGGTAGCAGGTATCAGAATTTCCTTCCTTTTAGTGATATCCCTTTGTACGCATGTATCGTGTTTTGCTATCCAATCACCTGGTGGTGGACACCTGGCTTGCTTCTACCTTTTGGCTTGTGAATAAAGCTTCAATGAACATGGCTATCCAAGCATGTGCGTGAGTCTTTCAGTTTGAGTATGTACTGAGAAGTGGGATGGCGGGATCATATAGTAATTCTATGCTTAACTTTTTGAGGGACCACCATCCTGTTTTCATTTGACTTCCAATCAGTAATGTGTGAGGGTTCTAGCTTCTCCACACCACCACCAACCACACTTGTTATTTTCCGTGTGTGCGTGTTTTACTATAGCCGTCCCAGTAGATCGAAGGTGATATTTAATTGTGGTTTTGACTTGCGTTTATCTGATGACTAATTGATGTTGAATGTTTTTGCATGTGTTGTTTGGCCATGTGTATGTCTTTGAAAAATAGATCTATTCATTGCCCATTTTTGAATTCAGTTGTTTGTTTTTTGTTGTTGAGTACTAGGAGTTCTTTGTGTTTTTTTGATATTAATTCCTAATCAGATAGATGATTTGGAAATATTTTCTTCCATTCTGTGGGTTGTCTTTTCACTTTCCTAATTTTGCCTTTTGATGCACACACACAAAAAGTCCTACTTAGTTTTTCTTTTGTTGCCTGTGCTTTGGGAGACATATCCAAGGTATCATTGCTGTATCTGATATCATGAAGATTATTCCCTATGTTTTTTACTAAGAGCCTTATACTTTCAGCTCTTATGTTTAGGTCTTGATCTGCTTTGAGTTAATTTTTGTATATAGGGTAAAGGAAGGGTCTTTTGTATGTGTATAAGCAGTTTTCCTACCACCATTGGTTGAAAAAAACTGTCTTTTCCCCATTGAATGGTCATGACTCCCTTTTTGGCAATCATTTGGCCATATATGTGAGGGTCTATTTCTGGATCTCCATTCTATTCCATCACTCAATATGTCTATCTTTATGCCAGATCATACTGTTTTTATCACTGTGGTTTTTTTAGTAAGATTTGAAATAAGGAAGTGTGAGTCCTCCAACTTTACTCTTCTTTTTTAAGATTCTTTGGCTATTTAGGCTTACTTGAGACTCCATATGAATTTTAGGGTAGGTTTTTTTTTTTTTAATTTCTGAAAAACAAGTGCTGTAGAGATATTGATAGAGATTGCATCGAATCTGTAGATCCTTTTGGTAGTATTGTCACCTTGACAATTTAAGTTTCCTGATCCATGAACATGGGATATCGTAACATTGATGTTTGCTTTAATTTCTTTCAGCCATGTTTTATAGTTTTATGTGTACAAATTGTTTGTATACTTTGTTAAATTTATTCCTAAGCATTTTATTCTTTTTGATGCTGTTGTAGATAGAATTATTTTTGTAATTCCCTTTTTATCATTAGTGTACAGAAATGCAACTAATTTTGGCCTGTTGATTTTGTATCCTGCAACTTTTCTGGATTCATTGATTAGCTCTGACAGCTTTGTTTGTGTATAGATTCTTTAGTGTTTGTACATATAACATGTACATAAATGTGTCATATTTGGACATAAATAATTTGACTTCTTCCTTTCCAATTTTGACTGTTTTTCTTGTTTATTCTTTTATTTCTTTTTCTTGCCTTTTTTATGTTGAACAGGGTGGTGAGAGTGGGTAATTTTGTCCTATTCCTGATCTTAGAGGAAACCCTTATACTCTTTTACAATTGAGTATTAGATAAGTTGTGGGTTTTTCATACACAATCTTTCATGTTGAGGAAATTCCATTCCATTCTTCATTTATTGAGTATTTTTAATCATCAAGGAGTATTGGATTTTTCTACATTGATTGAGATGATCATGTAGTTTTTCCTGTCATTCTATTAATGTAGGGTATTGCATTGATTGATTTTCATATGTTGAACTTCCCTTGCCTTCCTGGGATAAATCTCATTTTGTCATAGTAATAATTATTTTGATATGCTGCTGGATTTGGTATGCTAGTATTTTGATGAAGATTTTTGCGCTTATATTCATAAGGGATATTGGTCTGTAGTTTTCCTCTTTTGTAGTGTATTTGTTTGGCTTTGGTATCAGGGTAATGCTGGCTTCATCAAATGAGTTAGGAAGTATTTCTTCTCTTAAATTTCTGAAAGAGGTTGGGGAAGATTGGCATAATTCCTCTTTAAATGTTTGTTAGAATTCACAAGGAAGCCATCTGGCCCTGGATATTTCTTTATTGGGAGATTTTAAACCACTGATTCGATTTCCTTACTAGCTATAGTCCTATTCAGATTTTCTATTTCTTCACAAGTCAGTTTTGGTACATTGTGTGTTTCTAGGAATTAGTCCATTCTTCTAGGTTTCAGCCAATGTGTTGGTATGTAATTGTTCACAGCATTCTTTTAAATTCTAATTCTTATAATTCTATTCATTTCTGTAAATTCAGTGATATCCTCACTTTCATTTCTGAATTTGAAAGCCATACCTTCACTCTTCTCTGTCAGTTTAGCTAAAGGTCTGTCAATTTGGTTGATCTTTTCAAAGAACAACTTTTAGTTTCATTGATTTTTCTCTATTGTGTTTCTATTCTGTAGTGTATTTATCTCTGCCTTAATGTTTATTATTTCATTCCTTCTTCTCACATTGGGTTTAATTTGTGTTTCTTTTTCTAGTTTTTTAAGGTCTGGGGTTAGGTTATTGATTTGAGATCTTTTTTCAATGTACGTATTCACTGCTATAAATTTTCCTGTCAGTCCTGCTTTCTCCATGACCCATAAATTTTGGTATGTTGTATTTTTTTATTTTATTCATCTCAAGGTATTTTCCTATTTTCCTTTTTTTTTTTTTTTTTTTTTGATCATTGGTTGTTTAGGAGTAAGTTGTTTAATTTTAACATATTTGTGGATATTCCAGTTTTCCTTCTGTTATTGACTTCTAGTTTCATTCATTGTGATCAGTAAAGATATTTGTATCATTTTATTTTTTTTAAATGTGTTGGGACTTGTTTTGTGGCCCAACTTATTTTGTGGCTCTCTCTCTGTGTGGCTTAACCTTCCTCTTAGCATGTTCTATCATGGAGAATGTTCCATGTCTACTTGAGAAGGACATGCATTCTGCTGTTGTTGGGTGGAGGGTTCTGTACATGTCTTATAGGGCTAATTGGCTTATAGTGTTGTTCAAGTCCTCTATTTCCTATTTATGTTCTGCCTGGTTGTTCCGTCCACTATTGAAAGTTGGGTATGACATCTCCAACTATTATTGTTGAGTTGTCTGTTTCCCTTTGATTCTGTCACTGCTTCATATATTTGGAGGCTCTGTAGTTTGGTGCATATATGTTTACAATTATTTTATATTCTTTGTGAATTGACTCTTTCATCAATATATAATGTAATGTCCTTGCCTCTTATAATAGTTTTTGACCTAAAGTCCATTTGTGATATCAGTATAGCTACCCCAGTTCTACTTTGTCTACTATTTGCATGAAATATCTCTTCATTCTGACTTTTGATCTATTTGTATCTTTAGATCTAGAGTGAGTCTCTTGTGACAGTATATAGTTAGATCACTTTTCTATTCATTCTGTTAATTTTCCCAGTGTTCAATGATCTTGTATTCGAATGACCTTTTGCATAGAAAACCACCCCAAATTTTGTGGTTTAATACAAGAAGAATTTTATTATTCCCACAGATTCTGTGGATCAGAAATTCAAATGGCACAGTGGGGACAGCTTGTCTCTGTTCCACAGTGTCTAGTGCTTCAGCTGGGAGGATTCAAAGAGTTTTATGCGACTGAAACAGCTACAGGCTGGACGAGAGGGTGAAGATGGCATGCTGCTGTCAACAGTGCTGGGATGGCTGGGGTACAGGCCCTGTGGGGACTGTCAACTGCTGTGGCTTTCTGTGTGGCTGAAGCTTCCTCTTAGCATGGTGGCCTCAAGGGATGAGACTTTTTTCGTGGCAGACCAGGGATCCAAGGTGGGTGTTCCAGCGAGCAAGGTGGAAGTCACATGGCATCCTGTGACTCGGACTCAGATTCTAAGACTTTCCCCAAGTTATTTTCTGGAAGCTTTACAGTTTACATTTTACATTTAAATCTATGATCCCTTTTTGAGCTGGTGTTTGTATCAAGCATGCAGTTTAGGTCGGGTTTCTTGTTTACCTGTGTAGGTCCCATCCTCAGAGGCCATTTGTGGAAAGGCTCTTTTTCCTCCTTTTGCATAGTTGGCAGCCCTTCCCCCCACCACCCCGCCTCGTGGTGGGGCTCCTTCTGGGCTCCCTGCTGTGCCCTGTTGAAGTCTGTGTCTGTACCCCGCCCCCCATCATCATCCAGTCCTTTTTGCTGTGGCTACAGAGAGACCTTACTGTGGGACCAGGGGCTCCTCCGGTGTCATCCTGCCTGCTCACAGCCACTAGCTGCCTGGGGGCTCATGCCCTCCATGTACATTCTGGAATGAGCTTATTTACATGGACCAAAAATCTATTTGGAGTTTTTATAGGAATTGCATCAATACTATATGTCAGTTGAGACTGACTTCTTTACCATGCTGAGTCTTTAAATTCATGAGCATGGTATGGCTCTCTGTTTAGTTAGGTCTTTTGGGGGTTTTAAAATCAACATATTGTAATTGTCAGATCCTGTACATTTTTGTTACACTTTATAACTTTTGGGGGGGCATGTAAATGATATATCTTTAATCTCTATGTTCACATATTTATTGGTAGTATATAGCAGTGTGGTTGATTTTTTTATGTGTTGGTCTTGTGTCCTCTGGCCCCACTGAGCTCACTTAGTGCTAAGAAATTTTTTTGTATATTCCTTTGAGTTTTCCACATAGACAGTCATGTCATCTGCAAATAGGGAAGTTTTAAATTCTTCCTTTCCAATCTGTGTGCCTTTTCCCCCTTGCCTTAAGGCAGCGGCTAGAACCTCCAGGACTATGTGAAGTGATCGTGGTGGTTGTCCCCAAATTTAGAGGCAGAGAACCCAGCCCTTCACCATGAAGTATGATGTCAGCTGTAGAGTTTTTGTAGGCATTCTTGGGCAAGCTGAGGGGGTTCTCCCTCTATTCCTAGTTCCTTAAGTTTTTATCATGAGTGGGTTTTGGATTGTATCAAATGTTTTTTCTGTTTCAATTGATGTGATCATTTGACTTTTCTCCCTTAATCTTTGGATGCAGTGTATTATATTGATTTTAGAATACTGAACCAGCTTTGTATTCCCAGAATAAATCTCACTTGGTTATGGTGTGTAATGTTTTGTGTCATAATGCTAGATTCAGTTGGCTCATATTTTGTTGAGAATCTTTGCATCTGAGTTTGTGAGAGATCTTGGTCTATTGTTTTCCTTTCTTCCTTTTTTTGAAGCAGTCCTTGTCTGATTCTGGTGTCAGGAAAGTGATGGGTCTTCTAACAGAAGTTGGGAAGTACTCCCTTCTCTATTTTCTGAGCCACATTGAGTAGACATGCTTTCCATTCTTCTTTAAATGTTTGTTAGAATTCTCTAGCAAAACATCTGGGTCTGGAGACATTTTTCTCAGGAGCTTACAAATTACCAAGTCAATTTGTTAAAGATTATAGGATTATATAGTTGGTCTCATTTATCTGGTTGAGTTTTCATTGTTTGTGGTATTTGAGAAAATACTCTCTTGTTTTTTCTCTCCATTTCTTCTCAGTTGTTGAATTTAGGAGGCTCAAGCTGTTTGTAAAACTCCCCATCATCATGTGAGTGGTTTCAGGACTTTTATAGTGGTAGTGCCCTTTTCGTTCCTGGTGTTGGTTACTGGTATCTGTTCTCTTGCTCTCTTGGCACCTTTAGTCTTGCTAGATAGAGGATTATCTTTTTTTTTAAGTGGTATCAATCTTTTTTTTTTTTTTTTTTTTTGAGAGAACAACCGAGTGCGAGTGGGAGAGGGGCAGAGAGACAGGGAGACACAGAATCCGAAGCAAGCTTCGGGCTCTGAGCTGTCAGCACCAAGCCCAAACGCGGGGCTCATACTCACGAGCTCTGAGATCATGACCTGAGCCGAAGTCAGACGCTTAACCAACTGAGCCACCCAGGCGCCCCTGATTTGTACCTTTAAAATTTTATTTTTATTTTATTTATTTATTTATTTTTTTTTTTTGAGAGAAGAGAAGATATGGGGAGGGGCAAAGGAAGAGAGAGAGAATCCCAACCAGGCTCCACACCTAGTGTGGAGTCCAACATGGGGCTCAATCTCAAGATTTTGAGATCACAACCTGAACCGAAATCACGATCAGATGGTTAACTGACTGAGTCACCCAGGTGTCCCAAGGATTATCTGTTTTATTGGTTTACTCAAAGAATCAGCTTTTTTTCCATTAAATTTTTATATTGTTTTCCTGTTTAATTTTTTATCAATCTCTAAGCTTTGTTTTTAAGTTAAAAAATTTTTAATTGAAGTGTAGCTTATGTGTGATATTAAATTAGTGTCAGGTGTACAATATAGTACAACAATGATTCAACAATTATCCATGTTATGAAATGCTCACCATGTATGTGCATTACAATATTATTGGCTGTATTCTCTATGCTGTACTTTTCACCTCATGACTTATTTATTTTATAACTGGAAGTCTGTACATCTTTTTTATAAATTTATTTCTTTATTTTGAGAGAGAGAGAGAATGAGCTCTCTCAAAGGGGCAGAAAGGGCATGGGACAGAGGATCTGAAGCAGCTCTGTATTGACAGCAGAGATCCCAATGTGGGGCTCAAACTCATGAATTGCGAGATCCTGACCTGAGCTCAAGTTGGATACTTAACCGACTGAGCCACCCAGGCACCCCTGGAAGTCTGTACATCTTAATCCCCTTCACCTAGCTCACCCACCTTTCTTTGGCAACTGCCAGTTTGTTCTCTATGAGTCTATTTCTTTCTCTCTTTTTAGTTGTTACTTATTTGTTCGTTTTGTTTTGTTTTGTTTTGTTTTTAGATTCCACATATAAATGAAATTATATGGTATTTGTCTTTCTCTGTCTTGCTTATTTCAATCAGCACAATACCTTCTAGGTCCATATTGTCACAAATGACAAGATTATATCTGATAAGGGGTTAATATCCAAAATATATAAAGAATTCATACAACTCAACACCAAAAACAAAACAAAACAAAACCAGATAATCCTATTAAAAATGGGCAGAAGACATGAACAGACGTTTCTCCAAAGAAGACATCCAGATGGCTAACAGACACATGAAAAGAAGCTCAGCATCACTCATCATCGGGGAAATACAAATCAAAACCACAGTGACATACTACCTCACACCTGTCAGAATGGCTACAATCAACAACACAAGAAACAACAGGTGTTGCAAGGATGCAGAGAAAGGGGAACCCTCTTGAACTGTTGGCAAACTGGTGCAGCCAATTTATGTATGTTCAATATATTTTGAATATATTGTGAAGTGTAGAAAACTTAATTCCTTTTAGGTTCATTACCTGTCCCATTTAGAAAAACAGATGTTAAGTATTTCTTCTTCGTACGTTGAGCACCACACCGGATTACAATTTTTGCTTCACTCATCAAATATGACTTAAAAACTAATGAGAAGGTAGTTTATTACATTTGCTTCTATTTTTAGCCATTTCAATGTTGTTCTTTCCTTTTCGACATTACGAACTTTTGTTGTTCTCAGCTGCTAAGTTGGGGTAATTTGTTTCACAGCCACAGCTGACTGCCACAGATGAGGGGAGGGAGGAGTGCTCTGGGCATGGGGAAGAGTCTTAGCAAAGACCTGGTGACGGGGCCAGGTCTGGGACACCCTTGCGAACATGTCATGGGATGAGGCCAGAGCAGCTGGTGCGCCTTCCTGACCAGCCCGGCCCCCAGAAACCCTCCCTACACAGAGCGGTTGGGGTGACATTTCTCAGAGGAAGCTCTGATGGTGCCTCTCCCCTGGCTTTCACATGTGTCAGGGAAGCGTCTACCCTGCGTGCAGAACGGGGGCGTCCGGTTGGCCCTCCCCAAGCTGCCTCTTGTTTATGTTGTGTTTTGTTTTTTCTGGGTTCCTCATTTACAGCCACCAGATGTTGGCTGCTTTCAGACGCGCTGGCTGGCGCTCCTGGGGTTCTGCAGAGAGACGCTGCCCAGTGATGCAGAGAGTTATAAATGAGTCCATTAAGGGAGGTGGATTTGCTAAAAGGTTGTCTCCGTTCCACCTGGTCCTAAGCAGTCCTCACGTGATGGATGGTTTCAGAGCCTCGGACACGTCTTAAAGCTCAGCGCAGTCTTAATGCCTCAAAAGTTTCCAATTAAAGTCAAATGGCTCTTGGCAAAGTCCAAGGCATTTTCACTAACTAAAATAAATACCTGGGCAAGCTCCATGGTTTATGCCTTCTTCACGCGGTTGAGGATAAACAGCTAGAGGCTGGGGTTAGAGGCGTGTCAGGGACAGGAGGCCCAGCCAGCCTACAGAAGTCACCGAGAGCCCCAAGCCCCTGTGGGCCCAGCAGGGAGTCGCGTCCCCACAGGCTCTGGGCTCAGGAGTCCTGTCATCCCATCCCTGTGAGGAAACCAAGGTCAGAGGCAGGCATGAGCAGGGGCCGTGTGGAGCGGGGCGGTGGGCAGGAGGAAGGGGCCCACAGTCAGCCCTGGCTCGGCTCCCTCCTGCCCAGAGCCTGCCTGCACTGCCCCCTGGCCCCCTCCCCGGGCCAGGGGCCGAACAGGTGCGTGAAATCTCCCTCGTGGGGAGCCCACGGGCACGCCAGTCAGTACCACCTGCTTGGCCACCTCCCAGTGTGGGCGGGCCCTCCGCCTGCCCTCTAGAACGCCTCAGCCTCTCGCCTCCTTCTTGCCCCTCTGGCTGGGGGCCTCTCGGCCACCCCATCACCCCGGGGCACACGCAGGGTCACTTCGGCAGCAGCTGGACTCTTGGGGCGCTGTGAGGCCGGGTGCGGCTCAGGAGAGCCAGCGTCCCATCCTGGAATCACGGTGACCCTGCCTTGGAGGGGTGAGCAGGCACACCCTGGACACCTCCACAGGAGGGCCGCTCCTACCCCCTCTCCTGGTCCCAGGGATTCCTCTCTTCTTCCTCCATGAGGCTCCACTGCCCACTGCATAGGTGGGCCTCCGAGGGCACTGGGGGCTCCCCACGGACACCCCCAGACAGTGGCAGCTGCTGCTCCTCAGTGCCAAGGAGCATGGAGAGTCCCGACTGAGCCCCTGTTCTGTGATGGCCACCGTCTCAGGTGCTCCCGAGGTCTTGGAGCAACATGGTCACCGCCTCTTCCGGGGGACAAGGACTGAACCCTGGCTCCAGCCTGCCGGCCTGACCCCAAAACCTGCCCTCATCGCCCAGGCCCTCATGCTACAGCCTGGAGCCCCCGAGACCTCAGTGTCCTTGCGGGATGGCCTTTCGGGGCCTGCCCCACGCATCCCCAGAGCAGGAAGACAACAGGAGCCCAGGCCGGGACCCCGAGGGCATCACAGAGAACACAGTGGTGGTTCCAGAGGAAGGCGGCGGCTGTGGGTGTTACGGCAAGAACGAGCGTGAAAAACACGGTCTCGTTTCCTCACCGTGGAGCCGTTGGTCAGATCCGCCAATGGGGTTATTCTGTGATGTTGGTGAGCAGTATTCTGGCAGTTATGAAAAGCATGGGACACGGACCCCAGAGTCTGAGGGGCGGGGAGCCGAGGGCGTGGAGCAGCACAGACCCCCACCTCTCACCAGGCGGGTGGACCTGCCCAAGGCACCTGGATCGCCGGTTCAGCATCAGTGGGCAAGACTGAGCGAGGCCCGTCCTGCTCCTGGGCGAGTGTCTGCGCACCAGCACCGCGACCCTGGCAAAGGAGCGTCCCCAAGACCTTTCTCGTGGCAGCGACGCTGTGGGGCAGCCACGTGTCCCGTGACCAGAGAATGGACTCACTGCTTGTATTCACACAATGAAAACAGTAGGGCCTCGAGCACGAGTTCATCACAGCTCTGTGCTTGGCCATCCGAGGGGGCGAGTCACAGAAGGATGCGTTCAGTGAGTCTAGGAGCAAGAAGTCTGCCTGCGGGTGGGATGGTGGACGGCGGTCGGGGGCGCACGCTGGGTGCCGAGATGCGGGTGCAGGAAAGGAGGAGGCTGACACAGTGCTCCGGGCGGGTCATGGGGGGCGGGGCGGTACCTGGAGGCCCTGAGGGACCGCAGCACTCATTTTCTCTACGCCTCACACACTTCACAAGTAATCACTTCTGCCAACGGTGTTGTCACAAGTAGTCTCTGAAGCTGTCTGGAGACAGCCCCCTGCTCCTGCCCACCTGTGGCTGTCTGTCTGCGCCCCAGGCGGGGTTCCACGCCCCCCACTGCCCAGTTGTGCTGGCCCCGGATGCTGGTGTCTGTACTCCAGGTCGTCCTCAGCTCATCCCAGGCACGTGCTCCTCCCTGCCCAGCTCCTGCCCTCCCCAGTCACCCCGCCACAGGTGTCCTGGTGGCTTGCGGTTACCAGTGTGGACAGAGGCATTGGCGGTCAGATCCCTGCCTGGCGCCCTCTGCCCTCTTGCCCTGGATGCAGCCTCCACCTGACCTGGCCAGCTTCTCCTCTGTGGAGCCGGTCCCCCTTCTCGTGGAGGGCTCTGCAGTTGGGGCACCGCCTGGGGGCTCCCCCAGCACGGGGTGGCTGTGACTCTAGGGACACAGGAGGGTCAGTCTCCAAGGCGCGGACAGTCCTGACCCCTGGAACCTCAGGATGTCAGTTAAGACGAGGTCACACCGGAGCAGGAGGGGCCTCATCCCACATGACTGGTGTCCCTCTGAGAAGGAGACGTGGCCACTGACGCAGAGGACAGGCGCCAAGTGATGACTGAGGAGATCAGAGTGAGGCCGCCGGCCACGCCTGGGGCCACCGGAGTGGGAGGGGCAGGAAGGAGCCTCCCTGGAGAGAGCAGAGAGAGTGGACACCTGTCCTTGGAGCCGCCTGTCTGCTTGCGGCAGCCGTGGGGGCCGCACACACGGGGTATCGTCCCAGAGTGAAGACAAAACACCTGCAAAACCATCACCCAGAGGAGATGCAGCTATGCTTCTGACGGCCACCCCTCGAGCAGTTTCTGTGCACAGAGGCGGCGCTGACGGACGGCGCTCTGACACCTGCTCTGACGCGGACCTGCACGTGCGGGTCTGCAGGACCTTTTACGTGGAACAGACTTCCACAAAGCCCTTTAGCAGGGTACTCGGGTCATTCCCTTGTCCCCCTTCCTCCTGCCTCTCCCCCCTCTCCCCTCCCCCCTCTTCCCTCCTCCTCTTCCCTCCTCCTCTTCCCTCCCTCCTCTTCCCTCCCTCCTCTTCCCTCCCTCCTCTTCCCTCCCTCCTCTTCCCTCCCTCCTCTCCCCTCCCCCCTCTCCCCTCCCCCTCTCCCCTCCCCCCTCTTCCCTCCCCCTCTTCCCTCCTCCTCTTCCCTCCTCCTCTTCCCTCCTCTTCCCTCCTCCTCCCTCCTCTTCCCTCCCTCCTCTTCCCTCCCTCCTCTTCCCTCCCTCCTCTTCCCTCCTCTTCCCTCCTCTTCCCTCCTCCCTCCTCTCCCTCCTCTCCCTCCTCCCTCCTCTCCCTCCTCCTTCCTCTTCCCTCCTCCTCTCCCTCCTCCTCTCCCTCCTCCTCTCCCTCCTCCTCTCCCTCCTCCTCTCCCCCCTCTCCCCTCCCCCCTCTTCCCTCCTCCTCTTCCCTCCTCCTCTTCCCTCCTCCTCTTCCCTCCTCCTCTTCCCTCCTCCTCTTCCCTCCTCCTCTTCCCTCCTCTTCCCTCCTCCTCCCTCCTCCTCCCTCCTCTTCCCTCCCTCCTCTTCCCTCCCTCCTCTTCCCTCCTCCTCTTCCCTCCTCCTCTTCCCTCCTCCTCTTCCCTCCTCTTCCCTCCTCTTCCCTCCTCCCTCCTCTCCCTCCTCCCTCCTCTCCCTCCTCCCTCCTCTCCCTCCTCTCCCTCCTCCTTCCTCTTCCCTCCTCCTCTCCCTCCTCCTCTCCCTCCTCCTCTCCCTCCTCCTCTCCCCCCTCTCCCCTCCCCCCTCTCCCCTCCCCCCTCTTCCCTCCTCCTCTTCCCTCCTCCTCTTCCCTCCTCCTCTTCCCTCCCTCCTCTTCCCTCCCTCCTCTCCCCTCCCCCTCTCCCCTCCCCCCTCTTCCCTCCTCCTCTTCCCTCCTCCTCTTCCCTCCCTCCTCTTCCCTCCTCCTCTTCCCTCCTCCTCTTCCCCTCCCTCCTCCCTCCTCTCCCTCCTCCTCTCCCTCCTCCTCTCCCTCCTCCTCTCCCTCCTCCTC
Source organism: Panthera leo (assembly GCF_018350215.1). Classification (NCBI taxonomy): domain Eukaryota; kingdom Metazoa; phylum Chordata; class Mammalia; order Carnivora; family Felidae; genus Panthera; species Panthera leo. The sequence continues at coordinate 1,674,604 of NC_056691.1, forward strand.
TCCCTCCTCCTCTCCCTCCTCCTCTCCCTCCTCCTCTCCCTCCTCCCTCCTCCTCTCCCTCCTCCCTCCTCCTCTCCCTCCTCCCTCCTCCTCTCCCTCCTCCCTCCTCCTCTCCCTCCTCCCTCCTCCTCTCCTTCCTCCTCTCCTTCCTCCTCTCCCTCCTCCTTCCTCTTCCCTCCTCTCCCTCCTCCCTCCTCCTCTCCTTCCTCCTCTCCCTCCTCCTTCCTCTCCCTCCTCCCTCCTCCTCTCCCTCCTCCCTCCTCCTCTCCCTCCTCCCTCCTCCTCTCCCTCCTCCCTCCTCCTCTCCTTCCTCCTCTCCTTCCTCCTCTCCCTCCTCCTTCCTCTTCCCTCCTCTCCCTCCTCCCTCCTCCTCTCCTTCCTCCTCTCCCTCCTCCTTCCTCTCCCTCCTCCCTCCTCCTCTCCCTCCTCCCCCCTCCTCTTCCCTCCCCTTTCTTCCTCCCTCCCTCCTCCTCTCCCTCCTCCCTCCTTCCTCCTTCCTCCCTCCCCCTCCCTCTTCCCTCCCCTTTCTTCCTCCCTCCCTCCTCCCTCCCCCTTCCTCCTCCCTCCCCCTTCCTCCTCCCCCCCTGCCTCTTCTTTCCCTCCTGCCTCCTCTTCCTCCCTCTTGCCTCCCTCCTGCCCCCCTCCTCCCCTTTCCCTTCCCCCTCCCTCCTCCCTCCCACTCTCCTCACTCCCTCACTCAAATCTCCTGACACTGTAAAGAAATGAGAAAACACAGACCTTTCTGATCACAAATGTTTTAAAATGCCTGCGTAGTAATGACTGGTGAGTATGTGTATTGGCGAGCAGAGGGCAATCTTTCTTGTCTTAAATGAGAAAAAGTCATAGGAAAAATGGGCTTTGTGTTGTCAAACATTAGCCTGAGCAGACACTCTCTGAGAGCTGGACCCCAAGGCCTTCCTGAGACCAAGTGCATTTGTCCTGAAGGAGTGTGTTTAACGTCAGCACCCTGAGGAGCTTGGCCGAGGAGAGTCCCGAAGGCCAAATATTTACACAGCCAACCCCAACGCCCGTGGACCTGACCTCATATGACGCGGTGATAAACGGGACGATGGCTATGTCTGACATGCACTGCTGGGCAGTGGAAGTGGGGCCCCGGGCTCCCGGAGGCAGGGGCTCTGGCCAGGGAGAGGGCCTGGTGCAGGTGGATGGGCATCGGCACTGACTGCAGCCACCTCCGAGGCCCGAGTGGCCTGACGTAGGCCACAGCAGCACTCAGCCCCCCCGTGGAGTATAGTCAGGAATGCGTGTGGACCCCTCTGCCTGCAGATCTCTCAGCGGCAGTAGGGCCGGGGGCCTGTGTCCACCGTTGAGGTCTTGGCAAAGAGTCACCGCGCCCTGACCAGGGTGAAATGAGGCAGTGGGAGTTTCCAGGCAAACAGCCAAGCCAACAGGAGGTATCAGAGGTGCCCTCTCTCCCTCCCAAATTTGGAAGCCCCTGGCTCGTGGAGGGCTGATGAGTGATGTTGTTTGGTCCACCGCCTGGCACCTGTCCCCATCCATTTGGACCTCAACAGCCTACCGCCAGCTGCCAGCACCTGCGTCTCCACCTGGGGCCACCTGCCCCCAGGGCCCTGCCCTGCCTTGGGGAGGCCGGCCAGCAGAGCCTGCGGGTGAATGCCCGGGACCAGCCCTCAGCCCCTGGCTGGCTCCCTTTCCTCTGTCCCGTGCCCTGAGGTTGGCTGCCTCGCATGTTCCCCCAGGGCTTCCGGGATTCTTGGGCAGGGGAGACGCCCACTGCCGTGGCGCTAACCCTTACATCACGCCTGCGTCTGCCTGCCTTCCTCCCCTGCCTTCCGTCCCTTTCCCGTTCTGTGCTGCCTGGATCATCTCTCAAGCTGCTCGCCCTGTAATTTCTGTCCATGACTCTGCTGAGGCAGCCTGAGGGACACAGCTCCTTCACTGAACCGACCAGACCGCGATTCCTCACAGCCTGTACCAGCTGCCTTCTCCGCAACCTGCACCCCGTCTTTCCAGCTGTTCAAGCTCAGACTCCTGGCAACATCGTTGATCCCTTCCTTCCTGGCCCCCCACATTGGTGATGGATCAGCATCCCCAACGACCTGCTGGCTCTAACTTCAAAACATGCCCAGTGGCTTCAAGTTCCATAATCGTATTTCTTTAAAATTATTATAAAGGAAAGACCATAAGAGAAAAGAAACATTGTATAAGAAAACAGTGGACTTCTTGTCAGAACCTGTGCAAGCCAGAGAGTAATGGAGACACATCTTTAAGGTACTGAAAGAAAAAAAAATTGTCAATCTAGAGTCCTACACCCAGCAGAAATATATTTGAAAGTGAAGGCAAAGACAACACAAAATTCTCATTCGCTGCTGGTGGGAATGCAAAATGGTGCAGCCGCTCTGGAAGCCAGTTTGGCGGTTTCTCACAAATTGAGCGCGTTCTCACATACTATCCAGCAATCACTCCCCTAGGCACTTAACGACCTGAGAACTTATTTTCACACCAAACCCTGCACATCAATGTTTGTACCAGCTTTATTTCTAACTGCCAAAAACTGGAAACAACCAAGACGCCCTTCAGTAGGCGGATGGATCAGCAGTGGTCCATCCACACGGAGAATATCGTCCAGCACTGACAAGGAATGGGCCGTCAAGCCATGCAAAGATATGGAGGAGCCTTGAATGCATAGTGCAAGGTGATAAAAGCCAATCTGAAAAGATAACGTGCTGTATGATTCCAACTATGTGACATCATGGAAAGGCAGAGCTATGGAGGCAGTAATCAGAGGTCACGGGGCAAACAGCTCCCCTGAAGACTGGAGTATTGGGCAGATACACGGAATCACAGCTTGCCATGAGCTGAAGCCACACTAGAGCCCGCACCTGGGGGAGCACCGGGGGCAAGGGACCAGCTGCCAGGGCCCGAGCATGGGCTCGCGGAGAGATGCAACGTTCGCTTTTAGGAGTTCCTTCTCCCAGGCCCTCAGGATGAAGAGCAGAGGAGGGAAGGGGAAGGACAACCCAGAGCTCTCTGTTTCCCCTGACAGTGAAAAAATTATTAAACTTCCAGAAGATGACATAGGAGAAAAATCTCGATGACTTTGAGTTTGGTGAAGAGTCTTTAGATACAGTACGCAGGGATGGTCCATGAAAGAAAAGCATAGTAAGTTGGATTTCATTGATGTTAAAAACTTCTGATCAGTGGAAGACACTGTTCAGAGGAAAGAGAAGCACACACTCAGAGAAGACATTTGGAAAAAAAAAAAAACAACCCACAGGGCGCCTGGGTTCCTCGGTCGGGTGAGCATCAGGACTCTTGACCTCAGCTCGGGTCTTGATCTCAGGGTCCTGGGTTCAGGCCCTGCGCTGGGCTCTGTGCTGGGCATAAAGCCTACTTAAAGAAACCCAGCAAACTGTTTTATAAAGGACTTGCGTCTGAAATACACAAGGAGCTCTTACAAGTCAACAGTGAGAAAACACACACCCCAGCTAAGAGAAAGGAGCAGAATATCAACACACGACTCACCAGAGAAGACGACAGATGGTGAAGAGGCGTGAGAACATGGTTAGAATCACACGTGATTCAGAGCTGCACCTTCAAAGAAGGAGACTCCACTGCTCACCCGCCAGAACGGCCAAACTCCAGAGCTCTGCCAGCACCACGGAGCGGCGAGAGTGCCCGGTCACGGCTGGTGGGGATGCAGACCCGAGCAGCTGCTTCGGAGGACAGTTTGGTGCTTTCTTAGAAGCCCAAACATTTCCTTTTCCTACAACCCAGCCATTGTGCTCCTCGATACTTTCCCCCAGCTTTATGGACATATTACTGACATATAACATGTGTAAGTTTAAAACATACAAGGTGATGTTTTATTACACGTATGCATTGCAAAATGGTTCTTACAATAAGGTTAGGTAAGACCTCCAGCCCCTCACATAAATGCCATTTATCTTTTGGTGATGATAACATTTAAGATCTACTCTTTTAACACCTTTGAAGTATATAGTGCAGTGTTGTCGACTGCAGTCATCGTGCTGTACATTAGATCCCAAAAACTTAGCATCTTATAACTGAAAGTTTGTACCCTTTGAGCAACATCTCCCTCACTCTCAGCCTCTGGCAACCGCCATTCTGTCTGACTTATTTCACTTGGTGTAACTCCCTCACACTCCATCCACGTTGTTTCAAATGGCAAGATCTGCTTCATTTTTATGGCTGGATAATATTCCATTGTATACATATGCACTCAGCTTCTTTATCCGTTCATCCATCAGTGGACACAGGTGTTTCCATATCGTGGCTATTGTGAGTAATGCTGCGATAAACATGGGGGTACAGATATGTCTCCAAGGTAGAGACTTTATTTCCTCAAGATATATATCCAGAAGCAGGGTTGCTGGATCACATGGTAGTTCTATTTCCATTTTTTTTGAAGAACCTCCATACTGTTTTCCAGAGTGGCTGCACCCGTTTTCATTCCCACCAACAGTGCAACAAGGTTCCCCTTTCTCCATGTCCTCACCTGCTGTTTCTTGGGTTGTTGATTTTAGCCCTGCTGAAAGCTGTGAGATGGTATCCCGTTGTGGTTTTGATTTGTATTTCCCTGATGAGGAGTGATGTTGAGCATCTTTTCGGTGTCTGTTGGCCATCTGGGTGTCTTCTTTGGAAAATGTCTCTTCAAGCCCTTTGCCCATTTTTTAATCTGATTTTGTTGTTGTTATTGAGTTGAAGGAGTTCCTAATGTACTCTAGATATTAATCCCTTATCAGACAGATGGTTTGCAAGCATTTTCTCCCATTCTGTAAGTTGTGTGTTCGTTCTGCTGGTCGTCTCTTTTGGACTGCAGAAGTTTTGTGGTTTGATGTGGTTCCACGTGTTTATTTTTGCTCTCACTGCTTCTGATTTGGTGTCCTATTCAAAAAAAATCTTTGCAAAGATTAGTGTCAGTGAGGCTTTCGCCTATATTTTCTTCTAGTTGTTTTACAGTTCTGGGTCTTACATTTAAGTTTTTAGTCCATTTTAAGTTAATTTTTGTGAGTTGTGTAAGATAGTGTTCCAACTGCATTCTCCTGCGTGGTTATCTGTTTCTCCCATCGTCATTTTTTGGAAAGACTATTATTTCCCCCATTGAGTCTTCTTGGCTCTCTTGTCAAATATTTGTTGACTATATGCATGGGTTTTGTGGGTCCCTCAATTATTTTATATTGGTCTGTTTTTATGTTTATGCCGGTACTATACTGTTTTGATTAGCATATAGCTTCATAATAAAGTTTAAAATCAGGAATTGTGATACCTTGAACTTTGTTCCTTCTCTGGATTGCTTTGGCTACTCTGTAGTCTTTGGTTGTTTTATATAAATTTTAGGATGTTTTTTCTATTTCTGTGGAAAATATTGGAACTTTGATAGGGATTACATTGAATCTATAGATAGCTTTAGGAAGTATGGACATTTTAACAATATTAATTTTTCTGATCCACAAACATAGCTTGTATTTATTTGTGTCTCTTAACATTTCTTTCATCAATATCTTGTAGTTTTTAGTGTAAAGATAATTCACCTCCTTGGTTAAATTGATTTCTAAGTATTTTTTGGATGTTATTATAAATGAGATTGTTTCCTTTATTTCTTTTTCAGAGAGTTTGTTGTTAGTGTATAGAAATGCAATTGACTTTTGTGTGTTGTTTTTGTATCTTGCAACTTTACTGAATTTGTTGATTAGTTGCAATTGGTTTTTGTGGAGTCTTTAGAGTTTTCCATCTAAAAAATCATAATATCTTCAGACAGAGACAGTTTTACTTTTTCCTTTCCAATTTGGATGTCTTTTATTTCTTTTTCTTACCTAATTGGCTAGGGCTTTTAAACAGGAGTGATGAGAGGGAATTTTTGTCTTATTCCTTATCTTCCCAGGAAAACTTTTAATCTCTCACCTTTGAGTATAATGTGTTCTGTGGGTTTGTCATATATGACCTTTATTATGTTAGGGACATTCCTTATATACCCAATTTGTTAAAGGTTTTTTAAAAAATCATGTTCAATTTTGTCAAATGCATTTTCTGCATGTATTGAGATAATAATATGATTTTTATCTTCCATTATATTATTGTGGTATATCCGTTTCTTGACTTGCATCTGCTGAAATATCGTTGCTCCTGAGGATAAACCCCATTTGATCAAGCTGTATGACCCATTTATTGTACTGTTGGATTTGGTTTGCTAGTATTTTACTGAGTATTTTTTTGCATCTATTATCATCAGGGATATTAGCCTGTAGTCTTCTTGTAACATCCTTATCTGGCTTTGGCATCAGAGTAATTTTGGCCTCATAAAATGAGCTTGGGAGTGTTCTTTCTTTTTCAGTTTTTTTGGAAGAGTTTGAGAAGGATTGAGAAGTATTCATTCTTCTTCAAATGTTTGGTAGAATTCACCAGTGAAATTATCTAGTCCAGGATTGTTCTATGATGGGAGGTTTTTGATCACTGTTTCAATCTCTTTATTCATTGTTGGTCTGTTCAAATTTTCTATCTCTTCATGATTCAGTATTGCTCTAGGATCTCAATAAAGCTGATTTTAAAAACCCTACCCAAAATCCACCCCCTTACTGCCAAGTTACTGCTGCAGCCTGGGCTCTCTCAGAACAACTGAATTTGCCCCCACAGTGCAGGTCTGTTCTCTGCACACACCAGAGGGCCCTTCAACACTGCAGGACGGTGAAATGGGTCTCTATAAACAGACCTCAAAATTTCATAATCTCTTCATTTAAATCCCCATAGCAGCTTCTTATTAATTTCAGAGAAAACCCACACTGGTCTGTGGCCTCCCCTCCCTCTCCTCTCCCACCTGTTCACTGCCCACCACCCACACTAGCTGCAGGTGACTTCAGGGCATTGTGACATGCCACCTTCCTGCTGCCATTTTGGCCCTGGCCTCGGCCCCTCCCCTCATGACTCAGGCCAGCTGATGCCACTTCCAAAACCTTTCAGTTGGCGTTTCCCACACGTGACCCATTTGTGAAATCTCCTCCTGATTTTTGCTATCTTAACGTCTATACTGTCATTTTGTAATATTTTACTTAAACCTATTCCATGTTTATTGAAACAAGTGTACTTCAAAGAGGAAACTAGTGTGTGGGGGGAGGAGGAAACCGGACGTGGCTCGGAAAGGGCCACGTGAGGGGTCCCTGTGGTGGAAATGCTCTGCGGCCGGTGACCGGTGGCAGCATCCGGGTTGTTATCAGCCGGAGAACCTGGGAGACGTGTACCCCAGATGTCTACTTCACACACCTGCAAGAGACTACCATCATCTCGAAATGAAAAGTTTACATGAAGACGCGTAGCATGAATGTGTGCGGCAACACTGATACAGGAGACGGAGGGGGGTCAGTGGAGTTCATGTGTTGTAAGATCCTGGTGCTGCCTAGCAACTGGTAAAAATACAAATTTAAATGAGACTTTCATAAAATAGTGTTACACGTTGTCATCTCTATGGTTACTATGAAAAGAGCAATAACAAATGTAGAAGAAGCTCATAGAGGGGGAAAATGGGGAGATAAAATCCAGAAGAAAGCAGAGAAATAACACAGAACAGGTGAGAAAAATAAGAGTAAATGCTAGAGGTAGACCCGAATATATCAGTAAATACATTAAATTATACCAAATATAAGTGGGCTGAGTATCCTAAGTAAAAGGTAAAAGCGTCAGACTGGATTTTTAAAAAGTCAACAACGTGTTGCTTACAACAAATATGTGTTGGTTGTAAGGTTAAACAGTAAAAGGATGTAAAAAGTGTATCTTTCAAGCTATTCAAAAATGAGCCAACGCCAGACAAGACACGCATTAAGTAACAAGATAAAACACGAAGGGCGATATCACAGAATTCAATTGTACTGTTTTACATTTACATGCACCTTATTAATAGAGCCTCCAAATATCGAATGCTCAAGAGTAACAAAACAGAAAGACGAGACGAGCCCGCAACCGTAGTGGGAGGTTTTCAGGCATCTGTCCCAGTGACTGACGGAGCGCAAGCACGTCTGGACGTGTGGGAGAGACTACAACAGCACGAGCACCGTAGTGTTGCTTGCAAGGACAACGAGACGTAGTTCATCCTTATCGGGTGAAGCGTTCCACCGTGTTTTCCCTGGGAAGCGCCAGAGAAGAGAGTGTGCAGGAGTAGGGTGGGTGTACGGCTGGGGGCGCCTCGGGACCGAGACTCTCAGGTCACGTTCCTGGTTCAGCTCCTGTTCCCTGTAAAACCTGTATAAGCAACACCAGCGATGACAGAATCAGATTCGCAGGCTCTTCTGATGGTTGGAAACACTGGCAGCTTGGGTTGAGACCGAGTCGAAAACTTAGCTGTAAAAAAGCAAAGTCTCGTACGTTGCTTCGTCGGTGTGACAACAGTTGCGTGTGTTAAGAAGTTGGGAAAGAGCGTACACATATACGAAAGTGCCCGGCTCGGTGCCTTTTCCTGGTGTGCGCACTCATGGAACCCAGACAGAGACTGCTCCCGGCACCCTGGAAAGCTCCCCCTGCCTCTTCCCAGCCAGCACCCTGCCCTACAGCAGGGACCAGCGCTCTGCCTTCTTACCATTTAGTGTTGCCTGTTCTTCAGATTGGATAAATGGAGTGTCTCCAACATCTGTGTCCATGTGTGATGTGCATGAATGGACATCTGTATCTCTACCTACCTACTTGTATCGTCTATCTCCCTATGTTGGTAGCTGTTTACCTGTGTGTCTGTCCATGTGCCCATCAGTCTATCTATCTGAAGGAAGCCAGGTCATGCTCATAAGCAAGCAGCAGCACTTTCCAGGACCTGCAGTCACCTGTCACGAGAGCCAGCCGAGAGTCTGTGCTGGTGTGGAGCTGCATGTGTCGGGGCTGAGTGAGCGAGGGGTGCTCCTTCTGCTCCAGACGACCAGAGGGGTGCTCAGGAGGACGCCGTCGCCGAGCTGAGCGTGTCTCCCCGGTGCGACCAGAAACAGGACAACAGACCTGCAAGTGCTTTTGCCGGGTGACGCCAAGTTTTAACTCCACATCCGGGAGACTTGAAAGTATCTGGCCTGCCTTGAGGGCGCGTGTCCCGCTCACCGGCAGTCGCTGCTTGGCGTTTCTCCAGTGTTCTGGTGAGGGGTGAGGGGCTGAGACCCCTCAGTGGGCACCTCCTCCTCTGGGTCGGCCTCGGTCTCAGCAGGCCTTGGGACCTCAACTGTGCGTCCACACCGCACCCTAACGCTGCCGGACAGGGCTGCACCCTGTCTCCCTGGCCCGGCCCTGTGCTTTCCACTAGGGCGGGTGTGCGCAGACCCGTGACCTGTCCCAGGCCCAGCTCCCTAACTCCGGTCAGCATGTCCAGAGAAGAGATGCGATTTTACCCTGGATGGGCACATCTGAAGACCCCCAGCCCACCCCAGCCTTCGAGGTCATATGCCAGGGAACCCTCCCTGGCAGGGCCTGGTGCTCCTCTGGTCCCACAGCCCCTTACACACCCCACAATGTGGGCCTCTCTGGACGGGGAGCTGGGGGCTCCACGAAGGCCAGAGCCTGGCCAGGGGCCACTGGGGCTCATTTCCTCCTCTGTGTAAGACACTGAGCTCACTGGGAGCGGCAGTCACGCCCCAGGGAGCCCGGCCAGCCAGGCCTCAACGGGGGCCGCGAGGGGAGCGGATGCCGAGCCGCTGCCTTGTCCGGTTGACACCTCTTCCGAGCCAGGGAGGCTCACCGGCCATCCCAATCTGCCCCTCCTGGTGCGTGAGCTGCAGTAGCAACGCCCCCACCTCCTCTCTGACCTCAGTGCCCCACCTGCAAAATGGGGTCATAATGATCCGAGATAATGCATCGAGCATGCAGCACACATCAGTCCTCACTGCACGTCCTCGTTGCCCACAGGGATCGAGGTGGACAGGAGTCCTGGCACCTGCAGGTGCAGGGGGCGCCCGGCCTGTGCTGGGGGCTTTGCTGGGGCCTCTCCCTGCAGCTACTTAGGAGCCAGCAGCTGGCAGCGCGAGGCTGGCTCCCCCTCTCTCACTGCCCCTGGCAGGCGGCATGTGTTCATGCCCAGAGAAGTGCCCCGCAGCCTTCTTCCCGTAAGGGTGCCGTGGGGCAGCCTGCGGGGAGAGAGGCTCAGGGATGGCCCCACTCTCCCCTGGGGCCAGGTCTCGCAGGTGTGGGGCTGTGTTGGCGGGGGGGGGGGGGCAGGTGGGGCCGCGGAGCGGAGCAGACCCCGGCTCACCATGGGCTCCACCTCGGCTATGAGGCCACTCTGTGCCTTGGTGGTCCTGGATGCTCTGTGTCCGCCCCACAGACCTCACGTGGGCCTACACTGGGCAGCAGGCCTGGAGGGAGCCCGCTTCCCTCCATTTTGCACACGGTAGTAATCATGAGAGCCGTGGTGGCCGCCAGCCAGCCTCACACAGCGCTACCCAGGTTCCGGGCCCCGTTCGGGAGCACCGTTAACGTCATGTCACAAGCCCTGGGAAGCAGAAGCAGATAGGTCTGCATTTTCAGATGAGGACACAGGTGTGGGGGGACCTCACCTGAGGTCCCCCCAACCACCCCTTGTGAGCCACCCCACTGGGGTGGCAAAAGCACTGTCCTCACCTCGGTCACTCGGTCACCCGATCACCGTGTTGGGGACAGGTGTGAAGGTTCAGACAAAGAAAGCAGGGCTGAGAAGGCCAGCGGGCCTCCCACTCTGCAGACTGCAGGGAAGGGCGGTCTCTGTGCTCTGGCTGCTGAGGGAAGAGAGGTCACGTGCAGTCAAGCCCGTGGCAGCAGCAGTGGCTGTAATGGTAACAGCAGGTAGGTCCCACGTCCAGCATGTGCTGCCCTGGCACCTTCCTGAAGCCTCTCTCAAAGCCCACGTGACCTTCAGGGAAGACATCCTCAGGCCCAGCCTCCTCTTGCCCTGTGACGGGTCCACTCGGGGTCCACGGGGTGAGTGTGCTTGCTGGGGAAGTCTGTGACCCCGGGCCATCAGTAGCGGCGCCCCTGGCTCCCCCAGCCCCAGAGGCACACGTCCCAAGGAGGACCCGCATTTGGGGTTGGTGTCGCCTCCCTGGGCTGCCCCCCTGTGCCACCCCTGGGCTCTCACCCAGGGACAGTGAGCTCCGGACTCTGAGGTAGGACCCGCTCACATGTCTACGCCTCGGTGTTCTTGTGTAAGCTTGCTGTGCCGCACCAGGAGGGGGGCTACAGGAGCACCTGTTAGCTGTCGTGGAGCGGATTTCAGAGAGGGCTGTGACGGGCCCACTGTCACACCGCAGGCAGGTGGTGGACCAGGAATCGAGCCCAGGTTTATCTGACTTGATGATGCCAGGGCTCCCTCTGACCCAGGCAGGGCTCACTGTGTTCAAAGTACTTTATATAGATCATATTATTCAATCCTTGCAATGGACTGAATGCTGTGTCCCCCCAAACCACCCCTCAGCGGTATGGTGTCTGGAGGGGATCTTTGGGGGCAATCAGGGTAAGATGAGGTCACGAGTCTGGGGCCCACGTGGGATCAGTGGCCTCGGGAGAAGGGGCACCAGAGCCTGCCCTCCCCACGCTGGCCTCCACAGTCGTGAGAGATGAATGGAAACGTCTATGGTTCAAGTCCCCCATCTATGGTAATTTGTCACTACACTCGAGCTAAGACAATCCTTGTTAATGACTCCGAGGAAGGCATCGTGCCATTTTATAAATGAAGAGTCTGGGTCCCAGGAGACTCAGCCATTGGCCCTGAGTGCACAGCTTGTAAGGGTGGAGCTGGGGACGTGACACGGGGGCTGTCCCCCTGGCCCTGGGGTCCGTGTAGTGCAGAGAACACAGTCGCTGACCTACACTGCCAGTGGGACCTGATGATGCTATTTAATGCACGCTTGGCAAGTGAGTCAGAAAGAGGCACTAATGTCAAATGAATTGCTATTAAACATTAGAAAGGTAATAGTGTCGTGGGGCCTGGAGGACTCAGTGGGTTAAGCGTTCAGCTTCAGCTCAGGTCACGATGTCACAGTTACGGGTTCAAGCCCCCACGTCAGGCTCCGTGCTACAGAGCCTGCTTGGGATTCTGGCTGTCTCCCTCTCTCTCTGTCCCTCCCCTACTCACGCTTTCTTTCTCTCTCTCAAAATAAATAAATGAACGTTAAAATAAAAAGGCAATAGTGTCAGTCACACACGTTTATCACCGGAGTTGACGTCAGGAATGGAAAACGTTTTGGGGTGACAGGCTCCAGTCTGCGCTCTGGGTGAGCCTTGATCGGCTCACCTGTGGGATAAGCATGTGACTCTGCCTCACAGAAGGGAGGTGCTGTGGTGCCAGGTCACGGTGCCCCGAAAGTCGTGGCTGGCATTGCCATCCTGGCCCCACGGCTCCTTGGGGCACGTCCTCCTGACCGCAGACCCAGACATCTGAGTGCTCAGGTCCCCCTGCAAGGCCTGCGGGCCTGGATGTTGAGTGTGGGGAGGCCTGTCCCTCTTCCCTCCTACCAGGGCACCTCCCGGACCAGCCCAATCAGCCCGGCCGGCTTCCTGCAGCTGTGGCTCCTACCTACCCCAGGGAGTCCCAGGGAGCCCCTGTGCCATCCAGGACCCGCCCACCTGCTCCCCCCCCCCCCCCCCCCCCCCCCCCCCGCCCTTCCCTTACTGCAATTTGACCGTCCTCTGTCCGGTCCCCCTGCACCCCCCGCCAGCCCACCTGGTTCACGCCTGCTGCTTGGGGCACACCTGGGCCCTCACAGCCCCCCGCAGCCCTGCCCTCCCTGAGTCCCACCCGCACACTGGACATAGTGAAAACACCTTGCTGTGCTGCTTCTCTCTCAGCAGCCTGGCTGGGGCCTGAGAGAGCTAGGTGAGCTCCTTGCTGCGTGGCCCAGCCAGCTGGTGAGCCTCTCTGTGCCTCAGTCCTCTGTAAAGCCAGGGCAATGGGAAATGCCTAGCTCAGGGGGCTGTTCCTTGGGTTAATAAACAACCACACCAGCTCTAGCCGGCACACAGCAGGGGCTACATAAGTGCTCCTGTTGATCTGGTGGTCACGGCTGGCTGTGGCTGATTAGCTCTGGGAAGGGGGATGGTCTGGAGTCACCTGTGCCATACTCTCCTCAGGGAGCCCGCTTGTCCCTCACCCCCAGGGAGCGGGCAGCCAAGCTCCGCCCACCGGCAGAAGTGCCTCCTGGGCGTGCCCAGCCCTAGCGAGGGAGTCTGGCCCTTGGGCTGTCGCCTCCTGGGCAGTGAGTGTGCTGGGCCAGTCTTCCTGCCCCTCCCCTGCCCCTCATGGGCCCTCCACCCAGCTCAGGGCCACACCTGCCCCTGGATTCGGGGACGGACACCCCACTTGGCACTTGGGCTCAGACAGACCCGCTCCCACCTCATCCTGCAGTAACCCCCAGTCGCCCCTGCCAATGGCACAGCCAGTCCCAGGGGGGCGGGGAGGGGGGGAGTGACCCGCTGGCTCACACAGTGGGTGGACGCCCTGCCTGGACAACTGCCCCAGATGGGTTGTTCCCACCCTCCCCCATCCACTGCCCCCCATGGGTCCCCTCCCCCTCCCCCATGTCTGCTCCCCTCCCAGTCTCCCCCTCCCCACGTGTCTGCTGCCCCCACCCTCATGGGTCCCCCTCCCCCCACAAGTGTCCTCCGTCTATGTCCACCCCTCACGTCCTCCCCCCCATGTGTACACCTTTCCTCCCCTCCCCCCATGTCCACTCCCCCATGAGTCCCCTCCCCTGTCCCCCGTCCACCGCTTCCCCCACGGTGTATCTGCTCCCACCCAGACCCCTCCCCTTCCCCCCGTGACTGCTCCCCCAACCTTAGTGGATCCCCCTCCCCCACTCCCCTCATGTCCACTCCCCCACAAGTCCCCTCCCCCGTCCACCCCCCTGCCGTGTATCTGCTCCCACCCCTCCCCCTCCCCCGTGTCTGCTCCCCCAACCTTCGTGGATCCCCCTTCCCCCCTCTCTCCTCACGTCCACTGCCCCACGAGTCCCCTCCTCCACGTCCACCCCCCCACCCTCGTGGGTCCCCTCAGCCTTGGGGAGTGGCTGACGGTTGTGTCTGAGTAATTTGGGCCCCTGTTTAAGGAGAGGAAGCAATAATAGCGGCTGTAATTGTCCAAATTACTGCTGCCCCTTCCAGCTTGACATCTGCCTGATGGTGGCGGATAGAAACCTGACCTGGGCAGCCGGTGCTGCCCCGGGAGCCGAGCGTCCTGGTGCTGGCGCAGGCGGGTGACAGGGGCGCCTGGCCTGGCCCCCTGATCTGCGGACAGGGGACGCCCCTCACCCCACGGCGCGGTCAGCCAATGCCTGCTGCGTGCGTGGGCGGGAGGGCGGCCCTGGCGTTTCTGGCGCGAGCCCGGGTGGAGGGCAGCGAGGTGGGCCGGGTGGAGGGCACTGGACAACCCATGGCGGGGGGGGGGGGCTCTGCCGGCCTCCCGGGCACAGACTGACCCAGGGTGAGCAGTCTCCGCTGGGAAGGGGAGGAGAGACACCCTTGTGGTTCTCTGATAGGTGAGGCCTCTGTCTGGGATTCGATTCCCGGAAGCAGGGGTGGGGCAGAGAGGGGTAGCCCGGAGGACCTGATGACTAAGGGTGTAGTGTCATAACCACGGTGGGCAGCTGCACCCTGGTCCCGTGGGGCCTTGGACACCACAGTCACCGTGTCCCCCCCAGGGGAGGACCGCGTGAGGGGCCGGTGGGGTCTGTCACTGGGTTTGCGTTGTCTATCAAAAGTTTTAAATAAACAAGACAGCCCTCTTCACTTCTTGGTTTGACCTCTCCCCAAGGTCAGAGACACCCGGTAACCTGGTGTGCAGGCAGAGACTCCCGTGACCTGGCGTGCAGGTCAGAGATGTCCTGGTGACCCAGGAAGTGGGACCCAGGGTCAGGCTCTGGCTAATCTGAAAAATCTAAGAACACACTGTTTCTTCCTCTCCTGAGTGGCTCAAAACCAATCCCTCTCCTTCTGCCTTTGCAGAAAACTCTGAGCTCCATGTGGGACCTTGCCGGGAGAGGCAGACCCGTGCTGTCGATCAAATACCACATCACTTCTGATTTCCCTTTGCAGAGGACTTCTTTATTCATCCACCTACTAAAGGGGCAGGTGTGGGGGTGCAAAGAAGTCTGTGCCTAGAGCCAGATGCAAGGCGTGATGAGCCACTGGCCTCGTGGGGGCCTCGGGTTCTCCCCGTGGACAGGGGCTGCCAGTGGCACCAGGCCTGGGGCCTCCCCTCTGTGGGTCCGCTCACCCCGCCCCTGCAGCCTGCTACATGTCACCCGCCCCTTGTGTTCGGGGGCTGGAAAGAGGGCTGGGGGATGCCTGCACTGGCAGAGTCACAGCTCGTGGACCCAGGGATCCCAAGACATCCAGACAGGGAGTCTGAGTGGCCCTGGGTGTCAGTGACGAGAGCACACCCTGTCTTTGAGGGTAATCACTGAGTTCCCAGACGTCACACGGCCTGGGCCTCTGTGGGCATGTCCCTGCCCTGGACACCCAGGCACCCGGGGCCTCTGTGGGGGCGTCTCACGCTCTGCTCAGCTCTCCCCTCCCCGTGGTGAGCTTGGAGGTGGTGTGGCCGCCCCGGGCCTGGTGTTCTCACGGGTGAGGTGGACGATCCTTTCCCGGCACACTCAGACTTGGGGAGGGCACGGAGGGAATCGTCAGTGAGCACCTATGAGGTGCTGACCCTGTTGAAGGGGCCCCGCCACCCCACTCCCGCCGGCCTCCAAACCACAAACTACAGTGAGAGGCTCCAGTCACAGGCAGGGTCCCCCCGGGGCCTCTGAGCCCCTGTCCCAGTGATGGTAATGCTGTTTGGCCAGGTGCCCCAGGGACATCCAGGCTCTGACAGTCTGAGCTGTCCTAACATCCCAGCTCAGACAGACAGCCCACAGCCCCGTCCGGGGCACTTGAGACCCACGTGCTGCAGACCCCACCAGTCGCCAAGTGCCCCCAGTGTTCGGTCCAAGCAGGCGGCAAGTCCTTTAGGATTCCTTGTAAGGAGGGCGTGCCTGGAGAGGAGCCCCCAGCCATGCACAGGTCCTGACCTGAGCTCCCTCTCAGGCCTGGAACCTGCTAAAAGCAGCCGCTTCCTCAGGCCGCAGTTAAAAGCCCCAGGTCCTTCCGGCCTCTCGGCAGCTGGGGCCTCGAGAAGAGCATAAAAATGTCTGGATGACACTCTTTCACCTTTATTATATACAGAGGCCCCTCATCTCCTGCCTTTCAAGAGGGCCTCTCCGCTGGCCGCTGCGGGGGCGGCCACTCGAGGCCGTTTATCTGCAGGAGGAATGTCTGTGCCGAATGGAGCCTCCCGCGCCCATCCATCACCTTCTGCCCCTGGCTGTGCCGGGCGGTGGGGCACCGGGGGTGCAGGGGCCTGCCCGGCCGGCCACAGCCTGACACCGGGGACTCCCGCCCAGCTGGGCCTGCTGTAGGGGCCGGGCCTGCCTCCCGAGAGCAGGGCCGTTCAAAGTGAGCGGGCCCGGGGCTTTGTCCACTCGGTCTGGAGCGGGCAGGGGCAGGGAAAACGGGATGCAGATTAGGGTCAGGCTGGAGACCAGCAGGGGACGTTTGGGGTGTGGCAGCAACCGTGCAGGTGAGGGTCCCTTCAGAGTCCCAGCCTGGCCCCCAGCTCTGTGCCAGGTGAAAACCACCTTCTCCGCGGCTCAGAAACACTCGGAACTTTCCAGGAGCACAGTGCCTGTGTGTGGCATTGTGTAAGCCTTCCAAGGCGCTGCTCAGCTTTGCTGGAGACAGTGACCCTCGTGCCTGGTGTGGGGGGGTGGGCGCACCCGCAGACGCGTCCTAACGGAGCAGCGGTCCCCGGATGTCACGTGGGCAACAACGCGGTGGCCAGACCGGAACTAAGCGCCGTCCTGGCTCGGGCTGTATTCCCCGCATCACGCAGGCATCTGGGCGCCCCGCGTCGTGCAGTGTGGCCGGGCCTCCTACACGTTTGCTCACCGAAACACGTATCTCCTTTAGTCTCCTTCCATGGCAGCGAGGCTCATATGGAGGTTTGGACTTGTCGTGCTGGGTGGGTTGTGCCACAAAGCTGGGTGCTGGCCACGGCAGGACGGTGGTGCCCCTTCCCCCATGGCTGTGGAACCTCAGAGGATGGCTGTGGTGCTGCCCACATACCCCGCCTGTGTGTCACCGGTTTCTACCGTGAAGGGGCTCCGGCTGCTGGGTTTGCAGCATCGGGCAGGTCACTGTGCCAGGTTCCGTTCCTGTGGCAGGAGGCCCCCAGGTGCTCCATCAGGGGCAGATCAGGTGGAGTGGTGGCCTTGGGCTGCGTGCACATGCTGAGCACTGACCCATTCTGTGCCATCCCAGCTCCTGGTAGCAGACACACACGTGAGCCTGGCGCCCTGAGCTGATGGTCTGACAAGGAAGGCCAAGAGGACTTCTAAACAGAAAACAGACATTTTGGAGAGAGACAGGGGCTCTGAGAAGTCACACGGGTCACAGCTGTGGTGAGGTGACCGGGGTGCTGCCATGCTCCCCATCTGGGCGCCTGGGGAGGCTCTGAATTGCCTCATGGGCACGAAGTGGCTGCCAGCACTCCAGACAGCACGTGCACATAGGACCACAGCCATGGGGGAGGCAGAGGTGGCCACCCGGGTGGGGTCTGTCTCATCTTCAGGGGAAAGATCAATGTCGCCCAGACACCCCTCCCTCGGTCAGTTCTCCCTTCATCTGGTTGGCTGGAACCGTCTGGCACCCTCCCTCCTGGCTTTGCTTGAAGGTGAAGTGAGGGTCCCATAGCAGAACCTGCTCCTCAGAACCTGCTGGCCCCCTGCCTCCATCTCTGCCTCCCCCCACCTCCCTTCCTACCTCCCTCCTGCCTCCCCCCAACCTCCCTCCCTGCCTCCTCCCCACTGCCTCCCTTCCTACCTCCCCCCGCCTCTCTCCCTGTCTTCCCCCTGCCTCCCCCCTCCCTTCCTACCTCCCCCTTGCCTCCCTCCCTGCCTCCCCCTGCCTCCCTTCCTACCTCCCCCTGCCTCCCTCCCTGCCTCCTCCCCTACCTCCCTCCCCCACTCCCTGGGCTCCAGCCCTGTCACTGCTCCTAGAACCCCTGGGGCTTGCCCCAGGGCCTTTGCACAGGTCATTCCCTGGAGCCCACTCCCCCAGCTGTCTGCCCTCACCTCCTCATGGCTTTGTTCCTCAGCAAGCAGCCTCCCCACCTGCCCCCAGCTCTCCCCGAGGGTCTCCACAGCAGGACCGCCACCTGCCCCCTGACACACTGTCCTGCCGTGCCCCCGCCTCCACACAGGGCCTGGCGGGGTGGGGGTGTGCTCAAGAATTCATTCATTCCTTTACCCATTCATTCAGGAAACACTGATTAGCGTTGACAGGGGAGGCGGAGGTCATTAAAATCCCTGCAGAGCCCCTCCGTCTGGTGCGGAAGACAGCCTTGTAAACAGACCGTCAGGCCGTGTGGTAAGTGCTGGGGGGCAGAGAGCTGCCACGTGAACCCCATGAGTGAAAAGGACTTGACACCATCTGGACACGGTGACGGGGCGCCCAGGTGCCTGCGCGGGAGGGGGCGCGGCCTGGGGCCCTGCAGGGGCGGGGCTTCGGCAGGGGGCGTGGTGGGCACTTGTTCACCTGCGTGGCTCCCTGGGTGCAGGGCCCCCCCCCCCAGGTGGCAACTGGCCCCGCCCCTGCTCAGGTGCCCAGGTGCAGTCCCCGCCCCCTCCGGAGCCCCTCCCTGAGCCCTGTGTTTACAGAGCACCTGCCTCCGCTAATGCACGGCCCTCCTCCCGCCCAGGGGGCCCCTGACAGCTGCGAGATGAGATGCCCCGGGAAACGCTTTTGACATCAGGGTGCGACCTCCGCCCCAAGCCCCCACTCCCAGCCCAGCGGCCCCACACAAAGGATGCTTGGCAGGAGGCCCCAGCGGGAGTTTGCACCCCAGGGAGGGGAGCGGGAGGGGCCGCAGCCCCACCACACAGAGTGCTCTGGCCACAGCCTCCGCAGCCCAGGAGGGTCCGGCCAGGCTGGGGCAGCGCTTGGCCCCGTGGCCCTGGGCAGTCGTGGCCGGTGGGCTCTGGGGCCCAGTCTGGGTGCCCTGCCCGGGGTGGGGCTGCACCCCGTCCCCAGCCCTCCAGGGCCCTGGCTGGCCCCACGGGCAAGCCCCCAGCTCCAGCCACCCCCACCCGCAGGCCCACACAGCAGGGGCCACTCGCAGGCTGTCCTGTCTGTCTGCTCAGTCTTTGGACTGAGCACCTGACCGGTGGGATTTGCTCTCCCCTGGGCGTCTCTTTGACAGAAACACAGGGACACAGCACAGACATGTCACGGGACAGATCTGCCCCGCTGAGGCCGCTCGGCCACCGACACCCCACCGACAGCCCCCCGCCAGCTGGTGCCTCACCACCATCTGCAGCGTGGGGAGGGCCCTGCTCTCCCTCCAGCCCAGGACAGGTCGTCCGATGACGTGCATGTGCACACAGCTCGTTGTTTTAAAAGTTTTTTAAATGTCTATTTATTTCTTTTTGAGAGAGAGAGAGAACACGAGCAGGGGAGGGGCAGAGAGAGAGGGAGACACAGAATCCGAAGCAGGCTCCAGGCTCTGAGGCATCAGCACAGAGCCTGACGCGGGGCTCGAATCCGCAAACTAGGAGATCCTGACCTGAGCCGAAGTCAGATCCTTAACCGACTGAGCCACCCAGGTGCCCCATCATTGGTTTGTAAACAATTTATGTGAGAAAACATGCCGAAGAAGGGGTCACTTTGCCAGAGGACACGAACATTTGGGGGGGCTGGTTCCGGGTCCCGGGGCTTGTAACGTCTCCACTGCAAATAGGTCGACGTGCTAAACCCACGCACTCACCATCCTGGGCTCTGATGGATGAAACCCGCTGGCCCCTCACCTGCCTGGTGGAGACCTGGGGCCAGAATGAGGAACACAGGAACCACTTTGAAACGTACCAGCTCAGATAATGACTTTTTAAAATAAAACAGCTATGTCGAGATCCAATTCACAGGTCATAAAATTCACCCCTCTTCAGGGCGCAGTTCAGTGGCTTCTAGCGTGTAGACACGTGCAGCCAGCGATGATTCCAGAGGAGGCCCTGCGCCCTGGGCGGGCACCTCCCACCAATCCCAGCCCAGAAGCCACTGCCCTGTGTTTGCCCTGGGCGTCCGGTCCTGGGCAGTCTGTGGAGCAGGGCTCATTGAATGTGGCCTTCGTGACGGCTCCCCCACCCGGCACCACGTCTCCGAGGGGCTCTGCGCACGCAGGGGTTCAGTCCGCTTCCTTGTCCACTGGCGCCACATCGGTCTGTCTGCCCACGTGTCACCGTGTGGCCGCTATGAAACAGCCGCTGTGAGTGCTGGGGCACAAGCTGGTTGTACGTGCAGGTGAATTCCTGGTCGCCTCTTGGCTCTGCGTTCCACTCATGCAGAACCGCCAGGGGGACACAAGGGTCTGCATCTCTGTGCATCCTCGCGGGTGCTGGCTGTTCCCTGGGCTTCAGAGCTGCGGGCTGAGCAATGTCCCCCCGACGAGCGATGCTCTGCCCCCCCCCTTTCGAGGTGGGGTCTGTGTGTCCTGCGGTGAGACCCTGACGCATACGACTGCAGAATCTCTCCGTGCTGCTGTGGGCTTTTTACCTTCACAACAGGGTCCTTTGAAGCACAAAAGTTTCTAATCTTGTTGATTTCTACTGCAGCTAGTTTTTCTTTTGTTGCATGTGCTTCTGTCACATCTAAGGGACACCGTCAAACCAAGGTCACAGAGATTTACTCCTGTGTTTTCTTCTAAGGGCTCCATGGTTTGTCTCTTACACTCCAGCCTTCTATCTACTTCGAGCTAATCTTGGAAGACGTGGGTCTGTCCTTGGAACAGTTGCTTTCTTCATGTTGACTCCTGGAGGCTGTCCTTCATTAGGAACTTTGGTCAAGCCTGGTTTACGCTTCTCCATCATTCATGGTCTCAGAAGATGCCCCACCACGGGGAGGGAGATGTCACACCCTGCTGTCCTTTTCCCAACACAGTCCTGTGTGAGCGGTCAGCGAGCCACTTTATGGGGGAAACTGAGGCACGTGGGCTCCAGGAAGGAAGGAAGGACAGAGGGAAGGAGGGAAGAAAGGACGAAAGAAGGTGGGAAGATGAAGGGAAGGAAGAGAGACAGGAAGGAAGGAGGGAGGGAAGGGGGGAGGGAAGGAAGGAAGAAGGAGGCAGGAAGGGAGGGAGGCACTTCCTCAGAGAGGGACCTGACCCCAGGCCCTGCGTAGACCCTGACACCAGAGAACTTGGGTTGAACACACAACAGCACTGTCCCTGGAGAGGCTCCTGGACCCCCACGAGGGGCCTGGATTCCAGGTCCACAGGGACAAGGGGACAGCAGGGCTGTGGGGGGTGGCTGAGCCCAGGGGGCCTGGCTGGGCTGCAGGCCTGTCCTGGCCCCACGTGTCCCTGGGGGCTCTGTGCTCATCTGTCATGCCCCGTGGCTGGATGGGACCCGCGGGCTGACAGACTAAGTGCAGCCAGAGGGACAGCAAGCCCACCGAGGCCTGGGGAGGGTTGCCTGGTAGCCAGCGTGAGTGATGGTCCTGGGGGATTGACCGCTGTTTGGGCATCCCGTAAACATGGCCCTAAAGTGGCTGGGTGGCGCCCATCCATCACTCCTGCACGACCTGGCGGCTCCTGAATTAATGCTGCTTTGGCCCCTTCCGGGTGGTGTGTGGCTTGTGCCTGACCTTTGACGGCTCCTTGACGGATGGGTCCCTCCCTGAAGAGGTGCCAAGTCCAACAGGCCCGAGGGACAGTGGGGGGCTTTAGCAAGAAGAATCTGGGTGGAGGGAGCCACCAACAGCGTGCTCACATCCCGCTGATGCCTCCACCAGGCAGCCCTCCAGGGTTCTCTCCTGGCCACCGTCCCAGCTGGCAGGAGACAGGGGTAGAAGGGGGTGGGGGGGGCATGGCAACCAGCACACAGGCTGGTCAAGCCGCCCGGGGGTCAGTCTAGGACAGCTGATGATCCAGGGACCCCTGAGTGATCCCCACATGGCCAACCCCTGCAGCCCCTGCCCTGACCACAGACAACCAGCTAGTTCCTCCCTGCATTTCCTGCCCCTGCGATCGGTGTCGAGGGCTGGAGAGAGAGCGAGAGCAAAGCCTCGTTGGCAGTGCTGGGGCCTGACCTCATGAGGTCACTCAGAGGGGCTCGAACACCTTGGGTCACCCGCTGGAACCAGGGAGGGGCACAGCTCCTGACGGGAACCCCGAGGGCCCAGCCTGGCCGCAGGCGGCATGGGGTCCACGCACCGCAGGCACCTGGGACCCGGCTGGTGGGTCAGGGGCTATGAGGACAGCTGAGGTCTCACCCCTTTCTGCCCTCCCCGCATCCTGCCCTCCACCATGCCCAGCTACAGATGCAGACTTTGGGGAGCACAAAAGTCCTTGGGGCTAGGAATCCCTTCTACAGATTGCTAGAGTTTGGCCATCTGCCCCTCCTTACATGTCTTGAGTGACAGAGAGCTCATCCCCTGTTCAGCTGCCTCCCATCCTTGTTTCCTTACCTCTGATCACTGCCCCTCCCTCCCCGCTTGCCCCTGCCCCATCCCCCTGGGGTCCCGGCTCTGCTCTCCAGGCCTGGCCCTCCTTCGGCTCCCCCTGCCCCAGAAACTGCCCTGCGGAGACTTCCAGCTCTTCCGTGGGCCCGGCATCCCCAGTCCCCCCGGGGTGGGGTCTCCAGCCTCTTCCCCCCTCTTGCGGCAAGCTCCTGTCCCTCCGGGGTCCACCCCGGCAGCTCTCCTCCCACACACTCATCTGGCCCCTCTGACTGCTCACTTTGGCCACGTGGGGGCAGGAAGTTGCTGGTTCTCGGGACCATTAGGTGTCAGCCGAGGGGCCTCTTCCGGAGGGTACTGTGTGTCCTCAGCCAATATCAGTGGACAGCAGAGTGGGTGCCCCTTCTCCCCGTGGCTGTCCTCAGGGACCTCCCGGGGCTGGCTCTCCCTGTCCTTCCTGGCATCCACCACCCCTTCTCAGGGACTGCCGTGCTCAGTGTCCCCACCCCATCCCAGCCGCTGGACCCACCAGGCTGGCCGTCAGCACATGGCACCACTGTTGAGCTTGGCCGGGACAGGCGGGACAGGCTGTCACTGCATGGAGCCCAGCCCTCCTGACTCATGGACCCCAAACTCCTTTTCAGGCAGACCTGTGCCCTTCTTCATGGTAGAACCTTCTCCCCCTGCCCTGGGGCTATGACTGAAGCACAGGGACACCCTTCCTGGATCCTGTCACTTTCCCCAAACTGCCTGGGACAGGAGATGGTGAAAAAAAATTGTTGAATGAACAAAGGAGCAAATCCATCTTTACCTGGCGTCACCCCCGGGGCTATGGTCAGCCGCACTGCTCCTGTGGCGCTGAGACCAGAGCTCCCAGCTCCCCACCTGCCGCCCGCCCACATCCTCAACCCAGCACCCGGTGCCCCAGGGCCCTTGCACACACGGCCCCTCCAGAGGGAACACCCTCTCAGTGGTTTCTTCTCACGTTTCAGGCGTCCACCCAAGTGTCCCCTCTGAGAGTGTCCACCAGATCCTGCTTCAAGCTGCCCCTTACCCACATCGTTCCTTTTTCATGTTTCGTTTGGAACCCAGTTAACATTTACAGAAGCTGCAGGGACAAGGGTGCGCCTGTCCTCGCCGACTGTTAACTCGTGCCAGCTCCCTTCTCTGTCCGGTGCACACACAGCGGCCGGGCGGTCACTGCTTCAGCACAGGGCGGTCCCCCACGTGAGCAGAGCCGGCTCACCGCGGGACAGCTGGCAGCCGTGCCACGCCGCCCTCCCACCGCCATCTGCTTGCTGCTTTTGTCAGCTGACCCTGCGACGTCCCTCCCAGGGTGGCTTTCCCCCTGGTCCGGGGCCCTCTTGTGTCCTTGGTCCCCTTCAGTCTGAAGCAGGCCCTCCTCCATTTCTTTTTTCCAGCGGCATTTGTGAAGAATGCAGTCTCTTTAGCGGAATGCTCGTCCCATGGGTGTGAGCGCCGTGAGGGACGTGTCCTCCTCAGGAAGGATGTGAAGAGGCCCCCCTGCCTGCCGGCCTTCGTGATGATGCTAAATTTTATCACCCACTAAGGTGCTGCCTGATTTCTCCTCTGCGACGCTCTCCTTTTGCATCTAATCCGTGGTCTGTGGGCAGATCCCGCCAGAGCAGACGCCCTGCTCCCCGAAAGGCCTCGGGCCGGATTCAGCATCCGTGGGGGTCTCCTGCCTGAGCCAGCCTGTGTCATGGTGGCTACAAAACGCTGATTTTCAACACAGGCCCCCCCACACATTCGCCAGCCGGCAGCAGAACCCGCGCGTTGTCTCGTAAGAAAGATGCCTCCCTCCTTACCCGGGGTTACGAGGACGGCTCGGGAGTCCCAGTGTTGACTGGTTCACGATCACGACTGTCTGATTCGGCCCGTGGGAGCCTGAGGCTGGCTCCTGCGGCCTTTGACATGCCAGCACAAGGTATTCTTTTTCTGGGGACCTGCGTGTAACGCATGTAACTCACGGTCCAGGCCTGTATTGTGCTGACCCTGCCCCAGCTTTGGAACTGGCTGTATTCTGAGAATCCAGATCCTTTCCCTGGGTGCAGACGCTCTCACAGCTCTGAGGGGTTCGGGGGGCAGGGCCTTTGCTTCCCGAGACCCTCGTGGAGCAGAGCCAGGCACACACGACAGGCAGTGTGGCCAAGACCTGGTGTGTGTGTGTGTGTGTGTGTGTGTGTGTGTGCAGCACGTTGGGCTCCTCGTATCCCCCATCCTGGGGTTCACAGAATGCTCTAGAATGACCTGGTGTGCTTATGTGGTTCCCCTGGAGTGGGCTTGGCCGCCCACCCTTCACAGCGTGCCCGGCACACAGGCGGTCTTTAAGAACTCTCTGACCGGTGGCTGTGCCTGCGTGGACCCCGAGGTTTGTCTGAAGCGGGGTCCATGCACCAAGCTGGCTGGAGGGGCCGGGCGGCTCAGTCCCTGGTCATGGCAGACAAGCTTGTGGCAACATTCCTGGTCCCTGCTTCCCAGCTCTCTCACAGCAGCCCTGCCCTTGGGGGAACCAGGGCTCCACTTTTCAGATTAGGAAGCCCAAACTCAGGGAGGCTTTGGCACTTTCGTGGAAAGAGCTCAGCAGCAGATTCTGCCCATGGGCTTCAGCCCTGCTGTGAACGTCCCCCGTGGGCCAGGTCTCCCATCTGCAGGGGACAGCTGAGGCCTTGGCCCCGTCTGAGCCTTTTTACTCCTCAGAGGGGCTCCTGAACAACATTTCAGGGCTTGGCTGACATCCTGGCCCGGCAGGCTGCTGTGGGAGAGCCTCCTGAGTTGCCTGGTCCCAATCCCAAGGGTTAAAAGTCCCCTGGGTCTGCCCTGCGGCATGTCCCCACTCCCATCAGGTCTGACCCTCTGCCTGGGCCCCTGCAGCCTGCACACACTGGGTGAGCTTCAGCATACACCCTCGCCTCAGTTTCCTCATCCGTAACTGGGGCTCAGTGCCCTTCCCCTTGTGAGGGTCCCACTCCCTCAGAGGCCTGGAAATGAGCCCCATGGAGGTCCCGTCTCTGTCCCCCGAACTTCACTGGCTGTGTAACCAGCATTCACAAGAAAGGGGAGGGCAGCTCATTTTTCAAACAAAACGGTATCAGATGTGTGATTTGGTTAAAAAAAATATTTCTGGCAATGGCTTGAGCTCTACTCAAGAGAGAGCGGGGTGGGGGGAAGGGGACCCGTTCCAGTGGCTTGAAAACCCCAGATAAGTGTGTGGTGATTAAGCGCGACCATTAGCTCTAATGGGCAATAATTGGCGATGAGAAATAATTTTCTGGGGCACAACTGCCCCCTGGTGCCCCCACGCCCCGGCCCCGAGGGGGGAGGGCCACGGGGCTGATTAGCTCTCAGGCTAGAGGAAATGTCGGAGGCACAAAAAGTTTCCAGATTCGAGGGTAATTGGGAGGAGTTATTCCACTTTCCACATCAGGCTGATGAGGGGCCACCCACCTGCTGTGCTTGGGGCTGCTTCCTGCCCAGGCCCGGCGGGGGCAGGGTGGGGTGGGGCTGGGTGGGGGGCAGTGCCCGCCGTGGGACCCGGCCGTGGGACCCGGCCAGTCCCTCACTGCCCCAGTGGGCTGAGGGGAACGCCCTGCATGAAGGTGCTTGTGGGTCTGGAAGGAAGAGCCCCAGCCCTCCCTCCTGACTGCCTCCCCCACCAGCAGGGTCCTGTCCTCCTCACCCTGAAACTCAAAGACAGACAAACCTCCAGGCAGGCTGCCCGGGGTCCCAAGTGCTTCTGGCCCAGAGCCCACCCAAGGCCCCTGCTGGCCTCAGGGCACCTGTGTGGGATTTAGGGAAAGATACCCCTCTTGCGGGTGGGTGCGGTGGGAGCTGACTGGATTCCACAGGGTCCCTGTGTGCAGTGCATAACCCACACGTCTGTACACCTGCAGCCCTGCTGTGTTTGTGCCTCCACGCCTCCCACTCAGCCTCACCCCAGAAACGGGTCTGGTCACTTCACATGGTTGGACACAAAGGCCTGCTCCCATCTAGTCACCTGCTCACTCTGTTTCCAAGGCTGGCTTTCCTCTCTCCCCACCTCACTCCTGGCTTCTCCAGTCCAAAACACAAACTCCTCTTCTGCCTCTCCTTCCTTTCTCTCTCTGTCTCTCTGTGTCTCTCTCTCTCGATATCTCTCTTAAGCGTTCATTTCACAACGACCCTGGCCCCTGCGTGGTCGGCAAGCAGGGGTCCTCCCCTGGTGAAGCTGATGTTCTAATTGGGACGCAGACAAGTCAACCAACCCTCGAAGCAGGTCACCTTCCACTGAGGTCACAGCAAACATGTACGGGGCAAGGGGACAGGCAGGTGGGTGGTGAGGGGGGCCTTGCTGAATGAATGCACGTGAACGAGTGCATGAGAGCAAGGGGCTTCAGAGCACAGACCCCAGACCACCAGGGAGGGTCTTCGTGCAACAGGAAGACCTCTGCCCCCCAGCTTGGGGCCGCAGGGCTCTAGCAGGTGTGGGACTGAGCTCCCCGTCACCGGAGGCGTGTGGCCAGAGCCGTCCTCAGAACTCCCCTCTCTGCCATCTGTGGGCCTGGGGCTCTGCTCTGAACTTGCACGTCTGGGTGGAGGCCTCAGGACGGCTCCACTGCTGACCAGCTGTGTGACTGTGGGCCTCTCAGGCCACAGTGCCCTCCTCTGACGATGAGACTTGGCATGTCACCACCCTCCCCTCCGGAGCTGGTACGAGTGACGGTAGCCCATGCAGGGAGCAGTGAGGTGCCTTTCATGGGCTCTGGGCTTCCCCACCGGTGCCACACAGAGCCCACTTCTTTGTCCCCAGTAGCACGGTGAGAGTGACAGCAGGCATGCCCGTGCCCGGCATTGTTCCACGCAGCGGGATGTGGTGCGTCCATCCTGCCCCCAGTGCCTCCGGAGGCAGGGACTCGGTCCCCATCTGCGGCCGAGAATCGGACACACAATAACCGAGCGGGGCCTCCCCTGCGCCCAGGCGCCGCGGCTCCTGCTGGGTAGTACGGTGCTTACCACCGTCACCCTGCCCTCTGCACAGATGAGCAGACTGAGGCCCCAGGCACGGCGGCCGCAGGTGCCTCCTCTGGCGACCTGGGCCTGTAGGCACCTGTGCGCCGGGCGCCCGCACGGCGGCAGGAGCTGGCTGGGCCGTGGGGCTCTCGGCAGCTCATCGGCGGAACATTTGCATGTAATTTGGGAGCGGGTCACATGTGGGAGTCATCAGGCGGAGGAAAGGCTCAATCAGGGCCTAATCACTGTCTGTTTGGAGGGGTCTGGGCCCAAGTGCAAAATGAAAACGGGCCTATTTTGCTTGAGTGACAACCATCAGCGGTCACCTTTGACCTCCCCACTGGGCTCGGGGCTGCGGAGCTTTAAAAACCAGTCACCAGGAGGGCCCTCCCCCACTGCCTTCTGGGGACCTGGGCGGGGGAATTCATTCGTTCACCCCTCCCTCTGCCACGCCTTCCACGGCCCAGGATCAGGCAGCATGGCCTGGTGGTCAGGGCCCTCTGGAACCGCCCGGGAGTCTGAGTCCTGACCGGCACTTGCCAGTCAGGTGGCCTGGGGCAGGTGACTGGAAGTGCCACGTTCCCATCCGCGGAATGTGCACCCGTGGCCTGATGAGGACATCGTTCAGTAAACACTGGTGAGTGCGGTTCGGGTCCTGGAGCACAAGGCAGGGCTTTGGGCTATAGTGCAGGGGGCGGGGGGGCTGGGGTGGGGGGGCAGCGGACCAGGCCCTCCCTCTGCCCCCCGTGGCCAAGATGAGGCCCAGCATGGCCCCCACCGACAGAGCAGAGCTGGGGCTTGGCTGCGCATACAGGGGTGTCTGCTGGGCGGTCAGGACAGGGCCAATGCGGGCTGGGGGAGCAGAGGTGCCAGACCTGACCAAGCAGGGTGAACAGGCCTTGAGAGGACCCTCGCGGGCAGTGACGCTGAGCTGAACCCCTGCTTCACCCCTGCCTGGGGATTACCTCCACCAGGCCTCCTCCAGAAACGGCCTCCCTGGAGCCCAAGGGCCTATGATGGGGCTGCAGGCCCCAGGCCCTTCCCTGGCCACATCCAGGGCTTGCCCTAGGGCCGACCAAACGAAGAAATGACTACCAGCTGAACAAATGAGTGAACGTGCGCGAACAAGCAGCGGGGCGCGGTCCGCCCCCCCCGCTCAGGCTCCTGGACCTCCCATCTCTTCGGAGGGGCCAGGGTCTGGCCAGCACAGGGACACTGTCCCCCAGGGCCAGCGCGAGGGACGAGCGCCGCCTGCCACGGCCTGCGGGGGGCACCGGCCCCAGTGCCAGCGGCTGCGGCCTTGCTGGGCGGGGGACTCCGGCCGCAGCAGCGCCCGCCCGCTGCCTGATGGTAAATGCACAGGGTGTGGAGCGGGCCTCCAGGAAGCCGTCTGGCAGGCTGGGCTTCGGCAAATGGATTGCCAATTAATCAGCATTTATTTATGAGAACGTTTAAACCATTATTAATGTAGTGTAAATACGGAACGGCTGGCGGCCGGGGCGGCGGGTGGGGGCCATCTGCGCGGGCGGAGGCTGCCGCATTCCTGGGGCCCGGTCCGCCCTCCCGGCCGGGGCCCCCAGCCCCGGGGGCTGCAGGTGATGCCCCGCTGCCAGGGCCGCCCCCCACGGGCCCCTCACAGACAGGGCTTTCAACATGTTCTCACCTAAGACGCTGAGCAGGACGTGAGGGTCGGGTCCCTGTCATCCGTCACTCAGCAGAGGTCTGGCAGCAGCCCGGACCCCTTGGCCGGCGCGTCCCCACCTTGTCCCCCTCCCCTCTGCTCCTCTCCCTGCTCTGCACCCACTGAGACCTGGCCTGAGTCTGGGCGCCGGGAGGGCGGGCGACGGGCGGGCGACCCCAGCCCCTCACCTCAGGCCAGCTCAGGCCCTCCTGGCCATCTCTCTGTTCCCTTCAGGGATGCAGTGGGCGCTGTGGGCCTCCCACCACGTGGGGCCGACCTGGGCTCGGCTGGGGGCCTCCCTGTGGGGTGCGCTGGAGGGCCCCACAGAGGTGAGACCTGATCACTGACCAAGCACCGCAACCCTCCTTCCTCGGTGCCACCTGGGCTGGTTTTCTTTGCCATCTGCACCCATTTTACAGATGCGAGACTGTGGCCAGGGAGACACCAAGAGCCCACCCGCAGCCCCTGTGGCTGGTTCCTCGGGGAGAACTGAAGCCCGGTTTGACTCCTCCACAGGTGGCCACGCATCTCTCTGTGATTTGTGAGTCTACAAACGCCTCCTGGGGTGTCCAGCGTCCCTGGTCATGAGCAGCCGTCTGTGCTGTCTGAGCGCCTCCATGAAGGGCTGAACATTCTAGAACAGGGTCGGGAGGAGCAGTAGTAGCCCAGAGTTTCCTGTGCACAGGAGAGAATCCGTCTGGCTTTGCTAGTGTGGAATATGGGTAACTGGGAACGGGTCCCCGCTCCGGGTAACTGGGGGGAAGGACACTCCCCTGCTCTGGGTCACCAGGGCACTAGTTGCACAGGGCCCCTCGTGGTGTCGTGAGAGTCGACCTCATGCTTGGCCCTCGCAAAGGGCAATGGCAGGGCGCTCAAGTCACAGACAGCTTCCGTGGCCCGGCCTCCTTGCTCGCAGCCACAGGGGCCATCCTGCCCGTCCCTGACCTGGGAGTCGGGGCGACGGCTGCCAGGCTTGGGGCCAGTGTGCTGGCGACGTCCCTGTCAGACCCTGTGCCCCTCGGGGGTGGGGGGAGCATCCTCACCCCCTTCTCGCCTTCACACCTCCAGGGGGCTCAGACGAGGGTTGTGGACTGACTGACCGACTCTTGGGGAAGCTTCCGCTCAGACCACTCTCCTCAGGCTCCTCCCTTCTCTCTCTCTCTGCCCAGCTGGCCTCCGCCCCTGCACCCAGCAGCCCCCTGAGCAGGCCCAGGGCACCAAAGCCAGGACAGGGCTGTGGGGCCAGGACTGACACCACCCACAGAATCCCACGCACCACGGTGGGGGGGCAGGCCCCGCAAGTCAGGGTCTCGCCCACGGTCTCTCGGCACCCCAGGAGCCTGGGCTGCTGCTGTCCTGGGGCCCCCACGCCGCGGGGTCCAGCGGCTGGGGCGCGCCAGGAGGGGAGAGAACAAAGAGGCGGCGTGTGCCCCTGTTTTCCGGCCCCTCCCCCGCCCCCCATTAGCTGAGCAGAACTTGTTTATATTACAGCAGGAATTATTCCAGCCCTAATCAGAGGCCCTGCGAGGCTTCGGCATTCGAGGTATTTCTTTACCCAAGGACACTCTCCAATCCTATAATTTCCATTTCCCCAGACGCCCCTGATTGAAAGCAAACATTTTATATTTGGAAAGGAAAAGGGCCGTGTGCTATTCATAGCTGGGCTGGCTGTCCAGAGGTGGGACTGGGGGGGCTGGGGCCCGGGCCTGGGGGGTCAGATCCGAGAGGGCAGCAGGGGGCGTGGCTGGGTCCCTGGGCACGGGGGACACCCCAGAGCACCAGACTGGGGGAAGGGGTCAGTGGCCCTGCAGGAGGGGATCCTCCTCATCACCTGGCCAGGTAGCTCCCACCACATCTCTAGAGGAGGACCCGAGGCCCCCACCCCATGGAGTACAGTAGTGGCCCGTGGGGGCCCATCATGGGGGGCAGAGGCCAGCATTGGCCTGAGGCACTTTGAGAAGCCCGTGATCACAGGGACCCTGGTCTCCACCTGGGGTCTGCAGGGTACAGCTCCCACCGCCCCCACCACCACACTCCCTCCCAGGTTAACTCACCTGCTGGCCTCTCTGGGACCTTCAGAGGCCACCTGGCCCAGCATCTCCTCTCCCCTCTGTCCCCTGACGTGGGAGACGTGGCCTCTCTTGGCTCTGTCCACCTGTCCTTTACTGGGGGGCGAGAGCCCCCCAGACTCAGAGCTGATGTGGTAGGATGCTGCTGAGTTTTCTCTGAGAAGCCTCTGTAAGTCCTCTGAAGTGGCCATTCTCATAATTCCCGCCTCGTGGAAGAAGGAACAAGGCCCGCCTGCTTCCATCCCTGCCTCCTGGAGCTGGCAAAGGTCACACCCGCTTCTCAGTTGAGGGAACGAATCCCTGGGCAGCAGGGATGTGACGAGTGGCGGCAGATTTTGCCCCGTAGAGATCTGTGTGGTGGAATTCTTAGGAGACTGCATTCACTGTTCCTTAAAACTCAATTTTTATTTTTATCCAAGTAACGCATGCATAGTTTTGCTAGCTGCTTTAAATAGAATTGACATACAATAAAATGCTCATCTGTAAAGTGTAAAAGGTGATGACCTTTACAAACAATTCACCCATTTAAAGTGTAGAGTTCAGTGAGGTTTGGTCTATTACATTACTAATTATTTTTAATTGTGGCAAAGTATGTACGACATAAAATTTGCAATTTTAGCCATTTCAAGTGCACGATTTAGTAGCATTGCTTACATTAGTGTCCTGTGGCCACAGAAACCCTCCCCCGTTCGTGCTCTCTCTCTCTCTCAAAAATAAAAAATAAGCATAAAAAAAATTTTTAAACACACTAATTGCCCAGCCCCTGGTGACCTCTTGTCCCCTTTCTGTCCCTGTAAATTTGCCTCGTCTGGGTCTTTCGTCCAAGTGGAATCCTACAGTATTGTACTCAATTCATTTACCCCAATGTCCTCAAGGTTCATCCATGCTGGAACAGGTGTCTGAATCTCCTCCTTTTTTAAGGCTGAATAAGATGCCGTTGTGCGTATGGACCACATTCTGTTTATCCACCGGTCAGGGCCAGCAGGTTGTTTCCCCCTTGCGGCTGTTGTGAGCGATGCTGCTCAGAACATTGGCATAAAGTGTCTGCTCTGGTCCTTGTTTTCAGTTTGTTTGTGTGTGTACCTGGGAGTGAAATGGCTGGACCATATGGTAACTCTGCTCAGTGTTTTTGACAAACTGCCAACCTGTGAGCGGCTGAGCCATCTCCCATTGTGCCAGCTTCCAGTTTCTCTGCGTTCTAACGCTTGTCGTTTTCCATTTGCTGCTTAGAGCCGTCTTAGGAAGTGTGAAGTGAGGTCTCGTTCTGGTTCTAATTTGCATTCACTAACAACGAATGATGTTAAGTGTCTTTTCAGGTGCTTGTGGGCCATTTGTAGATCTTTGCAGAAATGTTTGTTGACGTCCTTTGCCCAATTTTCACTTGGGTTGTTTGTTGTTTTGTTGTTGAGCTTGTAGGTGTTCTTTATATATTCTGGCTACAAAGCCCTTATCAGGTATATGATTTGCAAATATATTCCTCCATTCTGTACGTTCTGTTTTTACCTTCTTGGTGAAGTTGATACATTTTGACATGCATGTACACATCTGTCTGTTTCTCTGTCTCTCTGTCTCCATCTCAGTCTCTCTATCCCTCATCTGTCTATCTTCATGGAACCCTCACTGCACTCAGGATACTGAACATGTCCAGCACCCTGGAAAGTTCATCGTGTGCAGCATTTTTTTCCTCTCTATACTTATGTGGAAATTCATTCATGATATTACATGTATCAAAGCTTCATTCCTTTTATTGCCAAGCAGTGTTCCATGGGAGCAATATACCAGAGTCTGTGTACCATTCAATCATTGAAGGACATCTTATCCACGTTGATTTCCAGATTTTGGCTGCTATTTCTGGTTGGTAACGCTGCTCTAAACATTCCTATGTAAGTCTTTGTGTGGACTTATATTTTCATTTCTCTTGGGTAAATACCTAGGAGTGGAATTGCCGGGTCATAAACACATTCTGTGTTTAGCTTTTTTGAGGAACAAACTGTTTGCCAAAGTAGCCCTGCCATTTTACATTCCCATCAGAGTGTATGAGGGTTTCAGTTTCTCTACGTCCTCGCCAATGCCTGCTGCTCTGTCATGGCAATTAGAGCTACTCTAGTGGGTGAGAAGTGGTATCTTGTAGTTTTGATTGGCGTTTCCCTGGTGGCCAGTGATGGTGAGCATCCTTTTATTTTTATTGGCTATTTGTATATCTGTCTGTTCAGATCCTTTGCCCATCTTTTAATTGGCTATTGTCTTTTTGTTACTGAGTAGTAGTCGTTCTTTATATATTCTGGATACAAGTCCCTTATAAGATACGGGATTTGCAGGTATTGTATCCCACTTGGCAGTTGTCTTTTTACCTTTTTGATAGTGCCCTTTATTTATTTTTTAATGTTTTTTATTTGCTTTGAGAAAGAGAGAGAATGTGAGCAGGGAAGGGGCAGAGAAAGGGAGAGAGAGAATCCACACTGTCTGAGCTGAGATCGAGAATTGGACACTTAATCAACTGAACCACGTAGGCACCACTTGAGGTGCCCCCTTTGAAGCACAAAAAGTTTTAATTTTGATTTTGATGATATCCAGTCTGTGTTTCTTCTGTTGCTTAGTCTTATAACATCATATCTAAGAAACTATTTTCTATAGAAGGTTGGGAAGACTGACACTGATATTTCCTTCTACAGCTTATATAGCTTTAGCTCTTATGTTGAGATCTTTGGTCCATTTTGAGTTACATTTTGTATGTGGTAAGAGGTGTAGGGGTCTCCCTTCACTCTTTGATGTGTTGGTATACAATTTTCCCAGCACCATTTGTTAAAAAGACCATTCTTTCTCCATCGAATCATCTTAACACCCTTGTAGGAAATCAGTTGACTTAAATTGTGAAGATTTACCTCTGGACTCTCAATTCTGTTCCCTTGATCTATAGGTCTTTTCTGTGTCTGCATCACACTGCCTTCAGTGCTATAGCTTTATAGTAAGTTTTGAAATGGGCAAGATTTTGTTTTTTTCAAGATTGTTGTTGAATTTCTATATGAATTTTAGGATCAGCTTGTCAATTTCTGAAAAGAACTCAGATGGGATTTTGATAGGGATTGTGTTGAATATCAGCATTGTAACAATATTAAGTCGTTCAGCCCATGAACATGGATGGGTTTGGTGCAAAACACATCTTTTTATTTAGATCTTCTTTCATTTCTTTCAGCAATATTTTTCAATTTTCAGAATAAAAGTTTTACATTACTTTTGTTTAACTTATACCCTAAATATTTTACTTTCTTTGATGTTATTATAAATAGAATCATTTTGAAATAGATTTGATTTTTATCTATTCATCTTGTATTCTGCAACCTTGCTGAACTTGTTTATTAGCTGTAATAGATTTGAGAGGACTCCTTAGGATTTTATGCACACAACACCCTGCCATCTGTAACTGGAGATAGTTTTACTTCTTCCTTTTAATCTAGATGCTTTTTATTTAACTTTTTTGTCCAATTTCCCTAGCTAGAATCTCCGATACAAGTTAAATAGAAGTGGTGAGAACAGACGCCCTTGTTTTGTTTCTGATTGTAGGCGGGAAATACTTGTTTTTCACCATTACCTATGTAGTTCATTATGAGTTTTTCATTTTGGCATTTATTAACTTGAAGTAAGTTACTTCTGGGGCATGTGGGTCACTCAGTCGGTTGAGTGTCCGACTTTGGCTCAGGTCATGATCTTGCAGTTCATGAGTTTGAGCCCTGCATCAGCCTCTGCGCTGACAGTGTGGAGCCTGCTTGGGACATTAGCGCTCGCTCTCTCTCTCTCTCTCTCTCTCTGATCCTATCCCACTTGCATTCTCTCTCAAAATAAATAAACTTTAAAAATTTTTTAAAAAGAAGTAATTTTCTTCTTAGTTTGTTGAGTATTTTTATGATGAAAAGGTGTTAGATTTTGTCAAATGCTTTTTCTTCATTAATTGAAATGATAATGTGGTTTTTTTCCCTTCATTCTATTGATGTGGTATACTATGTTAACAGATTTTCAGGTGTTAAACCAACATTGCATTCTTGGGATAAATCCCACTTGGTCATGGTGCATAATTCTTTTCATACATTGCTGGATTCTATTTAATAGTATTTTGTTGAGGATTTTATGTCTATATTCATAAGAAAATGTAAGTGAATAGTAGATCATTTTCTTTTCTTGTGATATTCGTCTGGTTTTGATATAAGGACAATACTAGTCTCATAGAATTAGTTGGAAACTGCCCCCATTCCATTTTATTTTAGGAAGCATTCATGAAGAATTCATAGTAGCTCCTTTTCAAATGTTTGGAAGAATTTACCAATGGAGCCATTTGTTCTTGGGCTTTTCTTTGTGGAAGTTGTTTGATTACTAAGTCAATCTCTTTGCTTGTATAGGTGTATTTAGATTTATTTCTTCTTGGGTCATTTTTAGTTGCTCTTTCTAAGAATTTGTCCATTTCATTTGTGGCATATAGATACAGTTGTTCACAGCATTCTCTTATACTTATTTTTATTTCTATAAGGTTAGTAGTTATGTCCCCATTTTCATTTCTGACTTTAGTAATTTGAGTCTTCTCTCTTTTTTTCTCTTTGGTCTAGCTTAAGATTTGTCAATTTTGTGGATCTTTTCTGAGAACAAACACTTGGTTTAGTTGATTTTTCTATTGTTTTTATGTTCTCTACTTCATTAATGTTCACTGTAGTATTTATGATTTCATTCCTGTTGCTTGCTTTGGGTTCAGATGGCACTTCTTATTCTAGGTTCTCAAGGTGGAAGTTTATTGATTTATAATCTTTCTTCTTCTTTCCTGTAAGTCATACCTGTAAACTGCCCTCGAAACACTACTTTAGCTGCATCCCAGAAATACCCATGTGTTATTTTTAAATTTTTATTAATCTCAAAGTATTTTCTAATTTCCTTTGGGATTTCTTCTTTGAACCATTGGCATTTAGTAGTGTGTTCTTTAATTTGTATATATTTGTGAATATATATACATCCTATAGCATGTTCCATGTATACTTGAAGAAAATGCATATTCTGTTCCTGTTAGATACAGTGTTCTATAGATATGAGTTAACTCTAGTTTGTATGTATTCTTGTTCAAGTCTTCTGTCTCCTTGTTGATCTTCTGCCTACTTGTTCTATCCATTATTGAAAGTGTAGTCTTGAAGGCTCTGATGATTATTGTTGAATTGTCTATGTTACTCTCCATCAACCTTTGCTTTATATATTGCAGGGCCATAGTTAGGTATGTATATAATTGTTATAATTTCCTTATGGATCAACAGTTTTATCATTATAAAATGTCCCTCTTTGTCCCTAGTAAAAAATGTTAAAGCTGCTTTACTTGATATTAAATAGCCACTCCAGCTTTCTTACAGTTGGTGTACACATGATAGAGCCTTTCATCCTTATGATTTTAACCTATTTGAATCTCTGAACCTAATGCTGTGTCTCATATAGCCAACATATAGTTGGATGATTTTTTTTTATCCACTATGACATTCTCTGCTTTTTGAATGGATTGTTTAATCCATTCACAGTTAATGTTGTTGTTGACATAGTTGGACTTACATCTACCATTTTACTTTTTGTTTACTCTATGTCTCCTTTACTACTTTTGTTCCTCTCTTCCTCTTAATCCTTTCTTTTGCATGAAGTGAATGTTTTCTAGTATAACATTTTCCTTTTTTTAATGACTCTTTCTCTATATTTTTTTGGTTACTACTTTAGCAGTTGCTCTAGGGCTTACCACACATATCTTATAAAAATCTACTTTGTGTTTCTACTAACTTCATTCCAGTGTGATAGAGAAATAATATTCTCAAATAAATCTATTCCCTCCCTACCCTTTTGTTCTATTGTTGCTATACATATTAAATTTATATGTGTTCCAAATCAAATAGTACATTGTTATAATTGCTGTTTTATACTAAGAAGATGAGAAAAGAAAGCAAGTATGTATTTACTGAGTTGTTCTATTTGTCTTATTATTTACCATTTCTGTTTTTTAAATTGGTACATGCAGGTTTGAGTTACAATCTGGTGTCATTTCCTTACTCCAATGTAACTCCCCTCCTATCCACCTCATTTATGTTATTATTGTCAAATATATGACATCTGTGGTTCAGCAATACATTTATATATGTGCTGTGTCTTTTTTTTTTTACTTAAAAAATTTTTAATGTTTATTTCTTTTGAGAGAAAGAGACAGACACAGAGTGTGAGCAGGGGAAGGCAGAGAGAGATGGAGACATAGAATCTGAAGCAGGCTCCAGGCTCTGAGCTGTCAGCACAGAGCCCGACGTGGGGTTCAAACCCACGAACTGTGAGGTCATAACCTAAGCCAAAGTTGGTCGCTCAACCAACTGAGCCACCCAGGCACCCCACATGTGTTGTTTCATACAACTGTTTTTTAAATCAGCTAAAAGAAGAAAGAATAAAATAATATGTATTCTGGGGGGTTTTTTTGGTAAATAATTACATAATTACTCTTTAACAGTGCTTTTTTATTTTTCATGTGGATTAGAATTTTCATTTGGATTTACTTCCTTTTAGCCTGAAAAGCTTCTTTTAGTATTTCTTATAAGATGGGTCTGCTAGAAGAAAATTGGCTCAGTTTTTGATTACCTGAGAATGTTTTTATTTCACTCTCATATTTGAAAGATAGTTTTGGCAGATATAAGATTCTGAGTTAAACAGTATGTTTCTTTCAGCACTTTGAATATGTCATACCACTGCCTTCTAGCCTCCATTGTTTCGGATAAGAAGTCGCCTGTTATCTTATTTGGATTCCTTTGTATGTGATAAGTCCATTTCTCTTGTTGCTGTCAAGATTTTCTCTTTGTCTTTGTTTTCAGCAGTTTTACTCTTGGTGTGGATTTCTGTGTACTTGTCCTGATTGGACTTGTCTGAGCTTCATGAATGTGTAGACTAATGTTTTTCAGCAACTGGGAAATTCTCGGCCATTATTTTTCCTAATATTATTTCTGTTTTCTCCTCTCCCTCTCCTCCTAGAATTCTATTACATGTATGTTCGTGTACTTAAAGGTGTCCCAATTTTCTCTGAGACTCTTCAACTTTCTCCATTCTATTTTCTCTCTCTTCTTTGGATTGTGTAATACCATTAATCTGTCTTTAAGTTCACTAATTCTTCATTTGCTGGTTCAAATCTGTTATTTAGCCCCTCTAATAAAAATTTTCATTTCTTTTATTATACTTCTCCAGAATTTTCATTTGGTTCTTTTTAATACTTTACATGTCTATTGATATTGTCTATTTGGTGAAAGAAACATTGTCTTTGTATCTTCCTTAAGTTTCCGAAGCATGGTTTCTTTTAGTTCTCTGAACATATTTATAATGGCTGTTTTGAAGTCTTAGTCTGTTGCGTATGACATAATGACCTTCTTAGAAGCACTTTCTTTTTTCTTTATATCCTATGTAAATATATTCTTGTTTCTTTGTATATCATGACTTTTGGTTGAAAATTAGACACTTTAGGTGATATATTACAGCAACTTGGATCACCCTTCCTCCTCTCGTGACTTATTTTGCTCTTTGTTTTGTGACCTGGCTAGGCAATTTTAGTGAAGTCTGCTTTCACCGCATGAAGCCATCACTGTTGCTCCTCTAGGGACAGAGCCTTGAGTGTGTACACAGTTCCCCTAGAATGGCAATGCCTTGGCAGGGCTCTCTCTGATCACCTCTTTCTCTAAGTTCCATCAGGCTGTCTTCATGTGATGTTACTCCCCATGCCTTCGGTGCAACTAATCACCAACAGCTTACGTTATAGTTTTTGACAATCCCCTGGGCCATGTGCTCCTCAGCAATCTGATCCAATTCAGTGTAGACAGGACTAGATTTTGAAGCCAGTCTTTGAGGTTTGTTTTGTCCTCAGGGTGTCTTCTTAGCCATTTATTTCTCTAGTTCTCTCTAGGCTTATGAACTAGATGACCTGTGGTTTAGCTTTTTGCTCCTAAGAGGAGCTGTTGTTGAAAGCCACCTTAAGCTTAAACTTCTCCATGATTTTTTTTTTTTCAAATAACATCGGTTCCTTCGTGGAGAGCTTTGGAGCTCTCTTTTCTTATGGGAAGCCTCTTCTCCTAAACGATGTTTCTGACCCACTACTCTGGACCCCAAATGGGGCGGTAGCCTCTGCTCTGCACGACTCTTCTTTCTTGGTCTGGGAGCTCTGCCCTAATCTAGGGCAAGGGTGGTGAGGGCCCTAGTATTCTTGGCTGGCTGTACTTAAGGTAGAGCCTTTTTACTATGAGTGGAGGTTAGTGGAGAAAGGAGCTCCTGATACCTTGGCCACACTCACCAGGAATTCCTCAACTTGAAACTGGAGGGCATTAGAAATGCTGGTGGCCTGCCCTTCCTGGCGAGGTATATTAAGATTTGTTTGGGAGCTAAAAAGAAGGGAGGGCACCGTCTTCTTGGCCACATTTACCCAAAGTAGAGCTTCTATCAAGCTGAGAGTGAAGAAGGAAAGAAGGAATGGGCCATGGTTCAAATGCCACAGATTCTTGCTGTTCTTACCAAGTTTTAGTATGTTTCCTTGAATAAACTTTTCTTCATTTATTATATGCCCTCAGGACAATTTCCAGAGACTTTAAATAA
The DNA here is from genome assembly GCF_018350215.1 of Panthera leo. NCBI lineage: Eukaryota > Metazoa > Chordata > Mammalia > Carnivora > Felidae > Panthera > Panthera leo. The sequence goes on from NC_056691.1 coordinate 1,714,456, forward strand.
TTGTATTTTTAAAGTTTATTGATTTATTTTTGAGAGAAAGAGAGGAAGAGAGAGGATTCCAAGCAGGCTCAACACTGTCAGTGTGGAGCCTGAGATAGTACTCTATCTCATGACTGAGAGATCACAACCTGAGCTGAAATCAAGAGTTGGACACTTAACCAAATGAGCCACACAGATGCCCCAATAATTGGGTCTTTTAATAGCTTTTACCAGATTTGCTTTTTTTCCTCTAGTAAGTGAGTCCATGGAACTCCTCATGCTAACATCCAGCCATAACTTTTTAATGAACTGCCAAATTGTTTTTTGAGTGTTCGTACCATGTTATGTCCCAGCTAGTCCCAGTTCTGCTACAGTCTCAGTCTCTGGTCAGTCTTTTCAATTTTAGTCACTCTCATAGGTATGTAGTGGTATCTCCTTATGCTTTTAACTTTATATTCTGATGGCTAATAATGTTGGGCATCTTTGCATATGTCTATTTGACATCCATATATGTTTATTGGTGAAGTGCCCGTTGAAAGCTTTTGCCCATTATTAAGTTGAATTTTTCTTTGAGTTTTGAGAATTCCTTATCTACTATCACTACAAGTTCTTTATTGGATATACGCCTTACAAAGTTTTTCTCCAAGTCTGTAGCTTGTCTTTTCATTCTCTTAAGAGTGTCTATTGCATGGGGCGCCTGGGTGGCTCAGTCGGTTAAGCGTCCGACTTCAGCTCAGGTCACGATCTCGCGGTCTGTGAGTTCGAGCCCCGCGTGGGGCTCTGGGCTGATGGCTCAGAGCCTGGAGCCTGCTTCCGATTCTGTGTCTCCCTCTCTCTCTGCCCCTGCCCCGTTCATGCTCTGCCTCTCTCTGTCTCAAAAATAAATAAAACGTTAAAAAAAAAATAAAAAAAAAAAGAGTGTCTATTGCAAAGTGGATGTCTTTACTTTTGATGAAGTCCAAGTTATTAATTTGTTCTTTTATGAATGGTGCTTTTGGTGTTGTAGCTAATAAATCTTTGCCTATCCCAAGATCATAAGGCTTCTCCTAAAAGTGTTATAGTCAGGGGCTCTGCTCTTAAGTATGTGATCCACTTTGAGTTCAATTGTAGATACGAATTTGGGATGGAACATCAATTTTTTTCCCCTACTGACATCCAATTGTTTCAGTGTAGTTTGTTGGAAAGACTATCTTTCTTTCCTGAATTGCCTTTGAGCATTGTTAAAAGTTAGCTAACTGTATTTATATATTTGTGAGAATTGATTACTGGACATTAACGTGCTTTACTATCTTTGTGCCACTATCATACCGTTCTGATTACTGTAGTTTTATAACAAGTCATGTGATGAGCTAGTATTAGTCCTTCAACTTTGTTTTTATTTTTTAGAGAAGAAGTTTGGTTTGGGGTCTTTTTTTTTTATATCTTCCATGTCTCTATTTAACTTTTTAAACATGTAGAATACAATTACAATAACTACTTTAATATTCTTCTCTGCTAACATTAATATGTTTCACTTCTGGGTCAGTTTTTTTAATTTTTGAGAAGAAAATATTTATTTTGAATTAATTTGAAAAAACAATTAATATTCCTAGAAATGGAATATGAGTCTGTTACATTGTACGTAGATTGAATGCAAGCACAAGTACAAAAAAGTCTCACTTTTGTACCCAAAACATCTGAATACTTCAGGGACCGTGAAATCACGACCTGAGCTGAAACCAAGAGTTGATGCTTAATGGACTAAACCAGCAATAATTTGTGGCACCCCAATGATTTTGTATTTCTACAAATATTATTGAGCTTCATTATGGAACACAGTTAAGTTACTCAGAAACAGTTTGATGACTTGAGGTCTTGCTTTAAGATTTATCAAGTGAGGGGCGCCTGGGTGGCTCAGTCGGTTAAGCGTCCGACTTCAGCTCAGGTCACGATCTCACGTTCCGTGAGTTCGAGCCCCGCATCGGGCTCTGGGCTGATGGCTCAGAGCCTGGAGCCTGCTTCCGGTTCTGTGTCTCCCTCTCTCTCTGCCCGTCCCCCATTCATGCTCTGTCTCTCTCTGTCTCAAAATAAATAAACGTTAAAAAAAAAAAAAAGATTTATCAAGTGAGGCCAGAACAGTGTTCAGTCTAGGGAAAATGACTCCCTAGCAACAAGCCAAGACTATTCTGTGTTGTCTTCACAGAGCCCTGTAAATCATGAGGGTTTCCACTCAGGCTGGCGGAAACAGACACTCTCCCAGGTCTTATGAAATCTCTGGACACCATTGCCTCTAATCCTCTCAGGTGGCTCTTTCTCCATCCTTGAATAGCTTTTTCACATGTGTATACTGATCCATACTCTGGTACATCCTTGAAGGGAGCCCTCTGAAGTTCTTTCTCCATGCAGGTCTCTACTCTCTAGTATCTTGTGCTACGACTCTCACCAGTCTCATCTTTGTCTCTCAGACCGCTGGACTCTATCTTTTCCCTCTCCCTGCACCATGACCTAGAAACTGTCAAAGGCAGTAAGCTGGAGTAGTCATGGGGCTCACCTCCTTTGTTTCCTGGCTCACAGAGATCAATCACTTTTCTTCATTGCTTGATGTTCAATGTCTTGAAAAAACCATTTTTTTCATACGTGGTATTTATTTTTTGGTTATTTCATATGGGAGGGTAAATCTGGACTCTGTTACTCTATGTTGGCCAGAAGCAGAAGTCTTTTCATTGTTTAATTTCATAAGTTAATCTTCATAAAAAATAATTACCTTGAGGGGGCACCTGGGTGGCCTAGTCAGTTAAGTGTCTGACTTCAGCTCAGGTCATGATCTCGTGGCTCATGAATTCGAGCCCCATGTTGGGCTCTGTGCTGACAGCTCAGAGCCTGGAGCCTGCTTCAGATTCTGTGTCTCCCTCTCTCTCTCTCTGCCCCTCCCTTACTCACGCTCTGTCTCTCTCTCCTTCAAAAATAAATAAACATTAAGAAAATAATCACCTTGGGAGGTAAGGAGGGCGGGCTGGAAGGCTAGAGTTTAAAGGGGCTGGATCAGACTCAGAGATGAGTGTGGAGGCAAGAAGAGAGAGACCAGGAGATCTCCATTCAGGCACACTGGGATTTGACTCATGATTCCTAGTCCAGGAAGGTTTCTGCTTTTGCAGCCAGTGTCCCAGTCTTGTGGCTCAGGGCTGTTTGAGACTTGGAAGGAAGAGTTCTATGTAGGAGTTATGGTTGTCTCATCCCTGGGGCAAAGGACCTATTTCTGGCCCCTTTGGCATCTGAACAAAGCACTTTCCCAGGCTTATCTTCTCCCAGGTATCGTTCTATCCCCCACCTATGGTAGGCGGGAACATCTTAAGGCCTGGCAAACGGTGTGGCCACAGCCAGGAGCTACCAGCATGCTCCAGCTGTCACCTAAGGCTGCCAGCACAATCTTGATGGCTGGCAGTGATTCCTCATATAAAAATACAGTGGTTCCAGACCTATTTCTTTTTTTTTTTTTTTTTTTTCCCTCATCAAATTTTTGTTTTAATGGGCCTCAAAATTCTGTGACAGACCTTTGGTCAAGTTGTTTCCACTAAAAAGTACTGATTTTAAAAACTAATAACTTGAAACTGCCACACACACCACACACACAAAAAAATGGTCCACAAAACATTCTCCTTTCCTTCTGAAGGTTTTACAATGCATTGTTATCATCAACCGGTCTTTTACCATTGTACTTAAATGGCCACCTGGCGCAAATAGTTGTGACACCGTTCTTCGGCCACTGATCAAGGCAGGTATGGGCATAATATTCATTTAGCTTTCTGAGCTTCCTGGGCAGACTTGGTGACCTTGCCAGCTCCAGCTGCCTTCTTGTCCACTGCTTTGATACCACCCACAACAACCTTCTGTCTCATGACACAAACAGCAAAACAGCCCAGAGGAGGATAGTCAGAGAAGCTCTCAACACACACACAGGCTTGCCAGGAACCATATCAACAATGGAAGCATCGCCAGATTTCAAGAACGTGGAGCCACCTTCCAGCTTTTTTCCAGAACCACGATCAATCTTCTCCTTCAGCTCAGCGAACTTGCAGGCGATGTGAGCTGGGTGACAGTCCAGCACAGGTGTGTATCCAGCACCGGGATGGCCTGGATGGTCCAGGATAATCACCTGAGCCATGAAGCCAGCTGCTTCCATTGGCGGGTCATTTCTGCTGTCACCAGCCACATTGCCACGACCAACATCTTTAACAGATACGTTCTTGACATTGAAGCCCACATTGTCCCCAGGGAGAGCCTCACTCAAAGCTTCATGGTAGGTTCCAACAGACTTTACTTCAGTTGTAGCATTGACCGGAACAAACGTGACCACCATGCCTGGTGAACACCAGTCTCCACTCGACCCACAGGGACAGTACCAATACCACCAATTGTGTAGACATCTGGAGGGGCAGACGCAAGGGCTTGTCAGTTGGACGAGTAGGTGGCAGAATGCAATGCAGAGCTTCAAGCAGTGTGGTTCCACTGTCATTGCCATCTGTACGGGTGACTTTCCATCCCTTGAACCGAGGTGTGTTAGCACTTGCTCCAGCATGTTGTCACCTTTCCAATCAGAAATTGGCACAAATGCCACTGTGTGGGGGTTGTAGCCAGTTTTCTTAATGTAGGTGCTGACTTCTTTAATGATTCCTTCGTACCTGTAGGGTGGCTCAGTGGAATCCATTTTGTTAACACCAACAATAAGTTGTTTTACATGCCAAAAAGGCATGCTCATGGGTCTGCCCGTTCTTGGGGGTGCCTGGTTCAATTTGCCAACATAACCAGCAATGATCATGACAGCACAGTCAGCCTGAGATGTGCCTGGACTCATATTTTTGATACAGTCTCTGTGTCCTGGGGCATCAATGCTGGTCACATAACACTTACTAGTCTCAAGCTGCCACAGGGAAGTATCAATGGTGATAATCACGTTCACATTCAGCTTTCAGTTTATCCAAGACCCAGGCATACTTGAAGGAGCCCTTTTCCATCTCAGCGGCCTCAGATTAGATGACCAGTAGTAGTAGACTTACCTGAGTCTACATATCCAATGACGACGATGTTGATATGAGTCTTTTCCTTTCCCATCTTGTTTTAGGTTTAGCGGTGGTTTTCACAACACCTGTGTTCTGGTGGCAAACTCATTGTGGAAAAGGTCTGGACCTATTTCCTAAAAAGTCTTTCTTTCTTCTTCAATTCCTTTGGAGCTCTTGTCAAAAAATCGGTTAACCCTATAAGGGTGGATTTATTTCTGGACTACTGTCTATTCCATTGATCAGTTTTTCCATCCTTTTGCCAATGCCATAATGAGTCTTGACATAGTGTAAGTCTACCAATCTTTCCCTTCTTTCTCAAGATGGCTTTGGATACTCTATGTCACATTTCTATATAAATTTTAGGATAAACTTGTCAATTTCTAAGAGCACTGCTGAGATTTTGATTGGGATTGTATTAAATCTATAGATCAATTTGGGAATTAACATCTTAGCAATGTTGTCTTTCAACCCAATAACATGGTATTTATCTACATTTATGTAGGTCTTCCTCAATTTCTGTTAGCCATGTTTTGTAGTTTTCAGTGAACAGTTCCAGTACAACTTGGGTTAAGTTTTCCCCTAGTCATTGTACATTTTTGATGCTTCATAGATAGTATTGTGTTTTTTTAAGAATCATATTCTAATTATTCATTGATATCATATGGAAATATAATTGATTTCTATATAATGACCTTGTATCATGAAATCTTGCCTAATTCATTTACTATTTCTAGATTTTTTTGGTAAATTCCTTAGACTTTGCTATTTACACAATGTGTCCTCTGAAAAATAAAGACATTTTTTTTCTTTCTTTCCAATCTCTATGTATTTGATTTCTATTTTATTACCTTATTGCACTGGCTATAACCTCAAGTACAATGTTAAATAGAAGGAATGAGAGCAGACATCCCTTTTCTTTTTTCAATCTAAGAAGCAAAGTATGCAATGTTTCACCATTGCATGTGATGCTAATTGCTGGTTTCTTATAGATATTCTTTATCAGATTGAGGAAGTTTCCTTCTGTTTCTAGAATTTGCTGAGAGGTTCTTCCATGTCCTCCAAATCATGGGATTTGGACAGGTGTTGAATTTTTCAAATTTTTTTCTATATTTATTGATGTGATCATATATTTTTTCCTTCATTCTATTAATGTGGTAAATTATACTCATTTTTTCAATATTAAAGCAACCTTGCATTCCTGGTATTGACATGTGTGCACTTGGATACATATGCGCGCACACACACACACACACACACACACACATTTTTCCTGCAATTGATTTGCTAATATTTGCTAAGGATTTTGTGTCTATATGCTTAAAGAATATTGGTCTGTAATTTTCTTTTCTTGTAATGTCCTTTGCTAGTTTTTATTAAGGTTATGATAGCCTTCTATAATGGTTAGAAAGTTTTTCCTCCTCCTGTATTTTCTGAAAGACTTCGTGTAAGATTGGTATTATTTCTTCCTTAAATATTTGATATAATTCCCTAGTGAAGTTATCTGAGCCTAGAGTTTTCTTTGTGGGGAAATCTCAAAGTGTTAGTAAGTATAGGGCTATTCATGTGTTATGTGTGTGTGTGTGTGTGTGTGTGTGTGTGTGCACATCCACATGAAATATGGAATTGTGCCTTTTGAGGAATTTGTCCATTTTATTTAAGTTGTCAAATATATTGGCATAAGGTTGTCTATAACATTCCTTTATTGCTGTTTTACTGTCTTCAGGACATGTAATTACATCCCCTCTTTCATCCATAATAACAGCAGCTTGTATTTTCCCTTTTTCTTTAATTGAGCTAGTTAGGTGTTTTGTCAATGTTATTGATCTTCAGATAACCAACTTTTTATTTTCTTGATTTTCTCTATTGTTTATTTTCTACTTTATTGACTTCTGTTCTTGTCTTTATTATATCCTTCTTTCTATTTTGGTTTTAATTTGTTCTTTTTTAAATTCTCAAGGTGGAATTTAGATGATTGTATGTATTTCTTCTGTTGGCATTTCAAGCTGTAAATTTCCCTTTAAGAACAATTTCTGCTTCCTTCCATAGATTTTGACATGTTTTAGTGTTCACCACTTCAAAATATTTTCTGATCTCCTTTGTGATTTCTTCTTTGACCCATGGATTATTTAGAAGTGTGTTACTTTTAAAGATCTTCTTATTAACTTCTTACGGATTTCTTAATCTCTAGTAATGGCTAGAGAACATACTCTTATTGCAATGCTTTTTAACGGAGTATGACTCATTTTGCTGAACTTCCATATGCATTTTAAAAATGTGAGTTCATCAGTGTTGTGGTTTATAGATGTCAACTGTGTCAATTTGGCTTATGATGTGCAGATCTTCCATCTCCTTATTGATGGCTCCTCAGTTACTCCAAGAGGAAGGTTACATCTCTATATCTGTGATCTGTGGGTGTGTCTATTTCTTTAGTTCCTCAGTGTTTGCTTCTCTGCATTTTGAACATTTGGTTGTTTGGGGCATTCATGTTCAGAATGGCTGTATCTTCCTGAAGAATCTACTTTTATCGTTATGAATCAATTCTCTTTCTCTACAGACATGTCAAAATCCTTTCTACTTTCCCATGTATTTGTCATTGTTGGCACTCCTCACTACTTCATGTAAGTAGGCTTACATCTGCTATTATAGCTGTTGAGTCCAAAGAGCTTCCTTTAACATTTATGGTAGTTTAAATCTGCTGTAGATGAATTATCTCAGCTTTTGTTTGCATGGAATGTCTTTATTTTCCCTTTATTTTTAAGGGGTGATTTTGCTGGCTATAGAATTCTAGATTGAATTTTTTTGCCGCATTTCAAAGATGTCACTTTATTGTCTTGTTTCTGATGATAACTCAGTGGGAGATTTTACTTTGAAGCAACTGCTACACCCAATGTGGACCTCAAACTCACAACCCTGAGATCAAGGGCCACATGCTCACCAACTGAATCAGTCTTTAATTTGCTTTTTAACCATTTAAATATGAGGAATCCTAGCGTGGGTTCCTCTTTTTTTTTCCCCCTGTTTATCCTGCTCAAGTTCCATTGTGCCTCTTACATCTTTGGGTCTATGGTTTTCATCCAATTTCTCTCTCTCTTCTTTTAGGACTTCAATTTTACACACGTTAGACTAATTGATATTTTCCGCACAATTCTGAGACTCTGATTATTTTCTGACATCTCGTTCTCTGTGTGCTTCAACCGGATAGTTCTATCACCTTGTCTTCAAGTTTACTGATCTTTCTCCTGCAGAATCCAATTGCTAATAAATTTCACCTTGCAAGTATTTTATCAGCTCTAGAATTTCCACTTGATTCTTCTCTATAGTTTCATGTTCCCTGATGAAATTCCACTTTTTTTTCATGCTTCTACTTTAAATTTTTTAATGTTTATTTATTTTTGCGAGAGAGAGCAAGAGAGCACATGCACTTGCATGCACACATGCACACAAGTGGGGGAGGGGCAGAAAGAGAGGGAGACACAAAATCCAAAGCAGGATCCATGCTCTGAGCTGTCAGCACAGAGCCTGATGCGGGGCTTGAACTCACTAACCGTGAGATCATGACCTGAGCCGAAAGTTGGATGCTTAACCAACTGAGCCATCCAGGCACCCATTCACTCTTCTACTTTAAGTTCTTGACTGTAGTATAATAGATAATACAGTATCGCAATCATTTAAAGTCCTTGTCTGTTAATCAAACATATGTTTTATTTCTATGTCTGTTTACTCTTTTTCTTTCTTTCTTTCTTTCTTTCTTTCTTTCTTTCTTTCTTTCTTTCTTTCTTTCTTTCTTTCTCTCCTGGTTGTAGGTTCCCTTTTCCTGCTTTTTGTATGTCTAGTAATTTTTTATTGTGTTTCAAGCATTGTGGATGCTATGCTGTTGAGAACCTGGATGTTCTCTTTCTTTAGAGAATGTTCACTGGTTTTCTGACAGGCCATTAGTTTATCAGCAGATGAACTTGATTCCATTGAGGCTTGCTGGTAGGCATTTTAGGGAGGGCCTAGAGTAGCCCTTCATAACAGTGAGGCAGAACACCATGTCATTGAGCCCTCCTGGATCCCCCCTTCAGCTCTCAACTACCCACCAGCCGTTCTCTGCTAACCCCAGCAGAGCGCAGCCCTGTGCATTTCTAGCCAGTATATTCTGCCGAGATGCTGAGGTGCTCTGGGAAAAATTCTGGTGCATCCCTGCACAGTCTTCTCCTTCCCACTCCTTGCCTTGCCGTTCTCTCCACCTCAGCAGTCCCGAGCACCACTGTGTCCCCCCTTCCCAGGACGCTGTCTGTGTAGGTTCCATATCCCTGTGCCACAGCTGGGTGAGTGCATCAGACAGAAAGCCAGGTTGTGGAGCTCACCTTGTGTGCTCTCCTTCTCTTGAGAATTACAGTTCTCCTTTGTGTGAGGCCTAGTGTTCGGAACAGCTGCCTCATATATACTTTATCTAGTTTTATAGTTGCTTGTGGGGGAGGGGTAAATCTTCCACTCAGGACTTCATCATGACCGGAGCTGGAAATTGAGACCTTCTCTTTATTGTTCATCTTGTACATGTGACCTCTTTTTTTTCACCTTGTGCGTGTATTATCTTTATATCAAATATTTAATGATGGCATAAAAAATCTTGGTGCAGGCAGCACTCGGCTCACCTGTTGGCTTGTGCTTTGGCTTACAGACCGCTTGCCTATCAGCAATTACACGGGTTGCCTTGAATCCCTCCTTTTCATTGGGAGTTTGGAATGAGCTAGCCTTTAGTGCCAGTGTTGGTTCAGCCACTTACTAGCTCTGTGGCCTTGGGTAAGCCGCCTACTCTCTCTAATCTCCAGTTTCTTCTGGGAAAAATATAAAGGATAATCCCTCCCTCATCAGGTAGCTTTGAAAAGCAGAAGAAATCATTCCTCTCAAATGCCTACCACAGTGCAGGCTACAGTACAGGTGTCCAGAGAGTTTTTTCCTTTCCCTTCTTCTTCCTCACCCAGGACTTGAGCAAGGGAGAGCCCAGTCCAAGCCTGGAGCTTGACCTTTCTCTCTTTACAATCTTCACCTTGAGACAGTGGGTGCAGGAGACCATCCAGGCCCTGCAGACACACCCCTGGGTGGAAGGACGGTGGGTGGGTGGATTACGGACAGATGCATGCATAGATGGGGGAATTAATGAATGTGCAGCCCGGTGGCCTCTGTAGGGTCTGAGCTCTTGGAGGCAGGGCCACACCTCCTTTGTCCTGTGCAGCAGGAGCCTTGGTACGAGGAATGGGCTTCCATTTCCCTGTTTCACCATCTCATCTGGGAGCTGAGGACACCGGTTTCATCTACCAGATTTCATTCTGTGCCCCCCACAGGGTCTGCAGTAGGCCCTTCAGTGACTCTCTAGAATAGAATCCCAGCTCCTCACCCTGACCACAGGCCAAGGACCTCACCACCCCATTGGAGCCCGCATGCCCACACCCAGAGACATGGACATCCTTGCTGTCCCCAGGTATGCTTAGCCCAACTCGGCCTCATGACAACTGAGCAGATGGGCTTGGTTAACCCAGTCCTTTCAGGTGGTGGACAGTCCTATAAGCAGAATAAGACGGGGTTATAGGGCAGAGGGGTCAGGCAGAAGGGGCTTCCAGCAACATCAGCCCCGGGCTAGGCCCCTCCTTCTCTCCAGGGCAGAGGCCTTTGCTGTAGGACCCAGCTGAGGACCCACTGCAGGAAGTGCCCAGGGTCCCAGGAGGAGTGGGGAGTCACAGGGGCAGGAGGGTGCTGGCCAGCCACGTGGTAAAGGGGCAGGACGTTATAACCCATTTGTTCATTGATTATGCTTTTCCTAAGCACCTACTACGTATCAGACACTGTCCTGGGCACCGAGGGTAAAGTAGTGAACAAATCAGACAGCTGCTGCCTTCAGGAGTTTTCACTTTTGTCAGGGAGGCAGACAATAGACAGAGAAACCCATGAGTACATAATGTAAAGGCAGGGCAGGGCAGGGCTGGGAGGAAGACAAAATGGGGCAGTGGTCAGGGCCCTCCAAGTGGAGAAGGAGCCAGCCCTGCAGTCACTGGGTCAGGGGTGTCCTGGGCAGAGGAAACAGCAGTGCAAAGACGGTGAGGCAGGAACAAGCACTCGCAAGAGATGGCTGGAGCCTGGGAATGAGGGGAAGGACTGGGTTTGACGTGCCGAGGGTTTAAGAGCATAAAGTAAGTGGCCAAAGTTGGAAAACTGGGGTATTTCAGGTCAAAAAGTCAGATTCCCATCGTCTCCTAGAATTGGACGTTGCTGGTGTCCTCAGGCCCATTGGCTGGAGATGAGAAGCCCTGCCCCTCCCCCAGGACTGGGCACCGGCCTCCCTCCTCCCCCAGCTGGGCCTCGTTGCCGTCCTCATTGGTCCGGGTCGTGGGTAACGGGTGGGCTCTGCCCACACAGGCCCTGAACCCAGGCCCCTGCCCCTCGAGGCACCTGTGCCGCCCCCTCCCCCGCCCTCACTGCTCCTGCACCCGACCCACCCAGCAGGCTCCAGCCTGTCCTCTGCTTCTGCCTTCCCCCTTGCTGCTTCTCCTCCACCTCCTGAGCCCAGCTCAGCTCAGCTCTGGCCTGCAGGCCTGCAGGCTCCTCATCCCTGGAGGCATCCTGGACAGGCTGTGCGCTGCCCTGTGGCTTGCCCCCTCCCCACCCTGGGGAAAGACCGGCCTTCCTCTCTTGGGAGGGGCACGAGCTCCTGGGCCCCTCACATCCCCCCCCTCTCCTGTCACTTGCCTTATCATCTGGTGCCCTCAGCGACTTAGCTGTCCCGTGCTGGGAGGGAGGGGCCGAGCGACCTGCAAGGGGGCGTGGCTTGGCAGGCCTCAGGGAGGAGCCCCCTCCTTCTGAGCCATTTGGGGCCTTGAAGGTTTGGACCGGGAGGGCCAAGGTCTGGCTGAGGTGGAGAATGGAGCATGGGGACAGATGTGGTGGAGGCAGGGAGAAGGTTCCCTGTTCCCGTTGGGGTCAATGGAGACAGCAGAGGGAGAGGGGCGTCTTGGCCGAGTCCCCCACTTGTTGCCTGTGAACCCTTCATCCTGTCCTCATCTGAAGGGCATGGCCGAGACCATCCCGTCCACCCTGCTCCGTGCCCTCAGACACACACGCGTGCCAGGGAGTGTAGGCCCGGGCTCCCAGCCCCCAGCTGCATGCCAGACCCGGGACCACGTGACATGGGCACTCACCTGCATCACACACCCAAGTGACTTCCTCAAACACCCTGCTTCCCCAGCGGACCATGAGAGAGTCATTAAGACAGAGCAGGACTTTATAAACGTGGCTTAAGGTTAAGTACGCAAGAAAATCTCTGTAATTTCCCGCCGGGCAATGGGGATGTTGTCTGATTCCTACAGGCCATAATTTTTGGGAGAGAAACGTTTTTTCCCCCACAAATGATGGGAAGTTGGTGGTTACGGTTACGGCTGGCTGTTGACGTTGGGAAGCTGTTCTGATGCCCAGAATCCCACCTACCTCAGCTAAATGGTATCTTTATGAAATTAGCAGAACGCGGCTGCACCGAGGGAGGCAAAAAAGAAAAAAATGAGCTTTCAAATTTTAAGTATAATTGGAAAACTGACCTTTGGAAAATATTTTCCCACCCCAGCCCCACACTGGGGAAGAATGGGCGCTTTATGCTGAGGGTGAGTGGCGTCCTTGAAGAATTAGCGGGTCTCTCTGGAGGTGGAAGCCGAGTGGAGTGGTGTGAGGGGTTGTGGGGTCCCTGGGGGCATCTTTGGGTTACAGGGCTGGGCGTCGCGGACCCCCAGAGGGCTGGGGACTCCGAGGCTGCCCTGGGCTGGGTGCATCAGAGAGCGGCCGAAGACGGGCCCTGCCCAGCGGAAAGCACCTGGTGGGGAGCGGGAAGCCTGCTGGGTGCTGGCCTCCCGCGCCGCTGTCCCCCCAGCCCCGATATGTCAGAGAGGAGGCGTCAGGGATGGCGCAGTTGGGCTCTAGACTGATGGAGACAGGGTGACGTTGAATGTGCAGGTGGACAAGACAGGAAGGGGTCAGCCGGGCTTCCAGGGAGGACGTGCTCCAAGAAGCTGGGGTCACGGGTACAAAGAGGCCTGATACCATCCGGCATTGTGGCAAACGTCCTTTCAAGCCTCGAATGCACAGTTACATCACCTCTGAGCCTTGGCCTCGTCATCTCTAAAATGGGCGATAAGAGGCGAGGAGCCAATGACAAGGGGCCAATCTGGAGAGAGCCACAATGTCCCTCCTGCTGTTCGGGGCGTGAAGCCTGCCTGTCCGGCTCGTGGCTCTACCCGCCTGCACCGCGGCTCTGTCTCTGAGTGGACGCTTGCCACACTGATGAGCACCCCGAGGTCCTGCGGGCTGGCACGGACCCACCAGGACTCCTGCCTCCCGGTGACCTCTGGACCTCTGCTCCTGGGCTGCAGTCTCAGGCCCCTGGCCAGCCTGAGGGCCCTTTTGCTCTTTCCCTGGTCAGCCCAGAGGCCGTGCAAAGTGTAAGAGCGTGACCCCTGGGCTGTCCTGGGGCCTCTGCAGGGAGGAGACGCCAGCCCTCCTGGGGGATGGACCAGACCCCTCCTCAAATCTGGCCTGGGTGCTGCTTTGTTTCCAGATCCGGCTGTGACGGGGCATTTGTTTGAGGCTTCCCTCGCCAGCACGCACACCCGAGTGGTTGTGTGCCTCAGTGGGCCCCCGGTGCCTGGTCTGAGCCCCTCCCCAGGGACAGGGTCCACGGGCCTTGCTGCCCACAGTGCTCCAGGCGCACCTCTGAGTGTGCTCCCTGTAGAACCCGCTGTGACTTCTCAAGCTCAAGGAGGGGGAGATACAGCTAGCCCCGTTTCCCCGTGAGGCCCTACCACCCGGATGGTGCCGAGAGGGCGAGGGGCAGAGCTGGGTTGGCCCAGGGCCTGGCTGCTGTCTGTGTCTTCAAGGCAGTCCAGCTCTTGGTGCCTCCTGGGGGCTGCCGTGCCTGGCTTACTGCTAGGCGGGAGATGTGCTGTGATGGGGGACACGGTGGCAGCTACTAAGTGACTTAAACCGGTTGGTTTGCAAGAAGCCTGGGGACAGGTGGTGGGAAGCAGCCGGCAGGGCCACCCCCGACCCCAAGAGCAGGTTCCGGCCTCCTTCCTCTCCCTCTACGGGGGTGTCTGCCCCTGCCACCTCTCTCCCTGCAGCTGCACTGGCCAGTCCCTCCAGATTCTCGGGTACCGTGGTAATGAGCTGGTCTGTGCTGCCTCCTTGGCGGGAACTGTTCTAAGCACTTGGCACCCTTTCCATTCCCTCCTCGTGACCCCATGCACGTGCCATCGTTACTCTGCTTACTGATGGGGGGACCGAAGCACCCCCAGTCACACCCCCAGCCCCCCCCATCCCAAGAGCCCTGGCCTGGGAAGCCGAGCAAACACACAGTGCAGGTTTCTCACTCTTTCCTCCTTGGAAGGCGAGCGCTAATTACCCTTCACGCTTTCTCCTCTGTAATTGTCTCAAGACAGGAGTTTAGTGGCCAAATGTGAGTAGAAACAGCCTCAGGGAGAAAAGCCAAAAGCACACGCTCTGGGAGCTAAACTAAGGACTTTATGGGCACGACCGGGAGCCCATCCCACAGAGGGGGAAACCGAGGCCCGCGGACAGGGGACCAGGGGCCGCGCGGGGCAGCTGGTTGGGCAGCTGGTTGGGCAGCGCAGCGATCCATGTCGCGCATTGCAGGTCGCTCGCGAAGGCCCCCAAAGACAACGCACGTTGCCTTGAAGCTAATTGCTTTAGTTTGAGGTAATATTGGTCACAGAAACACCAGCAGTAACCTTTGGTCTTGGCAAATTCTCCCCTCAATCACGGAACGTAAACAGCGATAAACGAGGGCTTTTTAAGGCTTTCTTCATAATGCGTAGCACATGCATTTGTTACTCAATCTGCCTGCGCTCAGCCCGAAACCTGAGCGCCAACAGGAGGGGAGCCGCAGCCCAGCGGGGTCAGGGCTCCCGGGAGACAGCCCAGCCCAGCCTGCCTCCTGCCTCCCCCCCCTCCCTGCCCCCATCCTCCTCCCTGCTCTCCTCCCCCTGCCTCCCCTCCTCCTCCCTCCTCCTGCTCCCTCCTCCTGCTCCCTCCTCCCTCCTCTTCCCTCCTCCTGCTTCCTCCTCCCTCTTCCTCCCTCCTTCTCCCTCCTCCTCCCTCCTCCTCCCTCCTCCTCCCTCCTCCTCCCTCCTCCTCCCTCCTCCTCCCTCCTCCTCCCTCCTCCTCCTCCCACCCCCTCTTCCCCTCCTCCTCCTCCTTCCCTCCTCTCCCTTCCCCCTTCCTCTCTCCCTTCCCCCTTCCTCTCTCCCTCTTTGCTCCTCCCTCCTCCCTCCTCCTGTTCCCTCCTCCCTCTTCCTCTCTTCTCCTCCTGCCACTCCCTCTTCCCCTCCTCCTCCTTCCCTCCTCTCCCTTCCCCCTCCTCTCTCTCCCTCCTCCTGCTCCCTCCTCCCCCCTCCTCCCCTGGTCCCCTCTTCTTCCCTCCTCCCCTCTTCTTCCCTCCTCCCCTCATCCTCCCTCCTCCCCTCATCCTCCCTCCTCCCCTCATCCTCCCTCCTCCCCCTCTCCTCCTCTCCCTTCTCCCTCCTCTCTCCCTTTCTCCTCCTCCCTCTCCTTTCCCCCTCCTCCCCTTCTCCCTCCTCTCCTCCTCTTCTTTCCTTCTCCCTACTCCTCCCTCCCCTCCTCCCCTCCTCCCCCCACTCCTCTCCATTCCTTCTCCTAGGGGGAGAGCAGAAGTTTCTCTAGTTGGTCTCTCTCTCTTTTACTCTGTCTCCCTGTGTCTCACCTCCCTCTCTTCTCCCTCTGGCCTCCATCCCTCTCAGTCCATGAAATACCGCAGGACATTAAAAGTGCACACTGCCCTCAATCCTGCCCTGCCCTGAGGGCCACCAGCCTTGGGGCACCTTCTGCCCTTCTTCCACCTGCTCAATTTGCTGGAGCTCCAGACACCGGACTTCAGCCCCTCCCCTCCCCTCCCCTCCCCTCCCCTCCATCCCTCCCCCTCATGGGGCACGCAGTCTACTTATTTCTCCGTCACTCTCTCCCGGGCTTGGACGTGGTCTGTGGAGCACGTGAGCCTGCTCCTTCCTGCAGACTCCCTAACTTCAGCAGTAAAGGAGCTGATAGGGGCGGGTGGGGAGCTCCTGGGGGAGTCCCCGGAGGGGGAGGGGAGGTGTCGCAGACCTGGTGGCCAGGCTGAGGTGCCGACCTGAGTTCCATCTAGGAGCTCAGTGGGGGCTGGGGATCTGTGCCCTTCCCATGGCCCGGGGGCCCCCGGGTGTGCTGCACCCCATTTGCCGGGCTTGGGGGTTGCCCAGGCAGGGGCTGCTCCAGGAAGGGAGCCAGAAGGGCTCATGCTGCTCAAATGTCAAGCAAATTGAAAATTGAGGCAATTTAGGTAAAAGGCAGCTCTCCAGCAGCACTCACTCTAGTGAGCTGGAGAGAGATCTGAAAGTGATTTCTTGAGGGGCCTAGGTCCAGGCCCGTCCCCCCTCGTCCCTCATCCCCGGAGGACAGCAGAGTCTGGGGCCGCCTCTCCTCAGGGCTCCTGGGCACCTGACCTGGCCTAGAAAGTGCTCTTGTTCCTGGGGAAGTTCCTGCAGACGCCCCTCCTTTCCAGAGGCCGCTTGGCCAGGGGGCATCTCCCCACCCTACCTCTGACCTCTGACCCAGAGTCCCTGAAGCACCCTCCTCCTCTGCATCAGAGGTATTACATGGTTCCCCAATTCCCCCAAACAAAGCTGAGACCACCGCTCATTCCTTCAGGGAACCCTGCCCAGCACCTGCTGCCTGTGTCCCCCGGACAGGATCCTCTGAGGACAGGCCCTCGGCCCTGAGCCTCGGTCCCCGGGGAACCTCGTCTTCCTCATCTGTCAGAGGGTCATAAACTCCCCCAGACTTGTTGGGGGACTCAGCGAGATGAAGCAGACAGTGCTTGGCCCTCACACAGCAGGTGTGGGACAGGGAAGACAATGGTGAAGGGGTGTGGGTGGCCCTGCCTGTGTATTGTGTGCCTGTGTCCTTACACATGTGTGCACATGTGTGTGTCCGTGAGTGCATGTGTGTTCGTGTGTGTGCTTACATTATGTGTGCATGTATGTTTGCGCATACTGTGTGCCTATGAATGTGTCTACAAGCGTGTGTGCACATGTGTTGTGTGTGTGTGCGTGTGTGCTTCTGTTGTGTGTGCACGTGTTTGTGTGTGCAATGTGCATATGCGAGTACTTGTGTATGTGCGCCTTCATCGCTCGCTTTATCATACCAGCCCTGTGGGTTTTGGGTTCCAGAGCCCACGTTGTCTCAGATGTTTCCCCAGGGGCCTGGCTGCCATGAGCTCAAAGCCAAAGGACATGCAGTCTTTACTGGGGCTCCAGTCTGAGCTGGCTGGGACACCGAGAGCCTCTGCTACTTTTAAGAATGTTCCCATTTCACACAGGTCCTGGGGCAGTGGAGGGTGTTGAGGACAGCCTGTGAGAGCAGAGAAGCAGCGGGGGGGGGGGGGAGAGATGGGTGGGGGGTGCACTCAGTGGGAGGCAGCTTGGCCAGGCAGCAGTAGGAGGCACGGCCGGCCGAGCCTTACAGAAGCAGGCTGAGTGGAGTAATAATAACCCAAAGTGAACACTCTCATGCATAAAACAGTGTTCCAAGAATGAACCCCAGAGCCAGCCTCTGAGATGGGGCGGCCACACACAGGGGTCAGGTTAACTTGCCCCGGTAAAATGACCATTTTACACACAAATGATCACAATTTCTGCACGAAAGACACAAACCCGTGAACTCTGTTGAAGTGAGGCGTGAGGGTTTTCCCACCAGGCAGCGTGCAGCGGGGGATGTGATCTGCACAGTGGGGCCCGCTCCTGCTGGTTCCCTATCTCCCAGTCCTCCCAGGAGTCCTGGCTCTAGGGAGCAGCGCCTCGGAACCGGCGCAGGCCTCTGGGACCTGAGAAGTGGGCACATTTCCAGGGAAAGAGCCCCCCACATCCAAACCGTGCCCTGGGCTCCCTCTGCCCTGGAGCTGTGGATGGAGACCTCTGGGAAGTACACAGGAGACGAGGCCATTTTCTCCTCTGTGAGCCCCTACCCTGTTCCTGGCCTGGTGGTGGGGCGGGCTGAGGAGCAGCCCGGAGCTCCCGTGACCACCACACGTTAGTGGGGGTGGTATGGGGGAGCCCCTTGTCCTGATGGACGGTCCGGTGGGGGGGAGGGGCCAGCCGACCCGTCAGGTTGGGGTCCCGGCCCCGCCTGGCCCCTGTGTCCTGCCTTCCCTCCTCCGAGAGTCCCAGACCAGGCCCTGGACACCAGGCTCCCCCTGTTTGTTTGCGCCTGAGGGGCCGGGACCGGGACAGAAGCAGCCCTGGGGGACAGGCCCAGCATCTGCCCAGCCGAGGTCCTGCAGCCTGTAGGGCTTGCTGGGGGAGGGGAGGAGGGGGAGGGATGACTCACAGACACACATAACACATGCGTGTATACGTAGACACCACACCCCCCACGCGTGTACACACGACATGCATGTACCCACGACACACATATACACACAACACACATACCACACATGTACCCGTGCATGTACACACCATGCATCCACACGTACATGTACCTGCAACACACACAGACATGTATGTACAACACATATGCACATACAGACACAACCCCTCCACACACACACGCATGCATGCACACTCACATAGTACTGAGCCTCCAGGCAGCCCCAGCCCCCCGGCAGGCCGTTCTCAGCCCTCCACGGCATGGGGCTCGGCATGTGAGGCTGGGATGCCTGGCCACAGCCACACACTGACCCCTGTGATTGAGCCCAGGGGCCTCTGACCCCCTGGTCCACTCAGCCAGCTTCTTCCCCTTCTGGGTGTGGAGACTGAGACCCGGGAACCAGTGACTGACCTGACCAGCACCGCCAGGCTCACAGGCCTCTCCCAGCTTCTGGTGCAAAGGGATCCCCCTTTGCTGCTGCAGGATGGTTAATTTGCCATCTTTACAACAAAGCTCCCCTCAGCCACCTCTACCTCCGGGAAGATTTCCTCAGCACCTCCTCCCTGCCAACCCAGGGACTCACAGAGCACCCTCTTGTTGAGGCTGGATGTGCACAGCCGGGCACTGAAGCAGAAGAGGTAGGTGTGCTCAGGTGAGTGAGTGACTCAACGGGAGAACGGCTCAACGTCCTTCTATTCGTTCGACGAGCTGGGGCAGTACAGCCACCCAGCCCCTCGTCCCCACCAGAGGGCTCTGGAGGACAGTCCATCCGTCTCCTCTGCTCCCTGCGGGATACACCAGGCCTCCTGTCTGTGTCAAGAGCCTCTCGCTGCCTGCAGCTGGACAGGGGACTGGAAGGAGGGGAGGGTAGCTGAACTACAGGGAAGCCTGAATCTCCACTTCCGTATGGGACCCTGAGGCCCGGGGGTCACAAATTCTTACTATTGCATGGACTAGAAGGTCAGAAGTCCAGGTCAGTGGGACGCAGCCGCATCCTCTTCCCAGGGTCTCCTGGGCTGAACCGGCCAGGCTGCACCCCTTCCTGAAGCTGTTTAAGCCCCCAGCCCATGGCGTTTTGTTATAGCAGCCTGAGCAGACTAAGACGCCACCAGGTAGGATGCCCTATTGGGTGGCTTCTGGAAGCTTGGAAGAAATGGGGGCCGGCATCAAATGACATGCAGATGTCAGAACTGCTTTGGCTCAGTGACAGGGTCGGGATCAGGTACCTTGAGAAGCGGGTGTGCGGGAACAACCTCTACCACGTCCTGAGAACCCTCCAGCTGACCCTGCTCCTGGGAAGGGTTCAGAGGATGTTTCCTCCCTGAAGCAATAAGGATGAGGAACCGCTGTGAATCGGGACACCGCCATGACCCTGGGCTCCCCTGCACCGAGGAGGGTCCTGGCAACAGCTGCTAGATCACTGTGCATGGAGGAGCAGAACGAGGGGGCCATGAGGGTAGGACTTGATGTACACGATCCAACGAGGTCAGGAAAGCACGAGGAAAGGGACGTCAGCAAAATGGTGCACGGGAGCTCCGAACGCGTGTCCCTCTACTGAAACGTTGAGAAACAAACAGAAACTACCATTACTCCAGAAAACAGTCAAAGGTTTATAGCAACCAAATGAACAATGAATCAAGAAAAAGACAACTTGAAAACAGCAGGAAAGCTTTGGGGCATTTCACTTGCCCCCAGCCTACCTACCTCTCCCTGGTGCAGTGAGAGGCTTCAAGGGGCAGCAGCCCAAATTCCCAGGCTGAAATCCTGGTCCCTGGCTCCAGGGAGCAGAAAGACTTTACCTGAAAATTATTGTGTGTGTCTGTTGTAACTGGTCTGGGGCCATCTGGAGGACTGACATAAGGAACCCAGCTCTGATCCCCTGACTCAAACCTCAGGCCAGAAACAGGGTGAGCACCACCTTCAGTTTTGCAAGGCAAACTAAGAGCCCACAGATGACTCGGGCAAACACGGTGAGGACATGGAACCACCTGCCTAAGGCCCAAGAGGAAAAACTGGGAGATGCTTGATTCTTTGGGAAAATAGGATATTCAAAAGCACCCAAAATACAGAGGGACTTTGAAAGCCACACAGATACCCAGGACAAGACACTCGCTTAGAAACGACATCAGAAGACCGTACGCTTTCAGGCTGGGTCACCCTGAGGCTCAGCCATCCTGCCTGAGTGTTGGAGGGCCCCAGCCCGGAGACGATTCGCAAAGACTGGGAGAGGTGCTTGCTTTTGTTTATTGTTTGTGCTCGTGGGTTTTCTCTCCTTTTCTTTGTGTTCCTGGCATGCAAAGAAATCTCTGTCAAAATATTAGCTGAGCATGAGGTAAAGAAACAAGAGCTCAATTAAAGTCTTTGCAAAAATATTTTGGGAGAGCCCCTAAATAAATACACTACTAAAGCCACATCTTTCAACAATCAAAACAGCACATGCTGAGAAAGAGGAAGAATCGGATCTTCAATGTTACCACAGTATAACATTCAAATGTCCAGTTTTCAACAAAAAAATCATGAGGCATACAAGAGAGAGACTTATTCAAAGGAAAAATAGATTGACAAAAATTGTCCCCAAAGAAGTCCAGACACCAGACTTACCAGATGACAAAGAATTTAAACATGGACAAAGAATGAAAGAAAATCAGAAGAATAATATAAAAACAACATAAAAGTTTGAATAAAGACAAAGAAATTGTAGAAAGTTCTTGAGCTGAAAAGTACAATAACTGAAATGAAAATTTCACTGAAGGGGCTTAATAGCAGATTTGAGCAGGCAAAAAATATATCAAACCTGAAGATAGGCCAATTGAAATTATTGAATCTGAAGAGCAGAGATAGAGACAAAAAATACACAGAGAAGTGAATGAAACCTAAAGAATCTGTGGAATGCATCAAGTGGGCCAACACAGGCATAATGGGAGTCTCAAAAAGAGAAAGAGAAAGGTGTAGGAAGAATACTCTGAAGAAATAAGCCAAAATTTGATAAATCTACAAATCCAAGGAGCTCAACAAACTCAGAGAAGGATAAACTCAAAGACACTTACTGAAACACATCATAATCAAACTGCTGAAAGACAAAGACAAAGAAAAACTCTTGACAACAGCAAGAGAGAAGTGACCCATCACATACACGTGATCTTTGATAATAACTACAGTTGCTTTCTCATCAGAAACCTTGGAAGCCAAGAGGCAATGCCATTATAACCTGTGTTCATGGATCAGAAGGCTTAATATTGTTAAAATGTCCATACTGCCCAAATCCTCCTATAGATTCATTGTGGTCCCTATCAAGACTCCAATGGCATTTTTTACAGATATAAAAAAAAAAATCTTAAAATTTGTATAGAACCACAAAAGACCTCAATAGCCAAAGCAATCTTGAGAAAAAAGAACAAAGCTGGAGGAATCATACTTCCTGATTTCACACTATATTACAAAGCTATAGTGATCAAAATAGTATGGTATTGCATAAAAATAGACACATAGTCCAATGGAATAGCATTAATATCTGAGAAATAAACCCATGCATAGATGGCCAACTAATATTTGACAAGGGTACCAAAAATGCTCAATGAGAAAAAGATAGTCTCTTCAATAAATGGTGTTGGGAAAATTGGATATTCCCATGCAAAAGAATGAAATTGGACCCTTATCTTTCACCACTAGCAAAAATTAACTCAAAGTGGACTAAAGACTTATATATAAGAACCAAAACTGTAAAAATCCTAGAAGAAAATATGGAAAGTCATCCTAATGTTGGCCTTCAGAATGATTTTGGCGGCGGGGGGCGGGGGGGAATATGATACCAACAGCACAAGCAACAAAAGCAAGAAAGAACAAGTGGGACTTCATCAAACTGAAATTATTCTGCACAGCAAAGAAAACCATCAACAACATGAAAAGGCTAACTATAGAATGGGAGAAAATACTTGCAAACCATGTATAAGAGGTTAATATACAAAATATATAAGGAACACATACAATTCAATAGCAAAAAAAAACCTGGTTAAAAAATGGGCAAAGAACATGAATAGACATTTTTTTCCCAAAGAAAATATACAACTGGCCAAGAGATACATAAAATGGTGCTCGATGTCACTTATCACCAAGGAAATGCAAATCAAAACTGCAACAAGATATCACCTCATACCTATTAGACTTTTATCAAAAAGACAAGACATAACAAGTATTGGTCACAGCACAGTCTCATAGTCGTGAGATCAAGCCCTATATTGAACTCCATGCTGTGCATGGAGCCTGCTTAAGATTTTGCCTCTCCCTCCTGCTCTGCTCCTTCCCCCCTCAAAAAAAAAAAAAAAAAAAAAAAAAAAGGGATATCCTGCCATTTGCAGCAACATGGGTGAAGCTTGAGGACATTATGCTAAGTGAAATAAATCATAGA